>NC_142529.1:4660000-4980000 GCF_964205215.1 Stylophora pistillata | reverse complement strand
TGACCAATCACAATTCAGTAATTTTGCCCCTTATATGATAAACAAATAGATTCCGTGTTCTTGTGCCTCTGTTCAGTAAGAAATCATGGATGACGTCAAAATTATGGTAAGAAAAAAAAAAGCTGTGTGTGCCACAGATGTTCTTACCACATTGTCATGTCTCCTGCGATTTATTCCTGAAGAGACCCCCAGAAACATAGAATACATTTGTTTTATAATGAAAAGGCAAAATGTTGTTAATTATGATGCTGCCTTTGCTAGAATTGATCATCAGTTGGAACCAATTAGAATGCGTGTATAATAATTCAGCTATAATTCAGTTTATATTTCAGCTTATCATATACTGCAACACAGGCACTAGTTCAGCAGCCACAAATTGAGTGAGTCCAGAATGTCTTTGTTCATGTACAGTCATGTTAAAATATTAACTAGATCCAATCCATATATAACCAAAGACGATTATTCGGGATCTTTCAAAGAAGAGATCTATAGGAAAGTTAAGCAACAAAGTAGAATGAATCAATCACAATTCACACTTAGAATTTTGTGGTAATAAATACACTTGCAAGTCTGAGCAATGACATTTCTGCATGATATACTACAACGCGCTTCCAACTATAAAACTAACGAGAGAGTTACCTTTTTACTTGCACCTCCGAGTGAAACAGCTCTCCTACTTTTATACTGTCCATCAAAAGAAAACATCGCTGAAGGGAGGATAAAAAATATCCGCAGACCTTACTGAAATCGAAAATTTTCTGAAGTGGCAGAAAGAAAAAGATGTTGTCATTATTTAACTATGCAGCCGCGCATGTGACTGTTCAAACTGGGTAACCAAGCCTTTAAGACTCTGTGACCAAGCTCTTTTTAATTTATTCTAAAATGGCGGAAAGATGGAGTCTGCAACTCACTTTCGCCTTAGTTGCTTTAATAGCTGCGATCTTCTACAGTGGTAAAGCACAGTTCGTTTTTAACAAGATAAATCAGATTATTCATGGAAAGAGAGGCTGCTCTCCGATTGCGAGTATAGGCGATGTGACGCTGCATTATTTTGGAACTAGAGGACGTGCCGAGGGTCTACGACTGATAATGGAGGATTCTGAGATACAATACTCAGAGACTAATTTTTCAAAAGCTGACTGGCCGGTAATTAAAGCAAAAGGAATAGAAACAGGCCTGTTCACTTTTGGTCAAGGTAAGAGAGAAGAGTCGCTTTAGATACAGCAACTCAATATCTCAATTTAGTGACCCTCCTCTAGTGGTCGTACAGTACAGTACATCTTTCATTTACATATTGTTTTGAGAAAGGAGTGAAAGTCGAAAGAATCAAGAAAATTATAAAAAAGCGTTCTGCATAGGCTGGAAAGGTTTGTTAATTTTTCAGAATATTTTTTCTTATCTTCTACAACTACTTTCGTACATTTTTGCCCAAATTTTGCACCAATTCATTTTGCCATGGCATCAAACAGGTGTTTACTATCTGTAAAATATTCATGACCCAAATTTGGAATATTAGGAGTTGCTCGAATGTTTGTTTTTGGGAGTTCTTTGGAAATATCTCCTATTTTTATTTACTTTCATTTTTGTGTATACTTGGATAACCAATTTACATCATAAAAAGTGAAATGCATATCATCATACAAGACTTTCATGAGACGACCATCTGCAATAAAAAGCATAGTAAAATAACTCAAAGGTAAAATGAAATATTTACAGAAATTCTTTTTCCCTAGTTCCAGCTATTACTACTACAACAGGATTACAACTTGTTCAGAGTAAAGGTTTGTGTTTGCAACCTTAGCTGGTGATTTTTCTCCTGGGAAACTTTTGTTTGTTCAGGGGTCCTGTAATTGTTAAAGTGACTCTAGCATTGCTCTCAAGCCTTACGCAGACAAATTCAATCTTATGGCCTCAGGCTGCAGCCATTATTTCTCATGCCTGTATGGTTACTGATAAACTGTTGACAACGGAACTGTATTTTAGGCTTGGTTAGAAAATACTTCCAAAGAAATAGTTAGTTAATTTGATTTAAGATTGAGATGATAATGAGACAGTTTACCTTCAACTCCCAAGATCTGATTGATAATTCTCCTCTCCAGCTGTTAGACATTTCCTTGAAAATTATTTACGCAAGTTTGGTGTTAAATCAAGACAACAATTTCTACCAGCTGATAAGTTTGAGTATTCTCGTTACCTGTTTGTTGGAGAATGTGTGAATATTATAGGGAGAAGTTACATGTTAATCACTTCTAGGAGTTTAAGGGTCGAATAAGACCTATTTTGAAGGAAAGTTAAGAGAAGTGTTAATCTTGTTTATGTTTGTTTCATATATTTCAGTAATTATGCATCATATTGGCCGGTCAGTGGGTCTTGATTGCGACTGTTCAGACATTCATATTTGTGAAACCCTAGTGTTTGGTGCAGGTAATGCACAAATAATGTCCTAATTCCATTGAATGCTAAATTCTTAGATCTTTTTAGCATAATGGTATTGATTTTTGGAAACTAAATCTGAATAATAAGAGAAAACCAAGATAGATACTTTGCACTGCCATTTTAGTTATATTCACAAACCTATGGAGGTGTGTGAGATGGCACTAGAAAGTGAAAAAAAGTATGGTTAACTCTAAGGCCAAGTTACCTCAAACTACAAAGTGCTTTAGAATTACTTCTAAATCATATTTAATTATTGTTTGAAAGTTGAACAGGTGTAGTATTAACCATCATGAAAGTAACTTTAGTGTGTTAAACTCTTTCTGCTTGACCCCAGAGAAAAGCCAGAGAGAATTTGCAGTTTTTTTATTTTATTTACTGTGTACTTCTTGAAGTAATTTTTTTAGTATTCACTCTATAACTAATTGGCTTTGATACCAATTTCTGCTTAATTATAATAAATTATTATTGTTCTCAATAATTATCATCAATTTCCATTTCAAAATAAAAATTATAATTTAAATTCTCTTCTTTCAGAGGACTTGAGAGCAAAGCTGGGCCCAGTGCTTTATAGTCCAGAATTCTCGGCCAAGTTAAGGAATGATCACATCCAATCAGTTGTCTACACTTGGCTGTCATATTTTGAAAAGCTTGCTCCTGATGAAGACAACAGCACCAATGCTGATGGACTGTTCTTTGCTAGCAATCGACTGACATGGGTAGACTATGTCATGTTTGATCTGCTAGATACTTATGTTGAATTTGGGAGACTTAACTTTGACGATGATGAAGCACCAACTATAGATGTTTTGGAAAATTTCCAAAAGCTTAAGGCATTTTATGATTATTTTGCTGGCAGACCTAATATTGCAAAGTATATTAAAGCTGAGAGAAGAGTTCCATTTAGGCAATGAGTAAAAAGAAACCCCTGAGTTGTCTTAGAGTCAGCGCTCATTCCAAGAGGGATTTTTAGATAATCCACATTTTCAGATGGTTGCCTTAAACTATATTATTTATTTGACAATACCTCCATATCGCATATATTGTGGCCTTATGAGGTTGTTTTTAGAAAAAGTACCTGTACTGTTTGTAATTTAGGAGCAGGTTTTTGACAGAGGCAAAGGGTTAACCCTGAAAAAATTTGTTAAAAAGTTTGTGAACTAAGAAAAAGCTCCCATAGTTGTAGTTCTCATATTTTGCACCAAGACAAGAGTTGTAAACATTTATATACGAGACATAAAATGGTATTTCTGAGCTTTATGAGGTATGTTAGGTATTTATAATAGATATTGTTTTATTCATCATTGAATGATTAGTAGTCCATTTAGGATGTTCAATTAAGTTTCGGTATTCCTAGGGTTTGGATGCAGAGCTGTTGATACATTTTGATTGTATCAACATCGATTGGATACATCGATTGCATTTCGGAATTGAAATAAAAATGCACCCTTCTTTCTAGGATTTGCCAATTTACCGGTCAGGGTTGTAGTCCAAGTTTAATTGTGCCACAACTTCGCAGATCACGACGTTATTCCATAGCAATTCGCATGTATTTATCAGAAATTAAAGTCTAGTTGACGACACAAACAAGAACGAACTTAGAGCACGTTGCTATGCAGACAGGCCAGTACAAAGGCGAGTGTGAATTAAAGTTTACAACCCAGTGAAAAATTTCCGTTTAACAGCTTCCTCCGTGTTGAAGTTAACTGACTCCTTTTAAATTGCAATCAACTGCTATGGGGCACTGCCCTTTTTTATCTGACAATCAGCAAAGATCGTTGGGTAAGTGACGTAATGGTTCCAGCTCAAATCTTATTGGCTGTTTTCATCGCTCGCGGGCTTTACGTTCATTTGTTTTGTCACAAAACTTGTCTTGTGTGGAGAAGAGTCATTCGTTCAGACATGCGAAGCTCGGAATTTGTTGACCTAAGAAAGATGGGAATGCTTTCATTGTCTGAAAGCATGTCGGGAAAACGTTGAAGATCAGTTAAGAAAGTTTGACGACCTTAAGGTTTTATTTAATGTGCAAAGACTGATGACAATCTCAAAGTGGACCACACAAATCAGTGCGAAGAAAGACGCCTTATTTGTTGGACGAATTAGAATCTGCAGAAATTGGAAGACCTGCGAAGTAAGGTGGAGTTGCATAGCTACAGGCCATATTCACCATGTATGGAAGCCGTACGCTCATCCGAAAGAGCTACATGTTTGTAAATTTGCTGGATGGGATGTAAACACGTTCGCGGAACTTCGCATTGCTCTAAACATACGACGTGCACGAGAACCAGAATGTGAAATCGTTCTCTTCAGACCATTTATTAGAAATCTATTACTGGCATTCCAAGCATTTACTTCATTTTTAGAGTATAAAGTGTACAACAAGTTGAAGAAATGACCCGAGAACTGAGCGGATAAGCTCGTGTAGTTTCTAAGAGAGCTGAGTGCAGCGAAATGTAACGCCGACCGGATTTAAACTCTGAACTGTTGGTCAAAGGAGTTTAGACGATGGACTGTTGGAATTTTGAGTTTTGCCATGTGTCTTACGTCAAACAGACCCCTCAGAGTGTTGGAGGATTACTCAGAAGTAATTAGCTTCAAAAGGGCCTGAAGTAGTGAGGACAGAAAAGAGGAAGCAAAGGTATGCTTGCATATTCTTCTTCTAGGATAATTGAATTTCTGCTATGAAAGTGCTCTTTCTTCTGGTTACATTGATGCAAATATATGTACTTCATTTAAATACGTTTGATATCCAAAACCCATCAACAATCAAGTAGTCAATTGACTACCCTACAGGCTGATCGACCAATCATTCAATCTAGCCAATCAATCAGTCAATAAATCAATCAATCAACTAGTCAATTAATCGATAAGGCAATCAATCAATCAATTAATCAATCAATCATTGAATTGACCAATCGATCAGTAAACAGTCCGTCATGCAGTCATAAGTCGGTCAAAAAACGCTAATACTACAGACTCAATTAAAGCATGAGTTGAACTCAATACTAAAATTTTATTTCACAGCTCTTCACTCCGTTTTCACACATTCGCCACTACTTTCAAAAAATGAAAAAGAAAGCAATCGGCACCGTTTTAATAGTTTGCTTTTGCACAAGATAAAACTGTTTCTGTGCTAATATAAGTAGTGCATTTCTTACCTAGAGATAGCAGCGATACCCAGTGAGTCGAAATATCGTTCCTTTCTTGGAACATCATAAAAACTCTGATAACAACATTCTTTTATCCCTTCCATATTCTTCCTTGCACATATTGTGATGGTATCAAAGATAGAGTCAACACCAACACATATTACCCACCCCATTCCATTCAAGAAGGTATGTGTAGTAAGGTCCAATTTATCATTTACTACCTTATGACACGTGCTTTTAAGTTGATATGTTGTTTTTGTTTGTTTGTTTTGATTGAACTGAAGCTAGTAGCAGTGCTAAGCTAGCACTTCGACACGAGTTGTTTGTTTAATCAAAAAACATCTTTTAGAGATACCCTTACAGGTTTATCGAAATCATCCTGGTACACTAAGGAGCGAAAAAACAAACAGTGCAGTGTTCGAAGATATCGAAGGCACAACTTTCCCCTCCCCCCCCCCCCCCCCACCTAAAGCCACCGTTAGGGCACTTCCTTGCCCCTCGAAAACATAACGAAAGCCTCCGAAACAGTTTGGAAGATGTTTTTCTTCCCCGTACAAACCTCTGCCTCCCCTAACGCAAAAGACCTCTTTGGTCATTGAGCCAGTTGAATTTCCATCCTATCAAATATACTAAATAGGTTCTTAAAAAGCACATGATGTGCGAAGCTTTCTACTGTTGCAGTGCATTTGATTTGGTGTTGCTTTAGAATTCCTCCCTGGTTACGAATCCGGACGAAATTTGGAAAGCAGGCTTCTGTGTAGAGTAGGCTAACGAGTTTCTTTAAAAGTTTTGACGCAACTGCAATTGTTCAAAGTGTAACCGTGATAGATGAGCGAAATTGACTCTTGTCTAACTACAGCTATGCTATCAAAAAAGCATAATCGAAAATTGCTCAATAACCAATCGTGTGCAAATTGAAACAGTTTCATCGTATGAAACATCGCAAGTAACAGCTTTCGCGTGTATTCATTATCTAGTAAATTATGCATATCGGTATCTGTACAAGTTGAGAATCTTATCGTATCTTCAGCCATACCTAAACGTAGCGATTATAACTCTTGCAGAGCTCATTCGATACAACATTGGACGTAATTGTAATGAGCAGTGTTTCTGCTGTACAGAAAATTTTGAACTCAGGTTCATAATCTGGAATCACCGAACACAACATTTCAAACTTACACATGCCTATCCATGGCGTTCAGTAAAATGACCATCTTTACACTAGAGTCAGATTTGACGAGTAGCGGCGTCTGACAGTAAAAAAGTTGTAACCTTTAACATTTCGCATAACTTATCATAGTGTGTCTTGAAGCTTATAACTATTTTGACAACATAATTTTGACTTTTATCGAAATCCATGCTTGCTCCATGTAGGATGAGGATTTTGTGTGGATGCCTTTTTGAAAAATTTAAATCTACAGTTCACTTTTACCACCTGTTCTTTCTTTCCTTTTTAACAAATGGTAAACACCACAGCGTACACTATTGAGTTATGGATGCACGCGGGAGGTTGCTAAGCACGAAAGAAGCGTAAGAGTCGCTCGAGGCGATAGCCGAGAGCGACTCTAGCTTCTTGAGTGCTTAGCAAACCTCCCAAGTGCATCCATAACTCAATAGTGTACGCTGTGGTGTTTACCATTTGTTTTATAACATAACATTGATACATTGTAGCTAAAGAGTTCCCGTTTATTTAACAAATCTTACGCGACCAGAAAAAACATGCGCGCGCGGAAAAATAGTCTTTGCATTTGCTCACGTCAGCAGCGTACACCCATGGGCAAATGGGGAACGCTAAATTGACCAATCAGAGCGCGCGCTTTACTTTGGTTATGTTATAAAGCAAATTTTTACGAGTCACGCACTTACAGTTGTCTCTCCCCTTCCCTTCCTTACGCAATCAGGACGGCAACGCCAAGGAAGACTTCGATTAAAAAATGAATTTCTACTCTTAGTTAGAATTTCAAAAATGGTTGCTGGAGCTTACTTTCTTATACGGCGCCACAGCTCAACTTCAGCGTGACATATAAAAGTAGCGTTGAGTTCCAAATGGAAATTAGAATAATTTGCCGTCGCGGTTTCGGTTCGCAGACGACGCTAATTTGGCGATTTCACGTTGTTGTTTTGCATAGAACGGCTAAGAAATGTACAAAGTTTCAAAACGCACGTGCTGAGCTATTGTTCTGCCAATTAGATCTCTCGTTTTTCCACGTCCTCGTTGCCGTCGCCGTCGTGGTTGCGTAAGGTCCCTATTATTGAAACAAAACGTAACGTTACCATATGCCTGACTTTATGTTATATAAACTACGCAAACAAGGGAAACATTTTCATTTTCAAAATTGGAGTAAGTTGAGAAAAATCAAGTTTAACCAATACACAAATTTCTCTATAATCTATTGTTTTCTTCTCCATAATTTCGTTACCAAAGCTTATTTCTCTGCTTTTTTTAGCATGCTTATTTATCCTGTATGTTTTTTCTCGACCTCCACAACTCCATGATTCATGTCACCCGGAAAACCCAAAGAGGCCTTCAAATTCCTAGTTGCTGGGTCTTTGTTATTTCCTGAAAAGAAAAAAAAAATGACCTCTAAATGAAAAAAGGCCATCGTGCTTAACATTTCCTGAGTACAGTTGTAAAGATGAACAGCTTTTCAGTTTTTGAGGAGGGACCGAAACAACCAAGCGGGCTTTTTTTAAAAATTTTTATATTGGTAGAAAAAGTCGAAAAACGTAGAAAGTTCTAGATCTTCAAGAAATAACGGTAAATATTGAGTAACTTCGCTCTGGTGTGTACGTTTACCTGGTTATGTTGATTGTAAAAAAAAAAATTCAGGAATCAGGAGCAACTTCTTCTACCGCCCAAGACATCGAACGGCCATTTAATGTTTCCTAGAGGAAATAAGTAATTTTATTTCTTAAACCAGTTACCATCAATTACAATGACTATAGAGTATATTGGAGGAGGAGCATTTTCGGAGTTGAAAATTATAACAGATAAATGTTACAGCTTGGTCTTCGATCTTAATACCTTTTGCATGCACCTGACGGCAATGTTAAAACTTCCAGTTTATAAACTCTTTGAAAACGATAAGTAAGGGGTAAAAAGGCAAATGAAAGTAAAGGAAAATGTTACTAAGGTAATTCTAATTGCTTCTTATTACACGACTCGGGCAGTCAGAGGGCCAATAACTAAAATCGACCAATCAAAATGCTCTATTGCCGGTCAATATTCTCTCAGTATTGGACCGGGCACTGTCCCGAATGGTCCCGAATGATACCGCACTTGTGTCCCTTTGAACTTCAGTCGTATAATAAATCTCTTATTAACCAAGCTTGTTCGGGACCGTACTGGAAGAATATCGACCCTCGGTCTTTATTGTACGGACCGAGCGCAGCTCGGTCCGTACTGCCAAGACCTCTGGCCGATATTCTCCCAGTGCGGCCCTCGGGCTTGGTTAATAAGATATATTTATTGCTTTTCTTTTTTTTTTTTTTTTGTGGAGGAGGGGGAGGGAGGGGAGACTGACCCAAAATTGAAAACTGTATCGGAGGGCTTCAAAGAAAAACGTGTCCACCTAACCTTAGAATACATTATCAAAGGTTGGCAACTTTGTTAAAGTAAAAAGAAGTTTACCTGTTGCCTGGAATTCCACGATGAACCATATCTGTAAGGTCCATTTGACTTCAATCTGATAAAAAAAAAAAAGACGAGTTAAGGTCACATTATTACCATCAAGTTATATCGCCTCCCGGTTAGCTCAACTGGTTAGAGCTCTGGACTGTTGTGCGGGAGGTCGAAGTCGATGGTTCGAGCTCCGGCCGGACCAACACTCAAGGTCTTAAAATAACTGAGGAGAATGCGCTACCTTTCTATAATATCAAGAAATGGATGGACATTCTAGTCTTCTCGGATAAGGACGAATAAACCGTAGGTCCCGTCTCCTGCATCTATTAATTAGTTAATTTAGTGAGGCAGGGGACGTTAAAGAACCCACTCACGAGATTACTGTGATGTGGTCTGGCCTGTTTGCTGGGAATTGAGGGGAGGGGGCATCTTCAAATAAGTTTCCTTCAATTTTGTTTGTAAACTGCTGATGCGGTCCGGCCAAAGTCCCCCGAAAAGTGTTGTGATGCGCATTTGATCATATCCACATGTTAATTTGCGCAATATAAATATTAAATTATTATTATTATTATTATTATTATCATTATCCTTATCGGCTTTGCACCAATATCTCACTCATGGTTCTTTTCCTTTTTTTCTTCTGCATGTTTTATAGCATGCGGTGGGTTTAAAAGCCTTGTGGTCGCCTAACTTTTGTCAAGTATGGGTCCCAAGCTTTTAGAGCATCATTATGTCACGTGAAGTACTATCTAAGTACTTTAGAAACTGGTTACGTTGACTCAGTTCTCGTGACGAAGGGCTAAAGCTCGAAACGTCAGCTTTTTTATTCGTTATGGTAGTCAATTTACAACTTCAACTTAGTTGATATAACTCAGTTCTCGTGACATTGGAAAAAAGAAGTAAATCTACATTTCCGATGGGATACGAACCCATGACCATTGTGCGCAGACCAGATGTTTTGCTTGTTGGATTATAAAATAACGAAGTCACACTGCCGTCACATTCATGTGTGACATGCCACCTACCGGCATCTACTGGCTAACATGCGGAGGGTTTAAAATCCTTGTGGTCGCCTAACTTTTGTGAAGTATGGGTCCCAAGCTTTTAGCGCATCATTGTGTCACGTGAAGTACCATCTAAGTACTTGAGAAACTGGTTATGTTGACTCAGTTCTCGTGAGATTAGAAAAACCAAGTCAATATAAATTTCTGCTGGAATACGAACCCATGATCATTGTGCGCAGACCAGATGTTATGCTTGTTGGATTATAAAATAACGAAGTCACACTGCCGTCACATTCATGTGTGACATACCACCTGCCCGTACCTACTGGCTTTTACCTTGGAGTTCTATCTGAGTGATTAATGAAATATCTACCTTTCATTGATTATCCTACTTCCTTGACGTGCTCCATTCACGTAACGCACCGAGGAGATGCCACCGTAATCTCGGAGATCGAATTTCTCTCCGTATCCTGTACTTGCATTGAGACGCGGGTCCGAGGAGACTATCTTCGACCCCGGTGCATTATAAAACCCATAATAACTCGATGGATTGGCTATAAACGAACCATTCTGTGTCCCTATTCGACTTGTGCCATCTCCATAAGGAACAATAGTTGGGGTGCTAGATCGTTCGTTGGAAGAGTGGTAACGAGATGCGCTGTGGTAGTCAGATCTACGACCAAACGAGTCGGACGGATCAGTGACATAATACGAGGTACCTTGCTTCCCATGTCTGCCGGGTCTGGATGACGTCACGTACCCTTGAGGCCCAGAAGTCGAGGATACGAAATAATTTCCGGAAGCACTCGATACATCTCGTTGCTCGGAAGTACTGTCATAGTAGGAGCTACTCGTCATGTTTTGTCCAGCTTGTTTCAGACTAAAACGTGGTGGTCGAGGTGGGGCAGCGTGTACAGTGATGATCATCTTTCCATCTTCTGATCGGGTTGTGGCCGCGTGACTTGTGGTTTTGTGGCCTTCGTGGATTTCCTGAATGGTCTTTACCGGAAATGCAGGCGGTTGGGAGCTGCGACGCAGAACTATTTCGTTGCCTGTAACCTTTATGTAACAGATATAACAACGACAAATTTTATACAGAAATCATGACATGTTTTTGATTACTAGCTTTCATAGTTGAGTCTTAAGTCACGCTTAATCCCTTAACACCTCGAGTAACTCTTTGTTCACCATGATTCCGTTTCTAACCATCCAAGACATTTACATTATTATAGATATGCAAAAATGTTAAGTTTCTTCAGCTCTTAATCTATATATCAAGAACTTACGTGGAAATAATTGCTGAAATCTATAAATGTTCTTGAAAAGGGTGAGAAAATTCTTTCCCGGTCGTTCAAGGAATCTTAATGAATGATGATACTATAAGACAGCTTACCCAAATTTGAGGGAAAAGCGTGTGCCACTTTAGTTCGTGCGATTTGGTTAAATGGGTGTCAAATTAAAAAAGATGATCTTTCTGATCATTGACCCGTCTCAACCGACCTTCTTTTTCGTTTAGCTTATACTATCAATCGTTGCACTCGGACCAAGGTTTTTTTAGCAAGCATACCCGCGAGTTACTTTGTGGCTGCCTGACAACAATCTCTCGGTGACCACTTTGAGCGCGGGCTTGGGATCGATTAGCATCAGCGCATGTCAGCATTATCTTCCCATTGTAATATCGTGCGCCCACGATATAGGGACATAGACTTCTGGCAGCGGCTTTTCGTCTCCGTCTCATGCTCCCGGTTCTTCTCATCTCTCTGGCGACGCGTATCTTGTTAGATTTAGCGGCGTTTTGTTCTTGTATCTTGAATTTTATTGGTGTTCGCACCGCTTTGCCATCTTGCTGTTGCCCTTTGTAACAACTGGAGTAGTACATGCCGTCTTCGTACTGGTCACCGCTAACTGGGACAATAACGGTGCCATCCGACTAAGAACGATAAAAACCAGATGATTTTGTAAACACATGATGATTGAATTTATTGAGATACTGATTTACAGATCGACTTCTATTTCTGGGGTCTCATTGATAACATTATTCACAAAGCTAAATAATTCGACTGCATGAAACGAGCGATAAATTCGAACTTTTTTTTTTGCCAAATTTTCTTGCCTTGATCCTAAGCACTGACAAATACAATTGAGTATGACTGGAAATTCGTACTCTTCGTTATAAATAAATCATTTTATTCAGGTTCTTTAGTGATCTTAGTAAAAGTAACAAATTAAACTATCGTGGCACGGTATGAAAATCGACCGATAATTCTTAGTGTTTCGGTGAACATTTAGAATATAGATGCTTTTCAACTTTGCTTAAGCCTTAGATAAGATAAAGCTACCTCAACGATGTGATCTTTCTTCTGTAGAATCCTTGCCCATGTTTTCCTAATGAAAAAATAACGATAGGATTGTAATCTTAAAAGTTGTTGAGTTTTGAATACGTTATCACTAAGAAAAGCTATCAGCGGTACTGAATAGATTTTCATAATGCGGTTCAGAGTCAAAAAGGGGGAAAAGCTAGGAAAGATTTTACTTCAGATCGTTTTCTTTCAAATTTAAATGAAAAAGAAAACAAGCTGTAACAAAAGTCAATCCAAAATAAAAAAAGTCCTTTTGACCAGTTTTTTTTTATGCTATGAATCGAGAGGTCGAGAGGCTTGAGACCATACAAGATAGCTAAAAGAGCAAGAAACCAATCAGTTTTTTGCTGTCCCACGATTGCTAGAGGCGCGGAAAACTTGTGTTCATCTACTTCTCGCCAAAACCTACCTTCCTTTATCACCGACTTTAATTTTTACGACTCCATTCTCTACTCTGACAGCATCTGCTCCATAAACATCATCGACTTTAATCTTTCTGATATAGGGCTCTGTAGTCTCCTTTGTCTCTCTCAGTACTATGGCTTTCTCTTCCGGCGCAGCTTGGGCGATGATGCATTGAGGGCGACGCCGTTTTTCTTGTCTTCCACGCACTCTCACGAGAACGTCAACGGGATCGTCTTTGTACTGCCGTATTTTCGGGTATCTTCGGAGGGAACTAAGAGTTGAAACAGAAACTATTCCTTATCAAATGATGCTTTTTGCAAAGCTCTTTAAAACTGATGAAACTTCGTCGATAAGTTCTTCAAGTTATTCCCCTGATTCTTCTGGTGTTTAATTTAATATAACAGGAAATATTTTTTGGAATAAACCCCTTAACTGCCAGAAGTGAGGAAAATTTAACTCATTCTTTCTTTATCAATACTTGATCCAGCCAGAAGGTAATAATCAATAATTATTTACAATGAAGTGAGGAGCAAGCACAGAGGAGGACTACCAAATAAATCTTAGGAGTAAAAGGTTTATGGTTGCCTATAAAGGCTGATCTCAACGAGACCTATTGCCTGCAAACCAAAGGTTGGGTTAGATATTCCGAAAAACATTTTTAACACAAGCAAGATCATATTTTGCGTCAAGGAATCGAAGAAATCTTTCCCCTATATATATATATATATATATATATATATATTTGCTTTCTGTGAAACTCACGGCTTAGATAACATATATTATTAAAAACTAGATCATTGGATAATGCAATTCAAGACTTTTTATTGGCTTAGCCATTATGGTATATCAGCCAATATACCATAATCTACAAATATGGCAAGCGTACGTGTCAGATTAAAATTAAAAGGGAGCTAAAAATTGAATAAAATTTAATTTAATTTAACGTTTTTAATAAAACAATTATTCCACGAGCGCGCGTTGGATATGAGATGATAGATAGCCAACGAGGCGCGTAGCGCCGAGTTGGCTATAATCATCTCATATCCAACAAGCGCGAGTGGAATAATTGTTAAATATTTACGGCCGCTACTCTACCTTCTACGGAAGCTTCGTCTTCTCACAGGCCCCACGTAGAACATTCTGTCAGCGTCCTCGGCTGTGTATGCGTTCCATGGACTCCAATTTCCAAGTTCAAGTAAACGATCCACGTCTTCGGCTGTGAAAGCATTCCACCATTCTCGCACGTTCTTTTTTGGTGATATGGTTTGTTGCTGACTGTCTACTTGGATCATGGTGACCCCGGTGTCGTTCTCTTGTCCCCTGCCCACCTATTCAGCCAGAAACGATTTAAAATAATTCACAACTTGGCTAATCCGCTCGCGCAGAGAATGGCTATAGGTTTTGCTTTCAGGCTACGACCCAACTAAGGAAACGCCCTTTTTCAGATTGTTAGGCAGCAGATCAAGTTTTCTACTGTGATCATGAAATGGACCCTTTTTACCTCCTCAATTTGGGCTGTTCTTCTTCCGTGGTCTATAGGAATGCCTCTCAATTCTTTGAGTCTGTCTCGCTCGTCTACAATCGAGTCTTGTCGTTGAATCACAGTAGTTCCAACGTGTTCCTGAATATCGGGAGGAGTCATCGTCTGTGCATCACACATTTGTTTTATAACAGTAGGCTTTTGATCTAGTTTACTCGTCGGAGATATGACCTCTTCTCCTTGGAACTGCTGTTTTGTGACATCTTCTTGAATGCTGCTGGTTTGTCTGACAGTTCTGGCTTCGCTGGTTTGTCTACTGATTTGGCGGCTAATTGTCTCAGATGTGATACTCTGTCATAGGAAAAAAGTCTTTTAAATTCCAAAAATCCATTAAATCATTTTTCCCCTGGTGATATAGGGAACGTTCTTTTTTGCAACTGAATATTGTTTTCGAAGAACGTGACACATAATAACAGGACGTCTTCCCAATAAAGATTAATGCCCTCGTAATATCACTATTGCATACAATTTGTTGCATAAGAAAGTGAAACCCTGACAATTTCAGTAATGTTTAAGGTACAAATAAAAAAAAAACCCTACAAGTATAAATGGCAGACCGAGGTGTCGGGGAAAAGATGTACACCCAGGTAGGGTGGGGATAAGACTCTGGACGGATGACTAGCAACTTAGATAAACGCGAGTGGTATTCTTTACGCAATTGCTTTTCCTTCTTTTCCTTTCGTGATATATGAAATACTTTTATGCAATGAGGCTCGAGGATAATAACATACCTCTCTTTTTATATGTGACTCTGGACCATCTACTTCTGAGCCTGAGCCTGGTTTGCGCTCGGTTGGTTGATACCTCTTAATATGAACTGGAGGCTTGATATCAACATCTGGTTTCCTCTCTGAGTGGTCATCCACATACCTTTCAAGGTTCATTTTAGCTCTTCTGTCATCCAGTGTATCGACCTTATCTTTTAGCTGATCGATTTTCTTCCGGAGCTCACTAATAACGGGTGATGTCTTGATCTCCTTATATCCCGGTAATGGAGCATCGATTTCCTCGCAGAAACGAGTCTTGTTTTCCTCTGATATATGCTCGTCATCACGGGTGCTTTTCCTTCTTGGTGAGGGTTTGGATCTCTCAGGGATACATCTCGGTGATTCTACTTTTGAAGATAATGATCTGGAGGTATCGTCTTCGTACCTCTTCCGAGAAATGACAGAGTCATCTCTGATTGTTTTTCTAGTAACGAATTCGCTATCTGAGTGAACCCTGACCGATTGCCTTTCATCTCTCTCCCGCCTGTCTTTATAACCAGGTTCGCCTTGCATTCCCTTCAGAGATAAACTGGGATCTTTGCGTCCGTGAGAGACACTATTATATCCCGAATAAGGCAGTGGTATGGCATTATCTCGAGGTCGAAGTACAGCAGCTGGCTTTGGTGTCTCTTCATGCGACCGTCTCGGCACGGAGTCTGGTACGGAGGTGGTGTCGCGGTAGCCGTTTTCTTTATCACCCATTTCTCTGGAATAATGTGCTGAACGACTTTCTTTGGACAGACTTCCGCGAAAATATCTCTGAGTAGAACCTGGGCCACCCTCAGCATCTTTATTTGATGATATGGAGAAGGTAGAGTCTGCCCTAAACGCTTGCTTACTTGCATATGCTTCAGCGGTGTGAAATTTAGAGGACCTGCTTGTTTGCGTTGGTTCGTTCCAAATATCACGGGGAGTGGTCAAGAAATTGTCTCGTTCTGTGAAGCCAATCCCGTTTTCTTTAGGCCACAAAGTTGGCCTTGTAGAAAGTATGGACGCAGCTTCCTCGCTGGGCCTTGTGGAGGATGGAATACTGCCATCCGAGAACGGACGGAAGTAGTCTGCTGAAGGCCCTGAAACCGCTTTATCTCTAATAGCCTTTTCAACATTTTTGAGCTCATCTCGTAAATTCGGCTTGTTGTCAATTCTTAGGCTGCTACGTCGACGAGTTATTTCGTCTTGTTCGGGATTTTTAGCATCACCAAACCTCTTTGTTTCTTCGCTCCTCGACACATCCTTAAACACATCTCCATCCTTATTAGACACGTATCTCTCGACCGAAGTTCTGCTAATTCCACTATGACGAACATCTGCGATCTCCTCCATTCTTCTGTCTGGAATGATTATTTCAGTGGTAACACCAGAGGTCCCTTTGGGGATAGAGGACATTTTCTCCGTTTCAGCCTTCAGTCTTGCAATGTCTTCTTTGAGTCTGTCTTGAACTGAAGGTTCTCGACTTCTCCATCTCGAAGAAATGTTCACAGACTCTACTCTTGTAGAAGCTGGGGGAACGTAAGGTTTTACGTGATCTCGTGTTAATGTTTCAGCCTTGAGCTTCGCAATGTCTTCCTTAAGCTTGTCATGAATAGTTGGCTCTCGGCTAAACGAGTACAGCTTAACATCTTTCTTCGCTGTCCGAGATTCGGCTTCAGCCTTGAGTCGAGCTATATCTTCTCTGAGCTTGTCACGAGTCGAAAGGCTTATTTCTCTCGTTGTTAAATATCTCCTGCTTGTCTCATCGCGGTCAAAGGAGTCTTCACGATCGATATTTCCATGACGGTGAAGAGTTCGAGATCTATAGCTTGGATTCACCTCTTCATCGTCATACGAGGGCCTTAACTCCTCTGAAGACCGGCTTCGTACCCTTGAAAGAGATGAGGCGCGACCGCTGTGATCGTCGCGGTCCCAACGATGCACGGAGCCTACATGTCGATCAAGTGATCCTGTACGCGTTCCTTCCCTCGAAAAGCGTCTGTCATCGTCAGGTCCTGTTGTTCCGATATTTGATAACGAACTGGAATAGGACAAAACCTCGCTTCTCCCAGGAAGCTCTCTATAGATTCCAGATCTGCTCCTTTCCTTTTCATTTAGGCTTTCAGTAGAACGGGAGCGTGCTTTGATTTCTTTTGGGAAAATGCCCCAATCACTTGCTTTACCATTCATAACTGCATCAACCTCAAACGTCTCCCGCCCGTCAACGATGTTTTTCCCTGGTTTGGAAGTATTTAGTAAGGTCGTCTTTCTGTACGGATTTGAAGTGTATTTCGATAGATCAATACTGTCATCTTTAGAAAACTTTTTAGACAGTTTTTCTCTTTCTAGAGAATTAGATGCTTCCTTTCTTTCCAAAGCTCTTCTAAGAATACTTATATTTTCCGAAGTGATGGTCTTAGGATCACCATTTTCCTTGTCTGTTTCCTTTAAGCTCGGTAAAGAACCTCTACGTTTAAGGCTACCGTAGGGTTCTGTTGATTTGTCAGTCCTCCAGCTTACTCCTCTGGCAGCATGCAATTCAGCAGCAGAAGCCTTATAACTTGTCGCTCGTGTAGATCCTCCAATTTCTTCGTCGATCTTAGCTCTCCGGTCAACACTTCTGTCTTTTCTTAAACCCACACTCGATTGATAAAATGAAGAGATAACGTCTTCGCTTTTATTGGCCAGTTGATCTGCTTTTGCTGCATCGCTGAGGTCTTCGCCTTTGGAGTATGAGGAGTAAAATGAAGAGATATGATCTCTTGCTGCATCATTGCCTGAATACCCGGGTAAATCTCTAGATTTAACGGATTGGATTTTTTCACTCGTTCTGTAAGAAGAGGTTGACTTCTTATCGGTGACACTTCTCGTCACAAAAGACTTTGTTGTGTTCTCAGAGACCCGGTCAGAAGCTTCCTTTGTGGGGTAGATTTCCCTTTCAATCTTATCTTCTCTGGGCCCAATGGAAAGGCTTGATACGAACGAGGGTCTTCCAACCTCGCGACCTGCTTTGGAATCGCCATAGCCCCTGAAGTCTTCTGACCCAGATGAATAGCTCTTCTTTGAGTACATTGCTTAGTGATGCTTTTTAGTGTTTAAGACATTGGAACGCCTAATGATATACTCAGAATAAAGCTCCCTGGGTTGTCCTGAGAAAAAAGGGATGAACTATTAATTACAACTATCAATTCGTCGTTAGTACCCTCTAACATCTTCTTATGCCACTTTTCTCTCACATTTCCCGAATTTGGTTTGCACTCTCCAATCTGTTCACGGTCCGGATTAATTAACCGCGAGAAAGAAAAAATATGGTTTGTAGTAGTTTCGTGCAAAAGTGACGTTAAAGGTGGTCATTAAAAGGTGTCATGTTTCGCGCAAAAACATCCCCCAATATTGCTTTCGTGAACTTGACGCATTTCCGCCAACAGCACTCTAGCACCTTCCTATGGAACAGATAGGAGCTCATGACAAATATTTACAAACTGAATTGGACTCAATGTACCCTGCATGGTAAGAAAACGAAGCAAGAAAGGCAACAGTTTCGAGCAGAAACTGAATTGTTTTAATTATTACTAGTTGTTTAAAATCAGGTTGCAAAGAACAAGACATTGCAATAGTTTTAGACCTTAAATTATTGAATTGGGATATAATTCAATTAATAAATTGCGATAATTCTCATATTCCATAATGTCAAAGTGTCATTTAACAATGATTGTCGGATGAAGAAGAAAGTAATTTAGTCTTTAAGTATTCATTGAGAATCTGTTGACAGGTTTGCGGCATTTTAGCCTTTGATCAGTCAAGTTCCCACTCGAGGGTTATTGTGCAATTAACATTAAAGTAGTAAAACAATACAAGGTAATATCTTCTTCGAGAAGCCACTAAGGCCATGGGCTTACGATTTTTTTCTCATCAACAGTGTAAGTATATCACACAAATAGTTTACATCAAGTATCTGTTGCATTTATGAGATTTTATACCAACGCCATGTTGGAATTGGACTATAGCTAAAAGGGACAATAAAGAGAGAGAAACCTGGAGTGAAAATTTTCCTTCGGGCCAATATGAATTAATGAGAGCTTTTTTAGTTGTGTCTACTAAATATTCTAAAATGCTGCTGTAGACATAATAGCCCAAGAATCTAAAAAAGCTAATTAAACGCATCACAAAAAAAAAAAATCACAAAAAAATCACACAAAAAAACATTTTATAAGTTCGCGAGAAGATTATGGTTTTTCGTGTGTTTTGCACTCGGAAACGATTTTTGTATTCAGTTGCTAATCTATTTTTCAGAAATGGTTTGGAAACCGTCAGGCGTCTATCAAGTTTGCTATTCAATCCGCAACTGGTTGACCATCTCTTTTTGAACGCATTCTCGAACACATTTGGGAGAGTCTCTAACTCTCCGAGCAATTCCCAATATACGAGTTTTCCAAAATTAGATCTCTTTTTCGCAAACAGATTATTGATGAAAATTTTGGTAATTAATTTTATTGAAAAGGTAATAGAAAGTGTTATTTTTGAAAGTACTATTGCGTACCCCTCGATGCCTTAGTAAAAGATCACCTATTTGGAAATCGACACAGCTTCGTTAGTTTTGGCTTCAACGAAGGGGTAGATTCGTCAGTCATATCGGCTATATATGGCCAATCTTCTCTTTTGCAATCACTGAAGAATCCCATGTTGAAAGTAGTTGCGAAAACATCCCACTTTACCTTTTCCCCATATTCCCTAATATATGATTGTTGTTTACGGATGGCTCGTTAACAATTCCTGCGCGGTATTGACTCAGTTAAGGAAGGATATTGACTTAACTAACAGATTTTTCATTAGGAATAAGAAAGTAGTGTTCTAACAATAACTACGCCCTGAAAATACCTTGCGAACAATTCAAAGTTAATCGAAAAAATTAATTGCTTTGTAAAAAATCCATTCAGTTGGTCTCTAAGATATGATGCTAATTGGTGGTGACGAAATTATCTAAACTTGACTATCAGACGGATTTCCACGCACAACTTTTTCAAATTCGATTTTCTGAACAATTAACTCTGCAATCCTGCGGTACAATAAGAGTAATTTGATTAAGTGAAAAATCCCTTTAATTGATTCGTTACCCCCATTTGAAAGCAAAACACCAATGAAATGGAGTTGGCTTTTTCACTATTTTTTTTTACCGAATAAAGTGCTGCTTGAACTAATAAGAACTACAAATTCTCCGTTTTCGTTACCAGAAAGCGAAGTGGCGCATGGATTAAATAAGCAACCTTTCAGGAAGGGAAAACAAAACAGAAAAGCTTAATCTCCTCCATCTGTGGATTTATAAAGATTCGAATAAGCTTATGAACTTCCCTCGGGTGTGGGATGTCTGAAATGTACGTCTGCATTGCGGTAAAAACAGTTGACAAGCATCCTCTACTCCATGGCTTTGCGGAGTTTCATAAAAATATACCGCAACACAGCACACTTACCTAATGTTTGAAACCCCCAGGAAGTCAACGAAACCAAGAGCGAAAGGTGCAATGTTCTTCAGGAAACACGACGCCTACGACTGATGAACTGAGTGATGTTGTCATGAAATCTTGCATGCTGTAAGAATTAATAAGTATGCAATATAGGAATATCCGTGTGAGAAAGCAGTCTTTCCACATCATTGGCTCTCTAAAGGAGAGCTAAACGAGAGCTACAGGAGGGCTAATTCATTATCAAAACAAAGCACAGTATTACGTAGTTTTGGGTAACTTTGCCATCATCCAAAACATTCATGCAATTGCTAAAATGGAGCAAAAACCCAATTTATGTAGGGGTAGATATTAAAAAAATAAACAATTTGAGATGTGAGGTTAGTTAGGAATGATCAGGTTTAAATGTTATGCAGTCAAGAAGCCATGGAGCATGTTGAATATTGCTTTCGTGCTGAGATAAGTAATCTAGGTTAGGACAGAAACGTATTCTTTGGTAGAAGGAAACTTGTAACACTTCATTCAAAACAGCCCTTACTTTACTGACAACGAGAGTAATTGAGCGATATCAATATAATTCATAATTAAGCAACTCAGAAATGCACGATCAAAGGTTAAAAGCAAAAACCTGTTTGAAAATTAGGTTTATGGTAGGGGTTGTATTGGCTTTCAAACAAAATTTGACGAATCCACTAATGCTTTGTTAATTGTTAATTCACGAGAAAACGCGATGGTATCTACAGACAGGAAGTTTCGTTAAGAATTTTCCTTCCGTAGTCGCACCCCAGAATTTTCCACAATTTTCTTTTCAAAGAGTAAAGAGTATTCACTGAGTTTGCGGTTTCCTCGGTGTTTTCATTTCCGTGCATGGAAAAAGATTAGTAGTCCGAAAAGACAAGTATCAAGGTGTTTGTATGTAAGGGAATCCGGAAATATTAGTCAAGAAAAACCAAAGTTGGCGATTGAATTTAAGTTTCTCGCGAGACGAATTGTCAAATATTGTGAAGTATTTTTTGTCAAAGAAATTAGAATTCAGTTGTCCGGCAAAATATGATCTTTGAAAGCGTAAGAATCTGTTCGAAGGAAGAGTATTAAAATTTCGTCTTTCAAGCCCATTTTTGCGCCAATCAATGAGTAAATTCGTCGGGAACTGAAGAAGGTGGTTAGTTCAAAACAGAAGTCTTTATTGTGTAAGAGTGTTCTTACGCGGTGATTACGAACAAAATAACGGCCTGAGTGTTTTCTGTCATCTCCTGTTTTCGCAACTGAGTGCAATTCGCTTTCTTTTTAGTCTGGACAGTTAGTTGCTTGGAAGGTTGTAAATGACTCAGAGAAACTATTTTTAGAAACAAATATGGGACTGAGCCACACAAGCCGAACCATTTTTAATTTTAAGGTCAATTTTTTCCATGGGGTTCGCTTTGAATGTTTAATATTACAAGAGAAATTGGTCAGATATTGTCAACGACAACTAATGACAATGAATTTTGAAAATTACATCCCTGATTTTTTTACCTCGTTGAGTTCGTAGTTTCATCTTTTCTTTTTGCAACCTCGATTAACCGCCTTCCTTTGATCGTAAATTCCTTGCAGAGGTCATCAAAATTGAGCAACTATGCTGATGCTTGAGAGACCCGTATTTCTTTACCTCACCAAGCTATTGTTTTAAGGTTCCTACTCATTTTGCATTCAAGAAATATTTCAAATCGATAACTTCAAATAATTCTTTTGCTCTGACAAAAGCCTTTGAGGTTATATACTTCTGATCCAACGTCATCAACCTCGGAAAAATTCATTTTCTGCCAGCGTTAACCCTTGAGCCGCTCACAGTTGATTAAATTTTCAACATTTTATTTAAAAAGAAAGTTATGGTAATCAAACAAAATAGTAGTTGGTGGGTATTATCTGGATATAAGATCAAACTCTCTCTAAATTATCAATGAAATGTCTAGCATCTTGAAAGTCAGTAGTTATGAATCAGATGCCTTGGATGGAAGCGTTAACTTCCAATCGTGATGAAAATATAGTAGCAGCAAACAAGTGAAATATCATTCATGATTGAAAAATTCCTCAATTCTTTTTAACAACTTACAAAGAAATATAAGCATCCAGGATAATTAATGACTAAGAGATATGCAGTAATGTAGTAAATGATTTGAACCCGGGGGTAACATGTGAAAGTGTAGTCTGATCGTCTGGGTGAGTGTAGTCATGGGAAGGACTGTTGTCGGTGGTAGTGACTGAAGTTTCGACAACCTGTGCGGAAGTCATCATTAGAGTCAAGTGAATGATTGTTGTCAGTAGAATGTTCTTATTCCAGTTCGTGTGAAATGATCGGTTGGTTTTGCCGTGATGTTATTGGCTGTAAGACTCAAGTGACGTAAGACAACCTGTGCGCAAGTCATCAGTAAAGGCAATCCGACAATCGACCGACCCACTACCGCTACCGACAGACGACAATATGGACTTACTGAACCTTTGCCTAACGTCAACTTACTTTCAGTACAACAGTAAACAATACAAGCAGTTGCACGGCACAGCCGTGGGGCTTCCAGTTTCTGTTGCTGTTGACGACAGTTTACAGGAAACCGACACACATCGACAGGTTACTAGACGAGTCACCCTAAAACCCTACATCACACAAAGCCACAACTATCAGAACTCTAACGCAACGCGCGCAACTAGTATGCAACACGACAGACAGCTTATCCAACGAGAACAAATACCTTTACCGTGGTTTTTCAAAGAACAACTACAACGACGACTTCATCTGACAAAACACTCACCGACCCACTACCACTACCGAAACAAACGACACCGCAACTCCTACGACTACAGCAACCATACCGTACATAAAAGGCATGTCTGAGAACATCTCGCGCACCTTACAACCCTTCAATATCCGCATCGCCCACAAACCCATCACCACACTACGTCAGTTACTAACGGTAACCAACGTTAAAGACAAGGACGAACCGAGGAACAGACAGGGAGCGATTTATAAGATCAGTTGCTCCGACTACCAAGCCTCCTACATCGGAGAGACTGGCAGAAACCATGCAACAAGACTGACTGAACACAGACGGGCGACGAGGAAAGGTGATGTCAACAATCACATTGCTGAACATTATCGACTTACGAACCACAATATTGACTGGGACTCTGCGCAATACCTAACCTACAGCACTAACTACTTTCCAAGACTGACTCTGGAAAGCTGGTTTACTAACTTAGAACAGACTCCCCTAAACAGGTGTCAACTACTACCGGCTCTATACAAACGACTCATTCACGACATTAACATTACAAACAAACCGAACAGAACGACCTAACTTCACCGACGGATCGAAACAGACCAATCACGACCGACTTACGGTACTTGAGTCTTACAGCCAATAACATCACGGCAAAACTGACCAATCATTTTACACGAACTGGACTAAGAACATTCTACTGACAACAACTATTCACTTGACTCTGATGATGACTTCCGCACAGGTTGTCAATACCCAAGCCATTTAAAGCTTTATCAGTATTGAAATATTTTCATTATCAATGGTACAACAGATAATACATAGAAAGAAAATTGTTTTCACTTTTAATATGGCTCCAGGTCGATAGAAAACTGGCTACTTATTTCTTATTAACGACAAATAAGTAACCGAGGGTCTATAGGAAACGACTTAAATGAAGTGTAGTTTTCAAAGGAAGGCTGCCGGGTTCAAATAGGGGTATCTATATTATTTCTTAAACTTTACACTCTGTTTCTGCTCTCCCTAATTTTCTAATTGTTACCAGATAAATTGACTTCTAAACTTCTCGAGATCGTGTGTCAAGCCTATCGAAGATTATGGCATGATATCTTCACCGTAAACTAAACATTAGATTCATAGTTTGTAAGACCAAGGATTCATTTCACCCACACAACAGAACTTAACTATAAAATTGTTCTTACATTATTTTGCTTACGTACTCGGCTTTCTCAGCAGTCCTTACTAACAGATAGCCTGAACTCCAAGTGCCTGCTTCAACTGTAAGCTATTGCACATCATATATTTTTGCGTTGGCTACGTCGCGACCTTCGGCAATAAATTTTTGTGCTTTGTTTAATTTGGCATCCTTGTTCGAGTAAACCCAGTTCCAGTTTCTCGTAAGCGGCTATACCACATCACGACAATACCTCTGCTACACTGATCGAAAGGGAAACTTCAATCGTCTTCGTCTAATTCTTTTCAACCAGCGGTTCGTAATCGAAAACATGTATATGGGTGGTTCGTGGGCACATTGGTTTTTCATCAATAGGAAATCTATACCGGTTTGATCATCTGGAGAAAACTCATATTTGCTCAACATAATTCTGAAATAAACATTGCCATTTTCATGCAATCTTCCTCGGGTAACACATACACCGATAAATTCCGGAGGCTTGTAATCAATTCAATTTACCAGTCCCTCTCTTCCTACGTTATCAACTCCCCTACATACCTCAGACAGGTTGACAGAAAACTGGCTCTTCATTTCTCATTAACGACAAATAGTTAACTTCCGGGCCAGAGAGTTTAAAGAAATTAAAACGACGTGAGGGAACTAGCTTGGGACATTTTTCATAGAAAGTATGCCCATTTCAAATGAGGGCCACAATTCCTTTTAGACATTGTATTCCAGTTATGCTCTCCTTCAATTTCTTTCCGCTACGAAATAAGTTATAAAACTTATTAGACGTTTTGTTGTGTAGTATCGCTGAGTATTTTTACGAGTTGTGCCGTATTTTGACGAGCCCTACGGGCAAAATACAAATAACGAGTAAACATACTCAGCGATACTACACAACAAAACGTCTAATAAGTTATTTATTATCCAACACGCCAAATTGTTATTTCATTGCGGGAGAATTTCGCGGATGTTTATTTACGGGGAGTGCGTGACAGAAGTATGCGAAGAGGAACGGAATTTGCGCGTTGTTGTGCTGCTGTTTCTATTTTCTTCATTAAATGAGGAAATTTTCTGGCCAAGCTGTTTTTATTCGTTCAATTCATCTAATGAACTTGTATCTATATTTGCTAGCCATTCTGACTCTTCGTCGTCGGAAATATGATTCGAATTGTCCGCCATTTGTTTTTTTGTTTTTTTTTCGTAACTACAATCCAATTCTTCGCTTGCGCGATGCGAGACAACCTGTTTAACCGGTACTACAATAGACGAGTACAAATACCGCGTGATATTTGTACTCGTCTATGGCGTTATTTGTACTCGTCTAGGTGTAGTTGGATAATAATACTTCTTATTTTCTCTAAGTACAAGATTGTAAGTGAAGCCTTCAAAGACTACTTACAATTAATTGACTTCATGGTCATTCACACCTCGGATTATCCCGTGATTTTGTTTACTGAATGACACTCAATATAAAAGAAATGATTGTAACATCAGTTTCTTCGCTTGTTCCGCTTTTCCCCGTCCCTACAAACCGAGTGTATGGAAAAGGCTACTTAGATGATGAAAATATGACGAATTCGATCTAAAGCTGGGGATTCCGAATGAGACTAAAACTGAATTTTGAATACTTCGAGTTCACTGACTTCAAACGGGTGTTTTCCAGTGAAATAAGTATTCTTATTAACACCCTCCGGATGAATAAAGCCATACCCCAGATCAAGCTGGCTTGTAGCTTTACTAGGGCTGGTAGGTAAAAATGTTTGCCACACATCAAGGTCATAGTTAGACGAGGTTCCAAAGGAAGGACCTTTTTTCCCGTCAAACCGTATACCACCATGAGCACCTGGTTTTGGCATTATCGTTATGGGTTTGCCTCCAGTGGGATTTACCAGTGTAAACAGGAAAGATTTGCTATCTTCAATGAATCCCATGGGAGAGGCTGTGTGTGAAAAAAAAGTATTTAGAATTCCAGATATGACAAAGACTAGGTTCACAAATACATGAGCACGGTCATTAGCAGCGATGACATGTTCGTTTACGCAAAAAGAACATCTCATGTGAATTATACCTGATTCCCAAGACTTGGAAGAGTACCCACCGAAGATGCAGGCCTCACTTTTGATCACCACAAGAGTTGGGCCTTTTCCATCGCAACAACGATGAAAATCAGCGGGGGATCTTCCATTAGAAGAAGCCCGATACAGCAGAGAAATGTTGGCCCCAGGCGGCAGCCAGGACGTCAGTACTGAACAGTGTTTTTCATCTTCTATTACAGAGGAGATTTCGGCTGGAAACTTCGATTCTTCGAGTTGAGTGATTATTCCTTGAACTTGGTAAAACTTGGCTTCTTTCAGCAGCTGTTTTTTAACTGCTTGTTCATCTGGATAAAGGAGCTCACCATCGCGGAGGTAGTTCAAAATGTACCTTGATAGAGACGAAAAGAAAATGACATATTATGCAAACTTGTGAATTAAAAGAATAACTTACAGTATTTAGTTCTGCATGAAACATTTTGCCTTCAATTCCTTCGCCCTTTAGTCTCTTGTTTAGGGACACATTATGCATTACGTACTCATCAGAAAAGAATCAATCGGACATACGGATAGTCTTTCTTATGATTCTTTCGAAACTATCAGCCTTTATTCATTTGTATTTTGATTGCTGCGACTACTAACTTTTGTCTTAGCATTTTTCAATCCACAGCATTCAGAACAACGGACCATGCCAAGCCTCAAGAAACTCACAAAGGAGCTACGCCAGGAAATCGTAAGTTATCTTTTCCCTTTTCCCCCTATTAGTAAAGATCTAGCATTCCGTTTAGCCATTCTCACTTTCGCCAAAACTAGGTTTTGTAGCCACATAAACTTCATCGGTCGTTGCCTTCATTCTAAAGTTATTCCCAAGGGTTTTCGCTCCAATTTTCATGCATCTTCATTCACCAAACAATACCACCACCAAATTCAATGCGCCCAAAATTCTTTTTCACGTAACATCATGAGAATCACCATTAGAGCTATGTGCCAAAAACGTAATCGCCTCACCGAACAAATCCTACATTGCCGCTCTGAACTTTCCAAAATCTGTCCAGCAGTTTTATTACAATCTATCCGCGCCAAAATTCAGGAAACTAATTCGAAACTTTTCAATCATTTAAACCAAATTAAGGCCCAAAAACTTGACCAACTTATCGGTCCCCAAATCGCTAACCACTCATCACCAGAAAACCTCAAAACTGTAGTTACCATTCCAGAAAACCTCTCACTTTCCGATTCAGAAAAATCCGTCCTCAGTAAGGGCTTAAATTTCGTTCCCATTTCTAAAACAACGGACGAATTCTCAATTAAACAAGACGTAGAAAAATTCCTTCGCCGCGTTCAATTAAAAGCCTTTTTTCACAACAAAGAGGATGATTCTAACACCTCGAACAAAGACACTTTCGAAACACTTCAGACTCGAAAGTCTAAATGGACTCCCCCAGAGGGCCAATTCGCATCATTAGACTTTTTTATCAAAAAATGCCGCCACGATATCAACAAACTCAATTTCAAACGTATTCCCAAATTTTCTAATCTCTCTTCTGAAGAGTGGTCGGCTCTAAAAAGTCTTAGAAAACGCAAAGACATAGTTATCAAAGCGGCCGATAAGGGCGGCTCAGTCGTTGTTTGGCGCACCGACCTCTACCAAAAAGAAGCTTTGCGGCAACTTTCTGACACCTCTTTTTATCAAAAGATCGACAAAGACCTCACTGCCAGCAATCAAAACTCCGTCAAGAATACGATCAACCAACTCATAACTAAACAAGAATTGCCGGCCACAGCAAAGAATCTCATCATAACCACTCCTAGAACTTCTCGTATTTACTTTTTACCTAAAATTCACAAACCTAACAACCCGGGTCGGCCCATTGTCTCGGCTTGCAGTTGCCCTACCGAACTTATCTCCAGCTATTTAGACAAAATTATGGCTCCCATCGTCAAAACTTTACCATCATATATTAAAGACAGCCAACACGCTCTTCAAATTTTTCAAGCCTTTAATTTCCTCGGCCAAAACAAACTCCTTTTCACCATGGACATTACGTCTCTTTACACTGTCATTCCTAATGGCGAAGGCCTTCTGGCCCTTAAACATTTTTTTGATCAACGTACTGTTAAGGAACCTAAATCTGAAACACTACTACGCTTAGCCGAACTAGTGCTCACACTCAATTGTTTTTCATTCGGAAACAACTTCTTCAAACAAACCAATGGTGTAGCCATGGGCACCAAAATGGGACCTAGCTATGCGAATCTTTTTGTAGGTTTTGTCGAACACCAATTTTTCAGCCAATACAGCGGGTCCAAACCTGAACTCTACGGTCGCTACATCGACGACTGTATCGGCGCTACCTCCTCTACCAGAGAGGAGCTCACTCAATTCATAACTGCAGTCAATTCTTTTCACCCGGCTCTGAAATATACTTGGGAAATTTCTGACAATTCTTTATCCTTCTTAGACGTCAAAGTTTCAATTGAAGGTAACGGTTTATGCACTAGTGTGTATTACAAACCTACAGACTCGCATAATTACTTGTTATATTCGTCTTCTCATCCATCTCACGTTAAGAATTCCATTCCTTTTTCTCAGTTTCTAAGACTTCGTCGTTTATGTAGTAATGACTCTGATTTTCACCACAAATCAGAGTCAATGTGCCAGTTCTTCGATGAACGTGGTTACCCTGTTTCCGTCGTTCAAGCGGGTTACCACCGCGCTCAACTTATTGATCGACATTCAGCACTACAAACGTCGCATAAGGAAGATTCCGACCGCATTCCATTCACTCTCCCGTTTCACCCTCACAACCACTCAGTTAAATCCATCATTCTTAAAAACTTCAAATTACTTCAAAACGATCCAGAGACAGGCACTATCTTTTCGCAGCCTCCGCTCATTTCATTCAAACGCGACAAAAACTTAGGCAATTTTTTGGTCAGAAGTTCTTTTCAGACTAACGAGCAACCAGGCACTTTTAAATGCGCTCGTGCACGATGCAAAACGTGTCCTTTCATTCACAACACTGATAAAATATCGGGACCTAAACGATCCATTAAGATCACCGATCACTTCACGTGCACCTCCGCTAATGTAATCTATTGCATAACTTGCACTTATTGCAAAAAGATATACATCGGCGAAACAGGCAGAAGACTAGGTGACCGATTCCGAGAACACCTTCGAGACGTGGAAAGGAATGACAAGGACACATCGAAACCAGTCGCTAGACATTTTAATTTACCCAATCATTCTAAGCAACATATGGCAATCTGCGGTCTTTCCTTGCACTTAGGTGGCACGGAAAGCCGTAAAAATCTTGAACAAAAGCTCATCTTTCAAACCGGCAGTCTAAATCCCACAGGGATCAATGAACGCTTTTCATTCCACTAATTTATTCATGTTTTTCTCGTTGCCATGCACCCACCAATAACGTAGCTCCATTTTCTGCCTTTAAAACCACACACAACCCACAATTCCTCTATTCGCTCCGACGAAGGGCTAACGCTCGAAACGTCAGCTTTTGTAATCATTACGGTGGCCAATTTACCATTTCAACTTTGCTGATATATCCAAATTATTTCTTATGATTCGTTAATTTGTGTGCATGTGTGTGGTTGTGAACTTGGCTATCTAATGCAGCCAACTTTAAACATGCGCAGCGAAAGTGTAGAACTTGAATGTACCGAGCTCGGCATTTGGCGAAACCGGCGCCAATTACGTCGTTCGACATCTCATGTCTCAGCCCTGTTGAAACATACACCATTCTTAGACGTTGGAGGGAAACTGGATTAAGGACATAAATTCTTTCAAATTCATCTCCACAGTAATAATCAGACTACCACGTAGGTTAAGCCTACCTGAAGAGTTCACCGTCACGATCAATAAAATATGCTCCATCTTCCTCGTCAGCTTTTAACTCGAACCTTCCGGAAAACATCGCACTCAGCATGGAATCTGGATCCTTTCTCAAAGTGTCCAGAGTTGTTTTATAAATCCTACCACCAACATTTAGCTTGATAGTGCTAGAGAAGTGAACGACACTCAATGTTTTTGTTATTTCCTCAATTGCTGCTTGTTCTTTTCTTGCGTTCTCGAGACCTTGCACCAATAACTTCTGACCTTTCTCTATAAGCTTTTGTCCTTGCTCAAACAAATTGAGCTCTTTCGATTGCTGTTTGGCGGCCATTTCAGGGGATTTTTTACGCTTCCGGGACGAATTCGAAGGCAAGAGAGTGGAGGCCGAATGAGAGCCGTGTTTCTCACAACCAGCGGCTGCGCAGACAAGCAAGGTTTTCGTTTTGTATGATACACAGAGTGTACTGAATTTATAACTTTACTCATGAATCCGGGTAATGTATGAAAGTCGATTCTGAAATAAAAATAATTGATTGAGTTCCTGATGGTTTTTATCCTTTTAGTTTTAAGAAATACGGAAACCCATGGTTATTTATCGCCAGGGGGGGAGGGTGAAGGATTTGGGGGAGGCATCACGTGGTCTTCAAGGGGAACAGAGGGAGGACCAGTCGTCGCTATCAGAGTATAAAGGGTGTACTAAACAAATTGAATGCTAATGAACTGTCAATGAGGATGGGATCATGAGAATATTACAGAGCTATAGGGAGGAATAAGGTAAATGTCATCTTGACATATCCAAAATCCTTCAACACCCCCCCCCACCCCCTTTGAAAAATAATGACCAGTGCCTCAGAGTCAAACTTTTCAGAACTTTGACGGGAGTTTTGTTAAATTGGAGAATGAATGGCAAATGAGTTGCTCTTCATGCAAATGATGAAACGCGACGGTATCTAAAGACAGGAAGTTTCGGTAAGAGTTTTCCTTCCGTAGTCACACCCCAGAATTTTCCTCAATTTTCTTTTCAAAATACTGAGGGTAAAAGTAAACAGCATCCATTGAGTTCACGGTTTCCCCAGTATTTTTCATTTCCGTGCATGGTAGAAGATCGTTGGTCCAAAAAGACAAGTATCAGGGTGTTTGTATACAAGGAAATCGGGAAATGTTAGAGAAGAAGAACCAAAGTTGGCGATTAAATTTAAGTTTCTCGCGAGACGAACTTTCAAACATTGTTAGATATTTTTCGCAAAAGAAATTGAAATTCAGCCAACCGAAGTATGGTGTTCAAAAGTGTGAGAATCTGAAATATTCGTGTTCGAAGGAAGAGTATTAAAATTTTGTCTTTCAAGGTCATTTTTGAGACAATCAACGGACTGGGGTTAAATTCTTCGGAAAAGAAGATGGTTAGTTCAAAACAGTAATCACTATTGTGTTTGAGTATTCTTACGTGATAACGTACAAAATAACGACCTTTAAATAATTGTCTCGTGTCTTCTTCCGTTTTCGCAACTGAGTGGAATTCGCTTTCTTTTAATTGGGAAAGTAGTTTGGAATGTTCTAATGAAATGACTCAGAGAAACCATTTTTAGAAACAAATGTGGGACTGAGCCACACTAGCTGAACCACTTTTATTTTTCAGGTCAATTTGCATCACAGAGTTTGCTTTGGATACGTTTATTACAAGATCACTTGCTACGTGAGAGAATCTGGTCAGATATTGTAAGCGACAACCAATGACAATGAATTTTGAAAAACACCTCCCTGATTTTATTACCTTGTTGAGTTCGTAGTTTCATCTTTTCTTTTTGCAGCCTCAATCACCCGTCTTCTTTTTGGATATTAATGGAATTTGCTAGCAATAGTTCCATAGGAGTACAGGCAAAGATATTTTTAATAACTTGACTATATAAAAAAATCTGTTTATTGTTTATGTCATGACAACTTCCGCTCGGTCGAGTTTGATGCCAAAATCTCGAAATTTTCCACAACTTTCTTTTCAAAATACTTACAGAAAGAGAAATTAGATTACCCTTCTTCTTTTTGAATATTTAAGGAATTTGCTAGCGATAATTTCATGGGATTGTAGAAAAAGATATTTTTGATAACTTGACTATATAAAAAATAATGTTTGTAGTTCATGTCATGGCAAACGCAGCTTTGTCGAGTTTGATCCTTAACACTCTGACTGCATGGTGCATGGTTTACAATGTTACAAAAACAGTTTCCACTTTGCTTTTTTTTTTATCAGTACTTTCCTCCTGCCACATTGTTAAGCCCCTTTCAGACTTAAGACAGTACATTACCACCAGGTTGACAAAAAACCTGGCCATTTATTTAGCATTCATGACCAAAAGGTAGCTGAGAGCTTAAAGGAAACGACCCATGAGAGCTAGCCAAGTCAGTGCTTTATTCATCGGGAATCGGTCGAGTTTAAAAAAAGAGTTTCAAAAATTGTTGTTAAACTTTGCACTCTATTTCTTCTCTCCCTAATTTTCTTGTTGTTTCTAAAACAAAACTGACTTCTTAAACTTCTCTGAGTACAAGTTCGTACATAAGGGCCATCGAAGATTATGTTATGATATCTTAACCGTGATCTAATCATTTGATTCGTTGTTCATTAGACCAAGGATCATTCCATTTTGTTTACTGAATACTATTCAATGAAAAAAATGGTTGTTACATTCGTTCCTGCCTTTTCACCCGTCCGTTCAACCTGAGTTATTGGATCAAGCCACTTCGATTGTAAAATAGATAATGAGTTCTCTCTAATCAAATTTCATGTAATGTAATGCTGATTGCAACTGACTGCATGGCTCCGCAGATGTCAACTGGCTGCTTGGCTCCGCTAGCCCCTATAGTTATTCCAGGCTGCCAATACGCTAGTTTTATTTCCAATAATCTTTTGTAATAGTTTATAAGATAAGAGAGATTGTTGTTGTTGTTATTCTTCTGATTACCTTAAGCTAGGAATTCTGAGTCAGACTAAATTAGTCTCAAATACTTCGATTTCATCCAGTTCCAACCACGTTATTAGAGAGAAGTGGGGATCCTTATCAAAACCGTCAGGAAAAATAAAGCCACAACGTAGGTCAAGACTGGCGCTAAAGTTGTTCCGCACTTCAAGGTGATAGTCCTCTGAGGTTCCAAAGCAAGGGCCTTTTCCTCTTTCGCACCTTATGCCACCACGAGCACCTGGTTTTGGATTAACCTTCATCGCTTCACCTCTAGAAGGACAAACCAACGTGAACAGGAAAGATTCGCTATCTTCGATGGCTCTCATAGGAGAAGCTGAGAAAAAGAAAGGTCGATTGTAACATACGGAGAGGAAATGGAAAAGAAAACAAATGAGCTAACAAATAAATATTTGTGGTCACAAACAGTGATTGCATTCACTTCAACTGCCACAAACCTAGTCTATACCTGATGTCCAGGACTTTGAAGTGTAGCCACCGAAGATGTGTTCTTCACCTCTGATCACCACAAGAGTGGGCCCTTTCTTGTCACAGCAGCGGTGAAAATCAGCAGGAGTTTTGCCGTCTACAGAGGCGCGATACAGCAGAGAAAAAGTAGTCCCAGGTGACAGCCACGACAGAAGGTATGACTCGTCAATTTCATCTTTTATTATTGAGGAGGGTAACGCTGGAGACATCGCTTCCTCGAGATGACTGATTATTCCTTGAATTTTGTAAAACTCAGCTTCTTTCAGGAGCTGCTCCCTAACAGTTTGGTCATCAGGGTAAAGAAGGTCACCATCACTGAGGTAGTTCAATAGATATCTTGATAGAAATAAAGAGAAAACACGGAAAACAGTAGACTGGAACATTGATGTATATTGTTCATTTCATCGGTGATATCGATAAGGTTCTCAGAATTTTCAAAATTTGATATCCCTTTTGGCACTACGTTTTTTTATTGGGGTGGAGTATGCACACTGTTTTAAGCAACATTAAAAAAAGTTCTCAAGTCCCGCAACCCAATACAATAAAGATGTTTGTGCGTTGTCACGCATTCCCTTTAGTTTCATCGTTGGCGTGAAGCGTGACGCAACCTCGTAATTATGTACAACAACGACACAATTCTTGCCCTTAAGTCAGTTCCGACTTCTCTTCGCAGCTTCAGATCAAAAAAACTTACAAAAAAAACCCAAGTCACTCCAAGTCTACTTGATCTAATACCCGTTGCTGTATTGTTGCCTACCGAAACAGTTTCCCATCACGATCGATGAAATATGCTCCATCCTCTGGATCGGCCTTTAACTCGAATCTTCCAGAGAACATCGCGCAAAGCATTGAGTCTCGATCCTTTCTTAGAGTATCTAATGTTGTATTGTATATTTTTCCACCAACATTCAGCTTAATTGAGCTGGCGAAGTGGACGTGACTCAATGTTCTTGTCATCTCTTCGACAGCTTCCTTTCTTACTCGCGCATTATCGAGATCCTTTTTCAATAGAGTGCCTGCTTCTGCCATGAGCCTCAGCGCATCAGATACTTTGGCGTTCACTGAGTCGCTAGCTTCAGCCATTACATTCTGGGCTTCGGTTAATTTTATACTTGCCAATTCTAATAAACTCAGCTCTTGATCTTCTCTAGTCGCCATATTACATGGAGACATTCACTTTCTGCACGCTAACCGAAAGTAACAACACTCAGCTCTCGTCGAATTCTTTCTGATCAGCGGTTGTCAGAAGAAAACTTCGTACCCAGGAATTTTGCTCTCAAAGGACCGCGCAGTGTTTTGGGTATCCCCGAATTTTGGAAAACACGAGTGTTTTCGTTATCTCCTCTGAGGTTACCCATAACGCTAAAAGGGAATTAGACAAGAGACTGGGGCAAGTAACATGGCATTTTCTTTGACTTGTTAACTAAAATGAATTGCTTGCAAAAGTCAGGAAATTGTCATCCAAAGTCAATTCACGGACCCGATATCGCAGTTGTTGAAGATAAGTGTCCATTTATTGTGGTGCATCTTGGAAAGAGCGATTTTTTACCTTGTCGAGTTCGTACTTTCATCTTTACCTTTTTGCTACCTCAACTACCTGTCTTCATGTAGGATATTCATGAACTCATTTCTCTGTCTCGTCAAGCTCATTATTTTGAAGCAAATTTTGATTGGAAATTTACAGAATTCATCGAAAATGAGTTAAAACGCAGAAGCTTGGGAGATTAGAGTTCCTTTACCTCACCAAGCTATTGTTTCAGGTTAATTTTGACTGAGGGTTAAAGTTGCACTACATGCGGGAAAAGTCACTAACTCGAAAATGTTTCAAACCTAAGAAAGAATGACAGATCAAATTAAGGCCTCACGGAAAAGCGTAGCACGTGAGTTAGACAGACTTGAGTTAAGGAAAATTTCAGGCAAGCACAAAACTGGCCCTTTCTTGTGTTTACGTCTGTCCTCCACGCTCTCAAAACTTTACCGTTGTATATCTTATCAAAACACAAAGTCCCCAGTAGTTTAATATTTAAACCAGGAAGACTGTAACGGAGTCAAAGATTCTACCGTTTTATTTTTTTCTTCTTTTCTTTCCATCGCCTTAGAGTGAGAAATACATTTTTTTTCGTACTGTTTTGCCGTTTACTGCGCGTGGTGTTTATTTGGAATTTCGAAACGGACACGTTCAAGAGTTGGCACCATGTTTTCAGGGTAAATTGAGGTTTGGAGTCCATTTTTGTTCGTTTGAAAGTTATTTTCAATTTTTTGATGCGCGCTGGAGATACCATAGAAGAATGAAACCTATGGACTGATGTTATGTACTCACAGCAGTTCGAAAGTTTGATGTAAACGATGTAATCTTACTCTCAGCATGAGCCCGCGTTCCTTTTCTTAGGCAGTGTTACAAAGTAATGTCATCTGCCAATGTCTGAGATTTTCATAGGGCAATGATACTGCTACTTGTACCAGTCACTTTGCAAATTAAGTTAAAAAACTAAAACCATGCACTAAGTTACAAGATTCAGAAAGCTATTGAAGTTGATTTTAAAATTACAAAAAAAAACTTTTTCTCAACCGTGATCTAATCATTTGATTCGTTCATTAGACCAAAGATCATTTCGTTTTATTTAATGAATACTACTCAGTGAAAAAAAAATGGTTGCAACACCAGTTAATTTACGTTCCTCGTGTTTTCACCCGTCCTACAACTTGAGATATTGGAACAGGCCACTTCGATGGTAAAAAAGATAACGAATTTTCTCTAATCAAATTTCATATAATGCAACGCTGATGTCACCTGGCTGCCTGGCTCCACTGATATCAACTGGCTGCCTGCCTCTGCTAGCCCCTATGGTTATCCCAGGCTGCCAAAACGCTAATTTTATTTTATATATTTTTTCGTAATAGCTCATAAGGAAAGAGAGATTGTTGTTGTTGTTATTCTTGTTATCTAAGGCTAGCGGTTCTAAGTCAGACTAAAAATTAACCTTGAATACTTCGAGTTCATCCAGTTCTAAGCCCCACAACATTCCAGAGAAGTTAGAATCTTTATCACAACTGTCAGGCAAATTAAAGGCATGACCTAGATTAAGAGAAACCCTAAAGGCTTCCCACACTTCAAGGTCAAAGTTCCATGAGGTTCCAAAGCAAGGTCCTCTTTGACCATTGCACCTTATTCCACCATGGGCACCTGCTTTTGGATTAATCCTCATCGGTTTACTTCCAGAAGGGCCTTTCAGCGTGAACAGGAAAGATTCGCTATCTACTATGCCTCGCACGGGACAAGCTGGGGGAAAAAAAGGTCGATTGTAACATACGGAGAGGAAATAGAAAGGAAAATAAATAGGCTAACAAATAAATGGTCTAAGAAAAAAACTCGAGTTTCCAGATGGGTTTTCAACCCACGACCCTCCGTGATCTAGTCGGATGCTCTAACCACTGAGCTACAGGAGACTCTATGGTGAGCAAGGGTGACCCTTGCTCACCATAGAATCTCCTGTAGCTCAGTGGTTAGAGTATCCGACTGGATCACGGAGGGTCGTGGGTTCAAATCCCATCTGGAAACTCGATTTTTCTCTTATATTAAAAATTTTTTATTTCATCTTTAAATAAATGGTCGTGGTCGCAAAAAGTGATCACATTCAATTCTACTACAACAACCTAGCCTATACCTGATGTCCAGGACTTTGAAGTGTAGCCACCGAAGATGTATTCTCCACTTCTGATCACCACAAGAGTGGGCCCTTTCTTGTCACAGCAGCGGTGAAAATCGGCAGGAGTTTTGCCATCTACAGAGGCACAATACAGCAGAGAAAAAGTAGTCCCAGGTGACAGCCATGACAGAAAAGTTGACTCGTGATTTTTATCGTTTATGACTGAGGGTAACGCTGGAGACATCGCTCTCTCAAGATGACTAATTATTCCTTGAATTTGGTAAAACTTTGCTTCTTTCAGGAGCTGCTCCCTAGCCGTGCGGTCATCAGAGTAAAGAAGAGTGCCATCGCGGAGGTAGTTCAATATATATCTTGATAGAAATAACGAGAAAACACAAAAAACAGTAGACTATAACATTGAATGATATTGTTCATTTCGTATGATGCACGATCCTCGCAGTAGAGACCACTATTTATGCAATAGCGAAAATCAGACCTGAAAAAAGTCAGGCCTGTACGGGATTCGAACCGTGGCAATACTAGTACAGCGCTCTACCAATTGAGCTACCAAGCAAACTGGAAGCAGGCCGTTTAGTTGATTCGTAATAAACCCGTGATGATAAATCAGATACGATGAATATATGAAGTTCATATATTTTGAACTGCGGTTATAGATACGTATGGTGCACGACCCTCGTACAGGCCTGATTTTTTTCAGGTCTGATTTTCGCTATTGCATAAATAGCGCTCTCTACTGCGAGGATCGTGCATCATACGTATCTACAACCGCAGTTCAAAATATATGAATTTCATATATTCATCGTATCTGGTTGTTCATTTCACTGTTAATACTACTGAGGTTACAGTGAATATATGAAGTTCATATATTTTGAACTGCGGTATTAAATAGGGATCGTACATCATACGTACTACTGAGGTTCTCGGAATTTTCAAATTTGCTATTCCTTTTAGCAATACCTTTTTTCTTGGGGTAGAATATACACATTCCTTTGAACAACACTGCCTACCCTTCTCTTTGCCCTCTAGTCCTTCACAACCCAATACTATGAAAATGTTTGTGCGTTGTTACGCATTCCCTTTAGTTTCGCCGTCGGCATGAAGCGTGTGATGCATCCCCGTAATTATGTACAACAACGACATGATTCGTCTCCCTCAACCTGTGTGAAAAATAAGTCAATCTCGACTTCTCTTCGCAGCTTAATATCAGAACAAAAGTTATGAAAAGTCTCAAGTCACTCAAAGTTTCCTTGATCTAATAACCGTTGCTTTATTGTTACCTACCGAAACAGTTTCCCATCACGATCGATGAAATGTGCTCTATCTTCCGGATCAGCTTTTAACTCGAATCTTCCAGAGAACATCGAGCAAAGCATTGAGTCTCGATCCTTTCTCAGAGTATCTACTGTTGTCTTGTATATTTTTCCGCCAACATTCACCTTTATTGAGCTGGCGAAGTGGCCGTGAATTAATGTTCTTGTCATCTCTTTGACAGCATCCCTTCTAACTCGCGCATTATCAAGATCCTTTTTCAATAGCGCGCCTGCTTCGGCCATAAGCCACAGCGCACCAGATATTTTGGCGTTCACTGAGTCACAAACTTCAGCCATTACATTCTGGGCTTCGTTTAATTTTTCTCTTGCTAACTCTAATAACCTGAACTCCTGATCTTCTTCCACCGCCATATTAGATGAAGAGATACCGCTAACCGTAACAACAGTGAGCTCCTGTCGAATTCTTTCTGATCAGCGGTTTTCAGAAGAAAACTTCGTACCCAGTGTTGACGACATCTCCTCTGGGGTTAACCAGAACGCTCAGATTGAATTAGACAAGAGACTGGGCAGGGAACATATCATTTTTTCTTGACCTTTTCACCAAAAATAATATATATATATGAACTTTATTTGTCATTGCGTTACATAGCTTTAATTATAAGCCCGCTAAAATAAGCTATAATATTATGGCTAGAGATCTTAGCAAGCTCTACTGAGCTTTTATAAGAAGATCCCCATCTAATAAAAACTGTAACTTATAGCAGATGGTTTAATTATGAACGTAAGATATTTTGCTGCTTTTCTGATAAAATTACGATTTGAAGTTATATCTTTGGCATAGAATTTAACTATGATTTTGCAGATAGATTCTCATTAATCTCTTAAATTGTGTATATGATTTTGATTCTTTCGGGTCCTTAGGTAATTCATTCCACATTTTTGCACCCCTAAACTTCAGTGAAAATTTCCTATAATTAGTTCTTTTTAAATCGATGAATATGTTTGAGGACCTACCTTAACTAAATTTTTCTGTGTTCTTTAATGAAAACATGGTCCCATAAAACCCAGACACAATAATTATAATAAAAGATTGCTCTCAACCAACTGACAATAGAACTTTGTGCCCTTGTGGACAATAGAAACCTATGCTCAGTATTGTGTTGCCTTACATGAATGTTTTGTCCAAATTTAGACATTCATTCAAACCAAATCAAGCTCTCAATGGCTCTTAGTGTACATTAAATCAATCCCGAATGTCTTGGCCCTTCTGGAGAGTTTTGTCATCATGCACTGGTACACAAAATGCCAAACATTTTCATATGAAATGCCTCCCTAGAGTTAATTTCACATCACTTGCCCTGGAAAAGAAAATCAACCAACAAACTTTAGTACTCAAGTTCACTTCATTACGTGAACAAAATCATGACTGAATCTGTCAGGCCACCATGGGAGATTGTGCTAACATCTTTTTTGTTCCTAAAATCCTCAGGTTACATGTGCATCGTTGGGGTGTTGGTTGTCAAAATGAGATCACCATTACAAAGTTTGACCATTAACCCTCATCTTGAAAAGGAACATTTCAAGAATATTGTATGCTAGTTATCTTGTTTTATTGACGAACAGGAACAATTTTGAAATCCATCTAACTGTAATCAGATATTAGCTCTTCTAATAGAAACTTAGTAAGACACCAGACACTAAAGAGGAGCTCAATTTCATAAGCTACACACGTATGCATTGCAGATCTATTTTTCACTATGTTGAGTTTGTAGTTTCATCTTTACCTTTTTGCAACCTCAATCACCTGTATTCATTTTGGACAATCATGAACCAATTTCTCTGCCTTGTCAAGCTCATTATTTTGAAGCAAATTGTGACTGGTAATTTCTTGCAGAATGCATTAATAAAAAATAAGTCAATACACCTTGACAGAAGCTTGGGTGACTAGTAGTCCTTCACCTCACCAAGCTATTCATCAGGTTAATTTTGACTGAGGGTTACAGTTGCATGACATGTTGGAAAGGCACTAACAGGAAAACTTTGGAAACTTAAGAAAGACAAATTAAATTTGATCCAATCTAAATATTTACACAGCTACTGCTTCTTATACCCAGCAGTCACTTTCTAAAACTAGTTAAAAAAAGAAAAATAATAAAACCACTTGATTACAAGATTCAGCCAGCTATTGCAGTTGATTTTAAAATTACAAAAAAAACTATTTCTTAACTGTGGTCTAATCGTTTGATTCATTCTTTATTAGAACAAAGATCATTTTAAGATCATTTTAAGGTCTCCTAAGATTGTTTACTGAATAATACACAAAGAAAAGAATGGTTGCTACATCAGTTCATTTGCGTTCCTTGCCTTTTCACCCATCCTACAACCTGAGATATTGGAACAGGCCACTTCAATGATAAAAAAAGATAACAAATTCTCTCATCATATTTCATATAATGTAACACTGGTGTCGACTGGCTGCCTGGCTTCACTGATATCAATTGGCTGCCTAGCTCAGCTTAAGCCTCCTAAGGTTATTCCAGGCTGCTAATACGCTAGTTTTGTTAAAAGGATTGGAATTGTCTAGAAAGTTTGCAAAAGTCAATGGCACGCAATATGTTGTTTCAAGAATTTTCTAGAACTGTGACTCATCAGTTTAAAAATAGAGTTTATTGTAATAGTTATAAACAATTACTATTGTAATGGTTATAAATAGTTACCTTTGGAGACGTCTAGACTATTTTCGGATGCTTATATAAGTAGCTCGCTAGTCAGGTTGTTGTTGTGATTTGGGACTTCGTTCCCTGTTAGTGATCTATAAGTGATATTGTGTGACAAGTGACAAGTGAAGGGATTTTCCCATTCGGATGTGAGACTGACATTCTGCTGTCAAGTCCAGAGTTGTTTACTGTGGCCGGAGTGTGATACTGCAAAGGAAGTCTTCAGGAGATTTCGCCAAAGAGAAGGACAGTACTTTGCTTGTGGTCAGATAAGCATAGAGAAGTACATAGTTAATTTTAGTTGGATTGTTCCAAGAGTAGTCGCTAGCTCGTGTTAAGTTATCTCCCTTTGTTTACAATTACATAAATTGTGTTTCGTGGAAATAGCGAGGTTATTATCTTTCTGCCGGTAATCAGTTACCGTAACAGTTTATTTTCAATATTTTTTGTTATAGCTTCTAAGGAAAAAGAGATTGTTGGTATTTGTTACTCTTGCTATCAAAGGCGAAGGGTTCTGATCAGGCTAAAAATTAGCCTTGAATACTTCGAGTTCATCCAGTTCAAACAACATGTTTTCAGAGAAGTCAGAATCCACATCGAAACTGTCATGAAAATTAAAATCACAATTTGAAATAAGATCAAGTTTGGCATAAAAGTTGTTTAGCACTTCAAGGTTATAGTAGCCCCCTGAGGTTCCAAACCAAGGGCCTTTTTCACCATTGCAGCATATGCCACCATGAGCACCTGAATTAAACCTCATCGGTTCCCTTTTAGAAGGACCAACCAGTGTGAAGAGGAAAGATTCACTATCTTCAATGACTCTCTCGGGAGAACCTGGGAAAAAGAAAGGTCATAGTGACATACAGAGAGGAAATGGAAAGGAAAACAAATGGGCTAACAGATAAATGGTTGTGGTCACAAATGGTGATTACATTCACTTTTACTGCTAGTTTATACCTGATGTCCAGGACTTTGAAGTGTAGCCACCAAAGATGTATTCTTCACCACTGATAACAACAAGAGTGGGCCCTTTCTTATCACAGCAGCGGTGAAAATCAGCAGGAGTTTTGCCATCTACAGACGCGCAATACAGCAGGGAAAAAGTAGTCATAGGTGACAGCCATGACAAAAGAGATGACTTATCAATTTCATCTTTTATTATTGATGAGGGTAACGCTGGAGACATCGCTTCTTCGAGATGATTAATTATTCCTTGAACTTGGTAAAACTTTGCTTCTTTCAGGAGCTGCTCCCTTACAGTTTGGTCATCAGGGTAAAGAAGGTCACCATCACGGAGGTAGTTCAATATATATCTTGAGAGAAATAAAGAGAAAACACGGAAAACAGTATACTGGAACATTGATTGGTATTGAGATAGAATAAATATATGAAGTTCATATATTATAATATAATTATTATAATTATTATTATAATTATAATTATTATTATATTATTATAATTATTATTAATATATTATGATAATAGCGCTATCTACTGCGAGGATCGTGCATCATACGTATTGATTGGTATTGTTCATTTCGTTGTTAATGTTACTGAGGTTCTCAGAATGTGCAAATTTGATATCCTTTTTTTATTGGGGTGGAATATGCACACTCCTTTGAACAACGCAACCTACCCTTCTCTTTGTTCTCAAGTCCTTCACAACCCATTACAATAAAAATGTTTGTAGGTTGTCACGCATTCCCTTTAGTTTCATTGTCAGCATGAAGCGTGAAGGCATCCCCGTAATTATGTGCAACGACGATACGATTAGTCTTCCTTAACCTGGGTGAAATATAAGTCAATCTCGACTTCTCTTTGTAGCATAATATCAGAACAAAACTAAGTGAAAATTCTCAGGTCACTCAAAGTCTACTTGATCTAATACCCGTTGCTGTATTGTTACCTACCGAAACAGTTTCCCATCACGATCAATGAAATATGCTCCATCTTCTGGATCAGCTTTTAACTCGAATCTTCCAGAGAACATCGCGCAAAGCACCGAGTCTCGATCCTTTCTAAGGGTATCTAATGTTGTCTTGTATATTTTTCCACCAACATTCAGCTTAATTAAGCTGGCGAAGTGGCCGTGACTCAATGTTCTTGTCATCTCTTCTACAGCTTCCTTTCTAACTCGCGCATGATCAAGATCCTTTTTCAGTAGAGTGCCTGTTTCGGCCATAAGCCGAAGCGCATCAGATACTTTAGCGTTCACTGAGTCGCTAGCTTCAGCCATTACATTCTGGGCTTCGGTTAATTTTGCACTTACTAATTCTAATAAACTTAGCTCCTGATCTTCTTTAGCCGCCATATTCCATGAAGACTTACCAAGCGCCAAAGGAAAGTAACAACAGTGAGCTCTCGTCGAATTCTTTATGACCAGCAGTTTTCAGAAGAAAACTTCGTGCCCAGGATTTTTGCTCTCAAAGAGCTGCACAGTGTTTTGGGTATCCCCGAGTTTTGGGAAACACGAGTGCTTTCGAAGTCTCATCTGGGGTTATACCAAGAACGCTAAAAGTGACTGTTTGTGTCACGTGCACATGGTTAAATAGAGAGAACATATGGGGCGAAGTTTAGGTCTGGAAATTTGCTTGAAAATGGAAATAAAAATCGATGAAACTTACCATGTGGTGATTTGTTGTTGTCTCTAATTCTCTGCTATGAAGGAAAGGTGAAGAAGAGTATTTTTCCCGAAACTTCTTCGTGTACAACAACTAATCGCCACATATGTTCTCTATATTTAACCATGTGCAAGTGACACAAACAGTGAGCCTGGGTTACCTGTGAAGAGACTGGGCCGATTGTTGACTAAAAATAACTGCGTGCAGACGTTAGTAAATTGTCATCCAAAGTTTATTCACGCACCCGAGATTGTAGTTGGTGAAAAAAGGTGTACATCTTTTGTCAGTGGTACATCTTGGAAAGAGCGATTTTTTACTTTGTTGAGTTCTTAGTTTCATCTTTACCTTTTTGCAACCTTAATTACTCATTTGCGTGACCTGCGGTAAAAGTCATTAACAAGAAAATTGTTGAAACCTAAGAAAGAAAGACAAATTCTCACGGAACAATGCACACAGGTTTGAGTTAAGTAAAATTTCAGACGTTTACATGCACAGCAGAGGCCCCTTCTTGTGTTTACTTCTATACGCTCTTAAAAATCTTTACCGGGCAAGAGTACCATAAATATAGAATACTTCATGGAAAGTGCGCGCGAACGCTGTTTACACACGAGTTGTGGCGTATCTACGGTGGCCATATCGTGGATAACGAAACGCTTTTCACTCATGGCTTTCGCCGAGACAGGAACTTTCAATATCAACGATGGAAGAAATGCATCTGGCATCTGATTGGTGCCAGAAAATCTTTGTGTTTTTCTGCCCAATCAGAGTTAATTGTCCTTTCGTGTGTTTTAACACGCACATATACAACAAGCTCAGTTGCACGCTATGTTTGTTTGGGCCGTGCGACGAAGCCTTGCCCGAGGTGAAAAGTTTCAGTCTCAGCACACAATGTAGGAGAAATCGATCAGATTGTCCGCGAAATCTTACTGGAAATTATACTGAATACTTTTGCAAGTATCACAAGAGAACATGTATAAAAGTTTGCGAGGTTCGTATAAAACAATGGTTGCAGGCATGGATATGTCGCCTTAAACGTTAGATGAGATGCAAGCTTAAATCTTTTTAGATTTTTTGTGCAATTTGTTGTGACTGAAACTTTTCCAATCCCGTGAAGTTATTTCGTCGCATGGGCCACGCAGGTATGTCAAGCAACTGGCGCTTACACTTACTTTGCTTTCTGTGCGCGCCAAGTTCTAATCGTTGCTTTGTGGTAAAGTCTTAACAATATGGCCAAAGTTGCAGAGAACGTTAAGTCCGTGAACGACCTCCAGCAAGCGCTTAAAGAAAGCTTAGCTGTGTTTCCGGTTACCTAATTAAAATCTGAACAAAGATTAATCATTGAGAACATCGTGGAAAGGAGATATGTTTTCGGACAGTTACCGAAGGGGTTTGGAGACAGTTTAATCTTTCAACTGCTGCGTTGTGTGTTCAAATTCTTGAGCTCGATAGGCCACGGAATCTCTTCTAGTCCCTTGGTCATTGTCATTTCAGAACGATGCCAGAACGACTGCGACCGTTTGGAAATAGTCTTGTAAGATAATGTCCCCAGGGGCTCAGCCCCTGGGTCTCCGAGGATGTAGAGGAATGAAATTTATCGACTAATGTAAAGTACGCTGTGGCTGTAGCGTATAAAGTACTCTGAGCAGTTCGAAAGTACAGCAAGCGCACGATGCTTGAGTTAAGATTATCATGAATGAATTTTGATTCGTTCATCAAAAGTCAATAATATTTTCATTTAGTAATCCGTTTGTTGACATTTAATTAGCAATTGACCACGTGATTTACAGCCCGTTGCGTAATCGCTTAAAGCTGACCTTTTGAGTTAATGTGACATTTTGCCCATCCTCGAAGACCCAGGGGCTGTGGGTCGATTTCAAGTTAGGGCATGAAGAGCCCCTGGGGACATTGTCTTACAAGGCTAGTTCCAAACGGTCGCAGTCGTTCTGCCGTCTGATTGGTGCCAGAAAATCTTTGTGTTTTTCTGCCCAATCAGAGTGAAGTGTCCTTTCGTGTGTCGTAACACGGACATATACTAATAGCTCAGTTGCTCGCTACATTTGTTTGGGCCGTGCGACGGAGACTTGCTTGAGGTGAAAAGTATCAGCCTTAGCACACAATGTAAGAGAAATTGATCAGATTGTCCGCGAAAATCTTACCGGAAATTGTACTGAATACTTTCGCAGGTATCACTAGAGAACGTGTTTTAAAGTTTGCGAGGTTTGTATACAACACGATGGTTGCAGTCATTGATATGTCGCGTTAAACGTTAAACGAGATTTGAGCTTAAAACTTTCTATATTTTTTGCATAATTTGCTGTGACTGAAACTTTGCCAATCCCGTGAAGTTATTTCGTCGCACGGGCCACGCAGGTATGTCGAGCAACTGGCGCTTTCGCCTACGTAGCTTTCTGCCTTCTGTGCGCGCCAAAATCTAATCTTCGCTTTGTAGCAAAGTCGTTCACAATACAACGTGAGTTCGTGGACGACCTCCAGCAAGCGCTTAGAGAAAGCTTAGCTGTGTTTCCGGTTAGCTAATTAAAATCTGAACAAAAACTTCTTAATGAGAATATCGTGGGAAGGAGAGGTTTTTGGGGGCAGTTACCGAAGGGGTTAGGAAAGAATTTAATCTTTCAACTGCTGCCTAGAGTGTTGAAATTCTTGAGCTAGGAAGGCCACAGATTCTCTTCTAGTCCGTTGGTCATTGTCATTTCACCTCTTCTGTCGATTGTTGAAGACCAAGTGAAATACCTTTGATCATTGGGAATCGATCCGATGCTGCTTTCAATGGGAAAAACAAAACCAAAGACCAAGAAATAATGGATGGAAGGGACGGGTTTTGCTTTATTGCAAATGTCCGCTTAATAGTACAGGGCCATCTACCCACATCTAATAAGCTAAAGTTTCCACGCTTTGCTTTTCTTTTTTTTCAAGCGAAGATGAGATTAGATTTTGACACGCACAGAAAGTTGCGCAAGTACCAGTTGCTCGACATACCTGCGTGGCCCGTGCGACGAAATAATTTCACGGGATCGGCAAAGTTTCAGTCACAGCAAATTATACAAAAAATCTAGAAAAGATTTAAGCTTAAATCACGTTTAACGTTTAAAGCGACATATCAATGACTGCAACCATCGTGTTGTATACAAACCTCGCAAACTGTAAAACACGTTCTCTAGTGATACCTGCGAAAGTATTCCGTATAATTTCCGGTAAGCTTTTCGCGGACAATCTGATCGATTTCTCTTACATTGTGTGCTAAGCCTGAAACTTTTCACCTCAAGCAAGTCTGCGTTGCACGGCTTAAACAAACATAGGCAGTAACCAAGCTATAAGTATATGTCCGTGTTAAACACACGAAAGGACACTTCACTCTGATTGGGCAGAAAAACACAAAGATTTTCTGGCACCAATCAGATGGCAGAACGACTGCGACCGTTTGGAACTAGCCTTGTAAGACAATGTCCCCAGGGGCTCTTCATGCCCTAACTTGAAATCGACCCACAGCCCCTGGGTCTCCGAGGATGCATTTTGCCGTAACACGCGCAAGAGAGCGCTCAGTCCCCTTTTACCTCGCTACCTGAAGTGTCCAGAGAGAATTTTACTAACCTGTTTCTTGGTACTGGATTTTTGATTGGATTGCGCTACAAAAGTGAGTAGTGTGTTTGTAATCAGTTGGCATTTTAGTATCATCATTTCGTTTTCCAGCATGAAATTATCAGGAATCGCTTGCTGTTAGATCGCTCAGAAATTATGTATTATTTTTCGTAGATCGAATAAAAAACAATTAAAAAGATTATACGATTCCGTGTCCAATCAATTACTCGCGGGCCATTTTCCTCCACGATCCAAATTTATCTCCGGACTCTATCTTTGAGTGTGTTGGTGACAATGGTCAGTTAGGGACCCGTCATAAAGTAGGGGGGTGGGCTACTAGTTTTTAACACGTTAAAAAAGGGGGGGTCAGGGAAAAAAATTGCACTGCATTAGGGGTGGGTCGTGTTAAATTATTCACATATCACCACAAACGTTAGTAGAATATGTTTTTTAATAATATATCTAATTTTCCACCTCAATCCAACTTTATATAACAACAGGAATTCACATATTGTATATTTTGTTTCCATTTATGTACAGTCATAAATCTACAGAGTAGTCAGGAAACGTTTTAAAGTATAAAATCTCGAACACTAATTAGCTTTACTGTGTGCTCAGAAACCTTCACTTTATATATCATTTCAAATATCTTTTTACACAGCTTCTCCTATAAATCAAATCATCTTTTAATAGTCATCTTCACCACTACCATCACCCTCAGAAGAATTATTATCCTCCTCCTCATTCTCATTATCATCATCATCATCATCACTATCATCTATAGCACACAATACAACTTGTGACACTTTTGCTTTGATTGTTTCATTAGCATCCACTGTAAATTGACCTTTACTTAGTAATAGTTTTAGCCAGCAACCATCTCTCTTTTTTAAGCTGTTGAGGCCTATCACTGTACAATGATTAGAGGTTATCACATCACCATAAGATGACAAGTGACTGATTGCAGAGAGCACTCTCTCACAATGTTTCTCTGCTCTTTCACGGCATCGCTTCCTGGCTTTTGCTTTATTTTCTTTCACTCTTCTCTTCTTTGAGACAAATGTTTCTTTTGCAAAAGGATACATCCTTTGGTGCTTTTCTTTTTGGGCCTATGTTCTAGTCAAAGTCTGATCAATGTTGCACTGCAATTCTGCAATCCTTCCCAAACATTTTCATTAAATCATTGCCCACACTCTTGTCCACTGATGATTTTCCCAGATTTTTTAGTGAACCACTGGGCATTCTCTTTCTGGATGCTACTCTTAAGCTTCTCAGAGTTCTCCTTCAAATCCTGAAGTTTTTTAATCTTGTAATTAATTGCATGGTGGCTTGTAGGCTTTGATGGTTCCTCCTCTGAATCCCTTTCTTGAATTGCTGCTTGCAATGACATAGCTGACAGCTGGCAGTGAAGGTCATACTTGCATCTGCCTTCAGAATGGAATTTTTTCACAACAGCTTGTGCATTTCTTGACCACTTCCATTGACATTCTTAAAAAAAGGGTGGGACATCTTCATTAAGAAATTTAGCTCGTGCTGATTGGGGATTTGGAATAAAGCCAAACTTCTTTTCTTTCTAAGATGTTCTGACTAAAGTGGTAAGCCAATGTTCCCCTTGTAGCTATCCACATTACTGATTTTAGTTGAGGGGTGGGTCAGTAGGTTTTTCTGTGCCACTCCAGGGGTGGGCCGCTCCAATTTTGTCAAATAACGTGGGGGTGGGCCACTGAAAACTAGTACTTTACAGAAAAATTTCATAGCCCCCACCCCCCCCTTTACTTTATGACCGGTCCCGTAGCTTACATTCAGTATCACCCACTCAAGATCGAGAGCAAACTCTGGTTTATTTGTCATCAGGAACCAGAAACAGTTTATCAATTACTTTTTGGGTACTCATTGGTACTAATTATGAATTGTGGAGATAATGTTTTACTGATATTGATTGTTAAATTAAAGCTAATTGTTTTTTTGGGGGGGCTTCAAATGTGGAGGATTGGCCAATACACTGATTCTTTTTTTTGCCACACTGCTTATTCAATAATTGGTGAGGTCCAGGTATAGTGGCTATCACAAGTTGCCAGTATGGGAAAAAATTCCATTGATGTAAAATAAAAATGTTTAAAGGGAAGAGAGGTTTAAGGATTCATTACGGGTCAAAACAGGATTTACTTATCTTTTACAAAGGAATAAGGAAAGACAGGATAACAAACTTGGAAAATTTTTAACAGACCAGTGTTTAAATCTAATTTATTACTGTTAATCATATTTATATGGCTGTGTCTCACAAGGACTGGGAACTACCGAATTCGCGAATTTGATTAGCTGAAATCAATATTGATTTCTAGACCAGTCTAGAACAAAAAGGTACAAAGAATATAAAAAATTGGCATATAAGACACAGCCATGTAATAAACATCTTATTAACCGTTCTTAAGGTCAGTCTGTATGGGAGAATCTTGACATCAGTCACTGGTACAGACCTCACTACCTTTGGTCTGTACTGGCGACCTCGGTCAAGATTCTTCCATACAGACCTCCCGCTCGGTTAATAAGAACTAAACATTGTACTCTAACTATTGTGTAACTTAACATTGGTTACATCACTTTGCTTTGCCCTAGCTTCCTGTGCAAATTGATACACTTAATGTACAAGAACACTTGCACACAAGTCATTTTCTTATCACATTAAAAGGTACATACTGCTGAGGATATACTCATTTTATACCTGTGGAACAGTATAATGATATAGTCTACATGTAGTTAAATATTACTTTTCTTATGGTCTTAAACTGCTCTAGTGAAGTGACAGCATTTCAAAGTTTTTACAATATTCTACTAAGCTACACTCATGCATAACAATTTAAATCAGATACATTTACAGCTTCATTTACATACTGTTCATTCTGAATGTAAAGTTCAATTCATTTAATTTAAGATCCAATACAACATGATCGTACATGCAGGTCTCAGCTTTGGCTCCATGCACTTTACTTTTACCATGTGAAACCAGTTACATTATTGCTAAGCTAACAAGCTGTGTACACTAAGATATTTAGCTTTGTTCACTTACCTAAAATGGCATAATTTATACAACATGCTTTTATCAAGTTAGTTCTTACATGTCACATTGAAACATTTATTAATCATTAGGTGTGTTCCTGTGTGTAAAAACGCATTCATGCTGCCAAGATATATTTATTTCATGCTGTGTGGGTTAGTGAAATCAGTTCTTAGGTACAAATCTGAAACATCTATAACAAGTAGTCAGAGGCCACAAGACATTTGGAAGGTTTTGTAGACAGTCAACTGGCATTCTCTGGGTATATCATAAATTGGTAGCTCCTCTCCATAGTTCCACACCTTTAGCACCACAAGCTGCATGAGTCTCAGAACTTGTCTGTCACATGTAGTCCTGATAACTCCCTTAATCCCTGTTGGGTTAAATGACCTTTGTCCCTCCAGTGTGAATGTTCCCTAGGCAGAATGTTCTCAACAAATGTTACTGAGGCCTGTTTGGATAACTGACCCGTTATCATTAGCTAAAGATACAGTTGAGAAAGGTTGAACTGTCTTTCAGAGAAAATAATGTGAACTGAAAGACTTAAAATGTGCTTGGCACAGAACTCAAACAGGTTTGGAGTGGTTTCTTTACTTATGAGTGACCTCTGAGTAGATGAAGCCATTTCTTTGATCTCACTCAGCAATTGCAGTTCCTTTAGTTTCCAAAGAGTGGCCCATTTCATTAATCCAACTCTGTCCTGAGACACAAATGTAAGAATGATCTGTCCATAAACATGACTGTCACAGGGATTGTTCATTGACTTTTCTTGTTGATTTTCAGATCTGACGTGAATTTCAAGAAGCTTTAAAACCAAATGCCAGAAAGGACTTTGGCATCTCTGATCAGCTCCCATTCCAAACAACTTAGGAAAAGTTAATTAACCACTCTGCTCCTTGATCTTTGATTACTTTAATTAATTGCTTCATATTGACCTCCGCACTTGTTTGTGAAAATGGTTAACAGCTGCTGGGTCCTTCAATGACATTTCACTTGTTGCGATGCTATAGGAAAATATTCTCAGACTGATGGAGACATCAACATTTCACTTAAAGTATCATGGTGTTTCAGAAGAGTCGCTGGCCATAGCCATGTTATGTAACCAGTGGAAAATCCAAGTTCTGCATTGCTAGCTTGGGATGTATTCAGAGATGGGGTGATAAACTTGTTGAGGAATACAAAGTAACGAAAATTTGATTTCAACTTGAATCATAGGACTGGAGCTCATCTCAATGATGTCTTGCCAAATAGTGTGGTGGCAGTTTTATTTTGGCGATGTTTGAAGGAGATGCTCAGCAGGCTGTAAACAAGCTTCACCATACTCAAGATACCACTGGAGAGTTTCATGACAATATGTCCACCTTGTGTCAATGAATGTCATAGGAAGGGTTGGCTCTTTACTGGGAATACCTAGAGAAACATACATAACTTTGTATTGGCTCGGAAGCTTATGATGGAGCCAAGATATTTTACATAGTAATTGTAAAACATGGGAGTTCCTCATGTCACCCTTTGCCCCAAACCCAGCCTTTCTTCTCAGCATAATGTTTAGTATATGTGGGTAGCATATCCTACAAAAAACATTTCCTTTTACAAAAATTTTAGCATTGTTTACTAAAAGACCATTTACTTTTCTCTTTTGGGTCCCCAACCAAGCCCAACACATTGGTAATATCTTATTAATTTTTTTACAACATTGTACTCTGCATCAAACTGGTGTTTTCCAGACCCACCTGCAGTTAGGCTTTTTGCAAAAGGACACAGGCGTGAGGCTTGTTATCTATTGGGCACCAGGTCAGAGCATCCACTGTGTGCCCCTCTTCTCCTCCTTTGTTGGAGTCATCACTCTAGAGATGAAAATCCTACTTGAAATTTGAAAAGTGCTCGCGTAAAATTTAGTTTGTTGGCTTCACCCAAGAGAACATTCCAGTCAGAAAGTGTAGTTGGGGAGACAATGAACTTTGTTGGGGGGCTACAATCAAACAAAATATTGAAAATCAGATGTAATGCTACAGATGTCTTTTGATGAGATAACAAAGATGTATACTGCATATGCCTGACACAAGCTATAAACAAGAAAGTTCTTTGGTTGTGTTCAATGTGACCATATGCAAATGTCTCCACAAGGGAATACCCCTCTTTGACTATCTCACTATTCATCCCCTGCAATTTCAGTTTCAGTTTTGAGGAAACAGATCTTGTCCCCCTTAGCTCACAGCTGACTTGTTTATCCTTTTTTTCAATAGACCTCAGATTTTTTTTGAAAGTTTTTAAGTTGAGTTTGGAGCCTTAACACGCCCTTTTTCAATTGGATGTTCCTTCCTTTTACAAATTATGAAAAGGTGACACATTTAAAATTATAATCTCAAATGTGTCAGTTATATTCAACTATAGTTGAATATAACTGATTTCACATGATATAGTATGGAAACAAAGAGTGCACAGTAATAATGTCCTACTTGAAATCTTATCAACAAAGTGTGTTAAAGAATGTGTAATTTAAATTTAGCAAAAATTGTGATCACAATTGCAAGGAATTTGCAAGTTGAATATGTGAAACTATTGCATTTCCACGGCAGTCCGTGTGCAGACAATTTTGTCCATGTTTATTTAAAAGACTTCCAACACAAGCCTTAAAACTTCACTCATAAATCTCTCGATACTGTATGACACTTTGAGATAGGTGTCGTTATGAACTGCTGACTGAAAAATTTAACTTGCCAGTGGTAGTTACTAAACCATGGACCATCCAAAACCACCCAAAACCACCCAAAACCACCCAAAACCATCCAAAACCACCCAAAACGAAAAAAACCTTGTTAAGGCCAGGGCAGGTAGGCTTGGCTACTGAGTTGAGCCTGGTCTCTAAGCAATTTCAGAGAGTGATTCCAAAAAAAAATTTTTGCTCCACGTGTTTTTGTCGTTGGATTGATATAGAATGGCAACCACATTTTTTTAATTTCTTTTTTTTTTTTTTTGTTTTTTGTTTTTTTTTTGTTGTTTTGTTTTGTTTTGTTTTTTTTAAATATACTCCAGTGAGCAGCACACAGCAACAGATCTTGTCAACTTCTTTATTTTCTCCTACCGGTTTCGTCTGATAACACGGACTTCGTCAGGGAGTATGAACAAGATGGTGAAGAAACTTATTTTATACCTAATCATTGTTGTACAGATCACGTTCCAACAAGGGTGTGAACAGGAAAACACCCTAAAACCATTACGTGCAGGATATGACTAAGATCCTGCGTGACGCTGAAAATGTGCAATGTGTAATTTTAGAGTGAGAATGTTTAATTTAGGGCTCACGGATTGCGTGACCTTATTCGTTTTGGGTGGTTCCATGTTTTAGTAACTACCACTTGCCTGTACAATTATATTCTTAAGCACGAACCTTGAGAGGGAATTTAATTCGCTGTTTAGTTTTGTCGCTTTAGAGTGCGCGTACTACCTCCTTTGCGCTAGTGGTTGCTCCGTACACTTTAGCAGAGAAAACCTAGAAAATATCGACTATGCGGCTATATCAACCACTTTATCTTAAAATTCGAAAAATATCTTTTTGGCGTCTATTCGGTGGATAAGTTATCGGGTAGTTGTAAGTAAGTACGTTCTTTTCGTCCAACGACGAATAAATGGAGGTCCCGTCTCCTGCAGGGTTGGGGTAGGAGACGTTAATTTCCCACACACGAGATTACTGTGTGATGGATGTCCTCCCCTTGGGTGGGATGGGTGGGAAGGTGAAATCGATATGGACTTAAGCGGCTGCCGACGTCTGTTCCCAACCTTAACAACATCTCATTGAAACAAACCTGTAATTCAGCTCGTTGCAAAAGGTTTGAATAAACATCATATTAGTATCATATTAGTAGTTCTTTTGCGCGAAATAATCAAACGGTAAGTCTTTATTTTTGTCACTATCTAATAAAATATATTGCGTTACAACTTTATTTAAAATAATGTTGTAACTTTGATGAAAAGACTTGATATTGGACGAATGGACCTAAGACTTAAGACGAAAAGACCGGATACCGTTAGATCAGTGTATGAGTAGAACCATTTTAAAAGTGTCATCAACGATCGCGCAAGTTACAACCGGCAAAAATTCAGAATAGGAATGAAAATAATTTACCGTAATTGGTGAATTATTGACAATCTGCTGTAGTATTCTTAGACATTTGCAAGTACAGTATTTGCATTTCCATTCCTTCCAGAAATAACACCTACCTAGACTGCGTCGTAGGGTTTTGACTGTTCCATTTAGATTGGCGTTGTCGGACCTTAAACCCTGACACTCTGTCTCAAGTCGATCGATTTTTCTACACTTAAAAAGTTGCACACTCTCACTGCAACGCTGCTTTTTTCTATTTCTTCGGAATAATTCACATATTTTCTCCGCCCCTTTTTGGCTGGTGGCTGATTTTTGCAAGAATTAAAACTGGCTGCCGTGAGCCTCTCTTAAGTGCCATCAGTTCTTACTGTCGGCGAGTCGACCGGCGATTAATTTACACAAATCTGTAACTTTGAGTCTAACTTTGATGTAAACGATGTAAAGTACTCATGGCAAGCAGTGTTACAAAGTAATGTAATCTGCCCATGTCTGAGATTTTAAAGGAGTTACGGTTTTTATGGGTGGGGTATCTTTCAGTGACGCCTAATATTTCACACAATCTATGTATTTATAAAGCAACTGCTACTTGTACCGGTCACTTTGCAAATTTAGTTAAAAAAAACTAAAACCACTGAATTACAAGATTCAGAAAGCTGTTGCAAGTTGATCTTAAAAATATTATTTTTTAACGGCGATCTAATCATCTGGTTCGTTGTTTATTATACCAAGGATAATTCAATTTTGTTTACTTACTGTTGCATTAGTTAATTTGCGTTCCTCGCCTTTTCACCCGTACTACAACCTAAGATATTGGAATAGGCCGCTTCGATGGTAAAAAAGATGAGTTCTCTCTAATCAAATTTCATATAATGTAACGCTGATGGCAACTGGCTGCCTATTTCCACTAGTCCCCTATGGTTATTCCAGGCATCCAATACGTTAATTTTATTTTCAAAATTCTTTGCAATAGCTTGTAAGGAAAGAGAGATTGTTGTTGTTGTTATTCTAATTATCTTAAGGTAGGGGTTCTGTGTCAGACTAAGTTAGCCTTGAATACTTCGAGTTCATCCAGTTCAAAAAACATTTTCTCAGAGAAGTCAGAATCTTCATCAAAACTGTAGTCAAAGCCGCTACCTAGATCAAGAGTTGCGCTGAAGTTACCCCGTACTTCAAGGTCATAGTGCCTTTGGGTTCCAAAGCAAGGGCCTATTACATCATAACACCTTATGCCACCATGCGCACCGGGTGTTGGATTAATCCTTATCGGTTCACTTCCAGAAGGACCTTCCAGCGTGAATAGGAAAGATTTGCTATCTTCAATGCCTCGCACGGATAGAGCTGGGAAAGAAAAGGTCGAATGTAACATATGGAGAGGAAATGGAAAGGAAAACAAATGGGGTAACAAATAAATGGTCGTGGTCACAAACGGTGATTACATTCACTTTTACTGCTACAAAGTTAGCCTATGTATACCTGATCTCCAGGACTTTGAAGCATAGCCACCAAAGATGTATTCTCCACTTTTGATCACCAAAAGAGTAGGCCCTTTCTTATCACAACAGCGGTGAAAAATACCAGGATTTTTGCCATTTACAGAGGCACAATACAGCAGAGAAAAAGTAGTCCCAGGTGACATCCAAGACAGAAGAGTTGAAACGTGATTTTTATCCTTTATTATTGATGAGTGTATTGGAGACAGCGCTTCCTCGAGATAACTAATTATACCTTGAACTTGGTAAAACTTTGCTTCTTTCAGGAGCTGCTCTTTAGCAGTTTGGTCATCAGGGTAAAGAAGGTCACCATCGCGGAGGTAGTTCAATATATATCTTGATAGGAATAAAGAGAAAACACGGAAAACAGTATATTGGAACATTAATGTATGTTGAGAAATGGACTGTGTGACTGTCACACTGTGGAAGTGAACTTTGTTCCTTTTGTTCTCGTTACCCATTGATTAGCTGTAATCACGTGATGTAAGATTAGGATTTAAGAAAAGATAACCATGTGCAAGGCGACGTGTGATTGAGCGAGTTTTGGTTTTTGGGACATTAAAAATAGTTAAGTATGTCGAATCTGTGGGTCGTTTTAACGTGAATATTTTCGGGAAAATCTCTTGTGTTAGAAGCAATCGGAAGATTCCTGACATGTATATTGCTCACTTCATTGTTAGTATCCCGTTTTTTCAATACCTTTTCTGTTGGGGTAGAATAGGCACTCTCACTTGAACAACACTAACTATCCTTCTCTTTGAGATACAATTGAGATACAGGCCTGATTTTTTTCAGGTCTGATTTTCGCTATTGCTTAAATAGCGCTATCTACTGCGAGGATCGTGCATCATATGTATCTAAAACCGCAGTACAAAATATATGAACTTCATATATTTCATTGTATCTCATTTATCACTTTCACGGGTTTATTACGAATCAACTTAACGGCCTGCTCCCAGTTGGCTTGTTAGCTCAATTGGTAGAGCGCTGCACTAGTATCGCAGAGGTCAGTGGTTCGAATCCCGTACAGGCCTGATTTTTTTCAGGTCTGATTTTCGCTATTGCTTAAATAGCGCTATCTACTGCGAGGATCGTGCATCATATGTATCCTTCTCTTTGTTCTTAAGTCCTTCAAAATAAAGATGTTTGTGCGTTGTCACGCATTCCCTTTAGTTTCATTGTCAGCATGAAGCGTGACGCTCCCTGTGATAACATACAACAATGATACGATTCGTGTCCCTCAACGTGCGTGGAAAATAAGTCAATCTCAACTTCTCTTCGCAGCTTAAGATGAAAAACAAAAATTACTGAAAAGTCTCGAGTCACTCAAAGTCTAATTGGTCTAATGCCCGTTGCTGTATTGTTACCTACCGAAACAGTTTCCCATCACGATCGATGAAATATGCTCCATCTTCTGGATCAGCTTTCAACTCGAATCTTCCAGAGAACATCGCGCAAAGCATTGAGTCTCGATCCTTTGTTAGAGTATCCAACGTTGTCTTGTATATTTTTCCGCCAACATTCAGCTTAATTGAGCAGGCGAAGTGGACGTGATTTAACGTTCTTGTCATCTCTTCTACAGTTTCCTTTCTGGCTCGCGCATTATCAAGATCCTCTTTCAATAGAGCGCTTGTTTCGGCCATAAGCCTCAGCGCGTCAGATACTTTGGAGTTCACTGAGTCACCAGCTTCAGCCATTACATTCTGTGCATTGGTTAATTTTGCACTTGCTAATTCTAATAAACTCAGCTCTTGATCTTCTCTAGCCGCCATATTAAATGAACACATTCAATTTTCGTATTCAAACTGAAAATAACAACAGTCGGATCTCGTCGAATTCTCTCTGATCAGCGGTTTTCAGAAGAAACCTTCGTTCCCAGGATTTTTGCTCTCAAAGAGCAGCACAATGTTTTGGGTATCCCCGAATTTTGGGAAACACGAATGTTTTCGGAATCTCCTATGGGGTTACCCAGAACGCTAAAAGTGAATGGGACAAAAAACTGGGAGCAAGTAACATGTCATTTTCTTTTACTTGTTGTTGACTAAAAATAATTGCTTGCAAACGTCAGTAAATTGTCATCCAAAGTTAATTCACGCACCCGAGATTGTTGTTGGTGAAGAAAAGTGTCCATTTGTCGAAATGCATCTTGAAAAGAGCAATTTTTTACCTTGTTGTGTTCGTAGTTTCATCTTTACCTTTTTGCAACCTCAGTCACTCTTCCTCATTCATGAACTCATTTTTCTGCTTCGTCAAGCTCATTATTTTGAAGCAAATTGTGATTGGAAATTTATTGCAAAATTCATTCAGGTTAATTTTGACCGAGGGTTAAAGTTGCTTGACATTCGGCAGAAGTCACTAACAAGGAAATTTGGAAACTTTTAAAGAGAGTCGAAGTAAATTTCATCCATTCTAAATATTTATACAACTACTGCTACTTGTACCAGTCACTTTGCAAAACCAGTTAAGAAAACTAAAACCATTAAATTACAAGATTCAGAAAGCTATCGGAGTTTATTTTAAAATTACAGAAAATTAATTATTCCTTAACCGTGATGTAATTATTTGATTCGTTGTTTATTAGACCAAGGATCATTCCATTTTGTTTACTGAATGATGCTTTATGAAAAAAATGGTTGTTACAGCATTTAATTTGCGTTCCCCACCTTTTCACCCGTCCTACAACCTGAGATATTGGAACAAGCCAATTCGATGGAAAAAAAGTTAGCGAATTCTCTCCAATCAAATTTCTTATAATGTAACGCTAATGTCAACTAGCTGCCTGACTCCGCTGATGTCAACTGGCTGTCTGGTTCCGCCAGCCCCCTATGGTTATTGCAGGCTGCCAATACCCTAGTTTTATTTTCAAATTGTAATTTTAATAGCCTATAAAGAAAGAGAGATTGTTGTTGTTGTTATTCTTGTTGTTGTCTAAAGCTAAGGGTTCTGAGTCAGACTAAAACTTAACCTTGAATACTTCAAGTTCTTCGATTTTAAACGGCTTTTTTCCAGTGAAGTAAGGAATGTTATCAACACTTTCAGGACAAATAAAGCCATAACCTAGATCAAAATAGCTTAAACTTTCTTCAGGGCGAGTAGCATTAAATGTTCGCCACACTTCAAGGTCATAGAACTGAGAGGTTCCAAAGGAAGGACCTTTTCTACTATCGCACCGTATACCACCATGAGCATCTGCTTTTGGATTAATCTTCACCGGTTCACTTCCAGAAGGATTTGCCAGCGTGAATAGAAACGACTCGCTATCTTCAATGGCTTTTATGGGAGAAGCTGAGAAAAGGAAAGGTCGATTATAACATATGGAGAGGAAATGGAAAGGAAAACGAATGGGCACACAAATAAATGGGCGTAGTCACAAACAGTGATTACTTTTATTTTTACTGCTACATAGCTAGTCTATACCTGATGTCCAGGACTTTGAAGAGTAGCCACCACAGATATACTCTCCACTTTTGATCACCACAAGAGTGGGCCCTTTCTCATCACAACAGCGGTGAAAATCTGCAGGAGTTTCGCCATCTACAGAAGCACGATACAACAGAGAAATAGTAGTCCCAGGTGACAGCCACGACAGAAGATATGACTCGTGATTTTTATCCTTAATTATCGAGGAGGGTATCCCAAAGGACAACGCTTCCTCGAGATGATTAATTATTCCTTGAACTTGGTAAAACTTTGCTTCTTTCAGGAGCTGCTCTTTAGCAGTTTGGTCCTCAGGGTAAAGAAGGTCACCATCGCGGAGGTAGTTCAATATATATCTTGATAGGAATAAAGAGAAAACACGTAAAACAGTATATTGGAACATTGATGTATATTGTTCATTTCATTCTTAATATTATTGAGGTTCGCAGAATTTTCAAATTTGACATTCTTTTCGGAAATATCTTTTTTTATTGAGGTGGAATATACACTCTCATTTTAATACCACTACCTTCCCTCGTCTTTGTTGTCAAGCCCTTTACAACCCAATACAATCAAAATTAATATGAAAGCGATCTTCGCAGTAATGAATAGAAATGTTTGTGCATAGTCACGCATTTCCTTTAGTTTCACTGTCGGCATGAAGCGTGACACACCCAAGACCAGCTGTAATTGCGATACGATTCGTGTCCTTAAACCTGTGTAAAAGATAAGTCAATCTCGAATTCTCTTCACAACTTAAGTTTAGAAGTGTCAAGTCACTGAAAGTCCCCTTGTTCTAATACACGTTAGTTCATTGTTACTTACCGAAACAGTTTCCCATCACGATCAATGAAATATGCTCCATCTTCCTCATCCGCCTTTAGCTCGAACTTTCCAGAGAACATCGCATTAAGCATGGAATCTGGATCCTTTCTTAGAGTATCCAGTGTTGTTTTATAAATCTTACCACCGACATTCAACTTGATCTTGCTAGAGAAGTGAATTTGTCTCAACGTTTTTGTGATCTCTTCGATGGCCGCTTTCTCTTGTCTTGCATTGTCCAAGTCTTGCTTTAGCAACTCCTTAGCCTCGGCCATAAGCTTCTGTGCATCAGCTACTTTTTCACTTGCCAAGTCGAATAGGCTTAACTCTTTTTCCTGTCCAGTAGCCATGTTATATGCGATATGAAGAGCTAGAATTCACTTTACTTCCGCCCACAAAGTGAAAGTTGATGAGCCTCAATCTTCATTACCAACGGTTGAATTGTCCTCGTGCCGCTTGTCTGCTCGACATAGATTGTTTAACGTGTCATTTAAAGTTTGTTAAGATTTGAAGTTAAGAAGACAAAGTGTTACGGTATTTTCTAAACCGACAGAAAGATCCAACTTATACCCGAACTCAACCAGTTTATTGACTGACGTAATAACTACGGAGCTATACCAATAACCAATACGACAATACAATAACTATCTTCTTATCTAAGAGCCCTCTATAAAACTAAAATCTCAGTGCACTACTGCACAACTCACAGTTCTCTTCAGAGATCCTTGCAACTTACTGATGTCCACTTAAACTTTTTCCAACGTAGCCTTCCACACGGCTGACGACTCCAGTAACAATACTAGCTTTTCCCGGCTCTTCGCAGCAGCACTAACTCACAGATGAAAGTCTAGCTTATCATGTTTATAAAATGTTGTTGAACATTCCTTAGGGATCTGTAATACAACTATTTTTAGTATCGTTACATCACTATTGCATCAGAACAAAAAATGGTGACTAAGGCTTCAGGAAAGTTCTATTAATAGTTCTCAATGAGTCAGCACGACTAAGCGTTCCAGAAACTTCCTCATTTCTATTTTTAGGTAATTATGTAACACAACGCTCTCCATACCAAAAGTTTATATAAAAATTGTTTAAAATGATTTCCACACAATCACAATCAAGCCAGAGCTCCTCTAACATCATGCGAAAGGATTCATAGGGGAATCCTCTTTTGTGTTTATTTGTACCGTATGATATTTGTTCTGGTATTGCGTGACAATTTGGCGATCAAACTGCAAAGCAAATCGTTACTTAACCATCATACATGCGTCGTTCAGAGGCTCAGATTTCTTAAGTGCCAACACCATTCATAGTAAGACTGTATGATAAGTTCTAAGAGCTATTAATATATTTATGACCAAAAAAAATACACCCAGATAATTAACTTTTAAAAGATACTGTGAAGGAGGAAAACCCACTGAAGGGGAGGTCTCGCAATTCGCTAATAGCAGCCTCTATTTTCACGAAGTCCGTCAAACGTGAAAAGTGAACTCGGAGCAGAGAAACCTGACCACAGGTTTAGTGCAGCCGGCTCTTCGCTCGCTTTCGTTTAAACTTCGCGTTCGATGGCCTAATCAAGTAAAAAGCGAGACGACCCAAGCTAAGGTAGCCTTTACTTTCTACTGTAACAATACAAAAACGGTATTTCTCTCATTTCTTAGAATAAGGACAATTTATCCCTTTTCGGTATATACTCAATCAGGCTGTGGTTTAACAAATTAAGACTTTAAAATATTAAAGGGGGTAAGTTTCTAACGAAACTGTGGTGCTGCGTCAGTGGAGGTAACAAGGTAATTTCGTTTTATCAACTAAGTTGAAATTGTAAACTGGCCACCATAAAGAGTTAAAAAGCTGATGTTTCAAGCGTTAGCTCTTCGTCAGCGCTCGTTAGCCCTTCGCTCTGACGAAGGCCAAACGCTCGAAACGTCACCTTTTTACTTCTTTACGGTTTCAACTTAGTTGATAAAACCAAATTACCCTATAAAACATTAGTCACACTTAGACAGTACAGAGAAGGCAGATTTTACTTATGTTTTTTTCTTAACCGCGTTTTTGAGTAGAAAGTCAGCATATGATTTGGCCCGCCGACAGAAATTGGCGAGTTTTCACACGTCGAACACAGTATACCCGCACCGCGTGTTGGCATTATCTGAATCGGTTCAGATGCAGAAGAGTTTATCAGGGCGAATAGGAAGCAATGGTTGTCTTCTTTGATTTTTTCAACTACCAAAAGGAAAGAAGTGGGAGTGCCATGGGTCAAGCTAAAAGTTCACCGAAGCTAGTTACTCAGTAGCCATCGGCTAAACAAATGAAATATTGTATTTCTTTCATATTTTTTTCCTCACCCTCCCCTCTTTAGAAAATGTTGGTCCACCTGCATTTTTCATAAGACCAAAAAGCAACAATGCAGTGTGGGGAAAGGATTTGATAGATTTGGTAACTAAATAATTCGATAATTACCACAAGACACGCTTGAAAAATTTAGTTTTTCAAGCTCTGGGCACCGAAACAGTCAGCAGATTCTCAAGCTGCGCAAAGTATGTTGTTTGTGAAAGAATTATCTGACTCCCACGATCGCGTGAAATAGGTGAAATTCAGAGAATCAATAAACACGTGAAAATCGAACATTTCGGTACCTAGGAGAGCAATTCAAAAATTGAAGTCAATCGACCCAAGTCGCCGCAAGTTTTCAAACCCTACTTTTAGATAGCAAAGAGCTTATGCTACCGTTGGGTAAATGAGAGGTAGTCTGGGTTCAATTAAACATGTATGTTCTAAATTTGTACCCTGTAAACATAAAATAGGCTTTGTACAACTTTCAATACACTTAAATTATCAGGTATTTCCAGGTGACCGATCTCTTTTGTCTCTAGATGAATAAAGAGGTAAGTTTGTATAGAAACTACGGTGCTACGTTGGTGGGGGGTGTTATAATTTGGTTTTATTCAACTGAGTTAATAATGTTAGTTGCCCACCGTCTGTCTGAAGAAGGACTAACGTTCGCAACGTCAGCGTTATAAAATCTTCTCAGTGATGAGTTCACATTATCATTTCAGTTCTTAAAACAAAATTATCTTTTGTTTTTAGTTTACTGATTTAGGAATGAGTCTGATCTTTTAAACATTGAAATGTCTCATGCAAATTATTTTGCAAAGGTTGCTGCGGGTCAACACGATGTAATGAGTCCTTATGAGTCCATCACTTAGGGGCGATGGCTGTTATCGCTTTGCCTTACAACAAAAAAACTTTTCAGTTGAAAACAAGGAAAACTGATTTAACGAGCCCCCGTGAAATGAAGTTAAACGATAACAACAATATAATGAAAACCATTCTTCGGCTCAAATATCAGTAAAACAATTGTCCAAGAATTCTTAAAGTAACAAACAACAATTAAGCGAACTGCACAGCTACGGTCCAAAGAGACCTCGTCATATCGCGGTTTATTGTATAGCAGATCTTCAAACTTTTAGCACCACAGTCTCGGTCTTACATAGGATGCCTATAAATATTGTACCAAAAATACCAAAGCCTAACCTGTTTTTTAAAAAACTTACTTTTTTTGAAACTTTAAAAACATCCAGTCACCTGAAAGACTTCCAGCTCATCGATTTCAAATGATTCACTGCCAAAGAAACGTCTACTCTTTTCAGAGAAGCCATTACCCCATTGGCTACACAATCGACTGTTGCTTGGCCACACTGCAAGGCCGATAAGCTGTGCAGTACCGAAGTTTGGCCCTATTTTTTTTTTGCACCCTATGCCACCTCCTGCAACTGCATTTAGTTTAAAAGGGTCACTCGCAGTTTGATTAACTAGTGTAAATAAATATGATGACTTGTCTTTCTTGAATTTGCGAATACCACCTGGAACGATGGAAGAAAGAAAAACAACACTTACTAAAACTGAGTTAAGCAAGACTCATACATTAAGGTAGGATTAAAGAAGGAAAATGAGATCACATAATTAACAGAGAGACTGATATTATTTTGCAGAATGTTGACTATAGTGTTGCCTTTCACACCATATAAAGATGCAAACAGGGAAATATGTTTGTATTAGGAGCTAACCGACCAGTTCGAACCGTTTCTGGGAATTATTTGCATCTTGGAACCGTTATTTGACCGTCTGGGGGAATTGTTTCGAACAATGGCCTCAAGCAGTTACATAAACTGAATTAGCCCTCTTACACGTGGTGTGCTAGAGCTTGGAATGAACAGACCATATGGTTTTGATGCGTTGTGCTGAACGAGATATTTTCAACTTACTTGATTCCCACGATTCTGTTGTGAACCCACCGCCAATAAAATTTCCACTTTTAATCACCACGAGAGCCTGCTTCGGCCATAAGCCTCTGCGCTTCAGATAGTTTGGCGTTCGCTAAGTCGCTAGCTTCAGCCATTACATTCTGGGCATCGGTTAATTTTGCACTCGCCAATTTGAATATAATCAACTCCTGATCTTCTTTAGCCGTCATATTTTAGGAAGACATTTACTTCCTGCTCGCTAACTGAAAGTAATAACTACAGTGAGCTCCTGTCGAATTCTTTCTAGTCAGCGATTTTCAGAAGAAAGCTTCGTGCCCAGGATTTTTGCTTTCAGCCACCACGTCGGTCACGCATTCAATGCATCCGAAAACGAGTAAAATCGATGTTTTTCGAACTTTCCCGGCCGATAATGCTATAAATCTCTGTAGCATGAGCGTCACCTAATCAGTTTTTAAATTCAAAGCTGCCTCTTTCAAGAAAACTCGCTTTTAGGTATGCGAGACAATCAGGTTTGTAACGTTTGAAACTGAAGTACGGGTTTTACTTCAAGGTTTTTATCGTGGAAAAGAGGGGCTTCTTTGTCTCAGGTATTCAAAACGAAAGCTCAATACATTTGAAGTCCAACTTTAACACCAAACGAAAACTCAAAAGCGATCTTCCAAACAATATGATTAAAAAAAAAAAGTAAAATAACTTCTGTTTTTTTTACACGGCTCAGGCGAAGGCTAATTTTCACTCAGTGGACGTAGATGTCTTTTGCTTTATTGAACATGTTCTGTCTGGCGTGTGTTACCTTATAGCAATTTACAAAACTTCTTTTTCTCAGTTAGCCTGAAAAGTGTGCTATTCAAAACTGGGTTATTATCTCAAGTAGACGGTTATATTTAGTATTTAAAAGTCAACTGTATCCTGAAATACTCATCTCGTATTTCAAAAAGCAGATTTTGCTTCTAAAAGATAACTTTAAAAGATAACTTAAGATAACTTAACTTAACTAAAGTTAACTTTAAAAGATAACTTTAAAAACTTCCAGATCATCGATGTTAAATGGACACGTGCCGCAGAAATACTTCTTTTTATCAACATTGTCAGGACACTTGAAGCCAAAACCAAGGTCAAGATTGCTACCGATTGTCGACCAGACTTGAAGATCATAACACTGTGTGGAAGCGGTACCGAATGTTGGTCCCAAATCACTTTTACAGTGTATACTTGCATTTGTCTTCGTAGCTATCTTCATGGGCTTTGTTCCCAAAGGATTTACCAACGTAAACAGGAAGGAATGGCTGTCTTGCTTGGCTTTTAGTTGAAACGCTAAGTGAAGTAAGCAAACTGAGGCATGAACAAGCTATCGCATGAATCACAAAGAGCAAATTTAAACTTCATTCATACCAAAAGTGTCTTTTAAGAATCAGTTTTGTTTAATACGATTGAAACTTGTTTTTTTTGTTCATAGGAGCTTCTTATATCTATGTTTGTTGGCTTCAAATGTAGCACATTGAAAATGCAGTTGGCGATTACTTGAATCCTATAGAAATTTCAGTTTTTCAGTTCTCTGTATCTAATTTTCATTCAGTTAAGCCTGGTTCAATCAAACCTATTTTACTCAGGGTGTGAATGGACCTTTCGACTTCGTCGAGATTCTCAGTAAAACGTTTTTTTTCAATAAATACAGAATGGAAAATTTGTTTCAACTAAACCAAAGACATGGCTCAGTTCACCAATGAGTCATCTTTAGCTCAGTGATATTGGATCACCCAAACGTGCGAATATGAACCTTGAGTCTACATACTCACTCTCAGGTTCATGAACAACGCATCGATAACAGCTTTCCCATGTCAAAGTTCACTTACATGCTTGTTACTGTCCATGTAAATGTACTGTAGTATTTTCACTCTTACCCGATTCCCACGATTGTGACGTAAAGCCTCCAAAGATATACGGCCCGACTCTAATCACCACAATAGTGGGACCTCTATCATCGCAGCAACGATGGAAGTCAGCTGGAGTTTGTCCATCAAAAGAGGCTTGGTACAGCAATGAACAATTAGCACCTGGCGGCAGCCACGATAGGAGAATGGAATGATGAGCCTCATTCTTTAATATCAACGTGGATTCAAAGGGAATTTTTTCTTCCAGATCAGTGATTATCCCTTGAATTTGATAAAACCTGGCTTCTGCAAGCAGCTCCCTTTGGACTTTGTTGTCATTTGGGCAGAAAAGGTTTCCATCTCGAAGATAGTTCAACACGTACCTTGAATGACGATGAAAATGACATGTGAAACCATAACCACTCTACAGTGTGAGATATTGATTGCGTAATCGTATATTTTCGGAATTTATGTGTTAAGTTGGAGGTCGAGTGCCAAGAATACGCAAATACAAATTTACAAATAGGTTGCATGAAAAACTCGCAGTTCTTATTTTGGTATAAACCTCGACCTAAAAAAGGGTAGATTGCACTTTTTTTTAAAGCGTAAATAACTGAAACGTTAAACTGATCACTATTTAAATTGATTTATACTATCATATTTCCTGTTCTATCTCCAAACAAGACACACAACTTATACAAGCAGCAGAAAGCGCGCTGGTTTCACATGAGTCTCAGACAATTCTCTATTCATTCCCGTAAGAAATGTCTGTATCCTTTTTCTGTATTGAGATTTTTGTTTCTTTAATTTATTCATCCTCCGCTTCAACGAGGAGTAAACTATTAAAATATCAACTCTGCAAAGTTGCCACGATGCTTAACCTGTATTCCTCTCTTGCAAATCGATTAACAATCTTAAAAACTTAGCTTTTTTGAAAGACATAAATGAACCCTTCGTGTGAAGGCAGGTTCCCTGTTGCTCAGAGTAAGGCGGAAGTGTTAAGATAACATACAATCATCATCAACGATATGATGAGTCAGAGCCACGAAACTACATGGCGTGAAATGTCAATACAATGACCAACCTTCCGTCTCTTATTATACATTACTAAAATGCGGTTTCAGTTGAGTTTCAGTTTGTTCCATTAGGATAAATTACCTTAATTTCCTGGGCCTAATTATTCAAAGAGCGGACAACGCTATCCCAAAGAAAAATTGGGTATAGAGCGGATAAGTGCTACGAGAACGCATACTGCGCTATTCACTGGATAGAAATTTATGCAGTAGATAGCGTTATTCACCCTTCGAAAAACCGTGGCCCCTGCTCATCCACTTCGATATGTTTTCTTTGCGTTTAAGTAAGTAGGAAATGAAAATCCGTTTGGCGACTGAATAATTCAAAACATAAGTGTTTGAGATGACTAGTAATTTCCCTCTAATCAATTTTTGCCTCGTCATCCGATCTAACTAAAGGTTCTTGTGTACTCTGTGAAATTACAATTTCATGGTATACTGATCAGGTAATGACGTTGCCTTTCACTTCTACGCGTTTGGAACACAGACACGGAAACTTTTTTTTTAGCTTTGCGAAAAAAAAAGCCATATATATATATATATATTTATATTTATTTACTATACGGACGTGAGTGGTGAGTGTTTTACTGAGAACTAAAACCACCTGCACAATCGATACGACCACTACATCCGGGAACCAGTTGGTTGGTTTTTCGTACGGTAACACTATGACTTGTGGCGACATCTAGTGACGACGTCGCCATTTCCACCTTTTCAAACTTTGCTGGGTGAGCTTGGTTTGTTTGTTGTTTGGAATGTATGAATGGCTGTAAAGGTCCGGTCAAATACACGAAACATTTCACCGCAACATCTTACTGCGCGCAACGTGTTGCACACGTTTGGCCACCCTGTATCAGCAAGTTGCAAGATGTTGGATGGGTTGGATCAAGATTGAAAATGGCCAAATTGTTGTTGCAATATTTTTGCATGTTGCAAAATGAGCTCCTTCACAACATCTTACAACACGATCCAACAATGTTGCAAGACATTGCGTTGGAATGTTGCGTGCGTTTGACCGAGCCTTGTTGTGGTAAGCGACGATGTAAATCCATTTCGGAACAAAAGGAGAAGGAAAACACCAAAAAGAAAACGCTGTATGATTTAAGGATTTCAAAGGAATTCATCCAAATTCAAAGGTTCGTTGTGAAAATAGGCTGAAAATAAAAGTATCTGATGATTCAAGTCTTCCAAACTCCACCTTGTATATTTATTGACCATATGGTAAAGAGAAAATGGCACGTTAGCTCATTCATTAAAGAAAAACTGAGTCTATTACTGCCATAGAATCTATTATATAATTTACGCTGAGTAGATCACAAGATGTCAGAATCGGTTTTTTTAATACCGTTAATGGTGAGACAAAGCGACAGTGAGATTTTTTATCGCTTAAGAGCTGAAGTTACTCTCTACCAAAGGTGTATGTTTGAGGCTTTTTTTCATACCTGAAAAGTTCTGCATCACGATCAATAAAATATGCTCCATCTTCCTCGTCCATTCTTAATTTGAACTTTCCAGAGAACATCGCATACAGCAAAGAATCTGGATCCCTTCTTAGAGTATCCAATGTTGTTTTATAGATCTTACCGCCAACATTCAACTTGATCTTGTTCGCGAAGTGGACTTCACTCAATGTTTTGGTGATCTTATCGATAACAGCGTTTTCCCTTGCTGCATTTTCAAGATCTTGTTTGAGTAGGATACTTGCTTCGGCCATGAGCCTTTGCGCATCAGCTGTTTTTCCCATGGCATGCTCACGTGCGTCAGCCATGAGCTTCTCTGCACCGGATAGCTTGACGTGCGCCAACTGAGACAGGCTCATCTGTTGTTCGCGAAGAGAACCCATGCAAGAAAGACTCCACGAAAACTGCACTTGAGGTCTTTGAAAGGGCCCTATAAATGTAGATTGTCACTCATTATATTGGTCATTCATCAATTCGTGTCAGATTAATTTTGCACCATTTTCATAACGTCAATTGCGTAACTCTAACGATCAGCGGTGAGCTTTGGGTTACAATAGAGTTATGACCTTTACGGCTAACGGTTTAAAATTTGATCTTTTTGCGGTTATGGTTAACGCAAAATGATCCAAAATGACACATTGTAGAAAAGGAAAATATTTTCAATTAACTTTTCTTAAGACTAATGTTTAAAATATGTCATATTTTACGCCAAACGGCGTAATTACATTGAGACCCTTTAGATATCTCCTGGTTCAATTTTACAGAATAAATATTCTGTCACTCTGTCATGATGATTTACCTTCGTTCAGTAAAACTACATTGTTACACCCACGACTTAAACAATCTCGGAAGGAATTTTAAGTAGATTTTCATCCGGAAGGAGAGTCTCATGTAAGTCAAGAGGGGCTTTCAAGCGTTCAATAGTAAATATTTCGTTAGATAACTAATAACCAAACGTACTTTGATTTACTTCAATAGAACTAGTCGTAAAGGTAGATCAGTTGTAATCAACATCCGGATCACAAACATCTCGAAGACCTCTAATAATAAAGGGAATTTTATAGCCGAGAAAAGCAGCTAACAATCGCTGGAAAACTACAGTAGTTGAATGTTCAAAAAAAATACGCGCAGGAAAATAGGTACGCAAATTGACCTGAGTCATCATCACTCATTTGAATTTCAAATGTGTTTAATTATTCAGTTTTCGTGTAACTTTTGCACGAGGTTTGCGGGTGAAAAGTGAAGTGAAGCGAAGCTCATAAGCAACTTTTACGCTTTGTTTTCCAGCTTTACTCATATTTATCCCAATTTATCATCGTTCCTTAATGACGGGGTGCGTGGACTGCAACTCTGGTCAGTTGTTTCGTCATGGCATTCTTTACAACTCTCTGGTACCTAATGGCTCTTAAGACGAATCCGTTCTTAATGTGAAACTCACGGATGTTTTAGTTACTGTGTTACGCTTTATCAGGTAACGTTAGTTGCTTTTTTATCTTGGACACAATTTTTGACGAATCTTCTGCCATTTTTACTTCATAGTCAACTCTTATCCAAGTATATCTCTAAGTTAGCCGTTATTCGTAGACGTGATTGAAATACAACTTCTCCTTAAAATCTCCATTCATTATTCAGTAAACAGGCCTTACAACTGTACTAACGCCCTGTCAAATCACTCTTCTAGAGAGAACTTTCTACTTTAAATGCGGCCTTATTTTGCGAGATGATCGCTTTTTACTAACTTAAAATTTTAGGTTACAATTTTATAGCTGAACGAAAGAAAAAGATAAAGTGCAACATTAGTACAAGTACTTTTACTATGTTCTCAATACACTACAACATCGATTCATTCTTAAACCAAACTGCCATCTAATGGACCTATCAATATCTACTTTATTGATACTATTAATGACGTGAAGCTTATACTGACTTCAGAGCCTAACCGCAAATTCTTCCTCTCGTAACTTTGTATTAATTGATGATTATTCGCATATTTGAAATTTAATGTGATTTGTTAAGCCTTACAGCGGAAAATATTGACTTTCAGTATCTCAAAACACCTTTTTTTTAATTTTTCAAAAGAAAAAACATCAAACTGAGGAAGCACGAGTGATGGTCACCAATGATAATGATGACGATAATGATGATGAGGATGATGATGATGCATCTCAGAGGTAAGGATTTACTTGCCACAAGAAGTTGTTAATACCAATAGCAAAGTTGTGATGATAAGCGATCGAGTCTTACTTATTTGTTGTGTGTTGACAATCAGAATGATAATGATAACACGAACATCAAGTACGAGATATCTTCTTTTTCGATTCTGTATTTTTTAAAGTATTTTTACTTGAAGGAGAAATAAATTTTCCTTTACATTGAAAACAGTTCTGGGAATGGTGAACTGCTTCACTCGTGATCATCAGAGTATTGTATTTCTCAGTTGTCTATGGCTTGGATTTTACTGTCTTAGCATATTGTCGTTTTAGTTTTGGCAATCGGCGTAGATTAAAACTGCTTACAGTAATCAATAAATCAATCTGTCAATCAATCGACCAATAAATTATTACTTTAAAAATTGTCTTAAAGTTCGCTGAAAGTGCCCATGATGTCAAAAAAACGTTTTTCGCTCATCTAATTCTACATTTCACCAAAGGAACTTCGGTGAAAAAAATTTTCGATTTAGATAAAACGTAATTTTTTTACGAATTTTTACAAAGTTCAAAATTCTATTTTCTTGCGGTCGACCCCTGCCGCTGATCACAAGAGTAACGTGCTCAAAATGACCACGTGACTGATGTCTGTGACGTAGGTTCAGGAACCTCACTTGACCTTAAGTTTAAAACCAACGTTGTCACACAGAGCGGCAATGCACCTTTCGGGCATTTTAAACTAAATGGAGACCACTCTGAAGCAAATTCCCACTTTTTTTCAAGTCAGATAAGTCACAACCCAAAATCACGTGTTCCTGAACCTACGTCACGACTCACTTTAAACCGAGGAAGACTGGTGCGAATGGCGGACCAAAATGGCGATAAAATTTGAATGTCTTTAAAAAATTATAACAAAATTGCGTTTTATCCAAATCGAAAATTCTTTTCGCAGAAGTTCATTTGGTGAAATTTAGAAGTAGATGAGCCAAAAACATTTTTTGACATTATGGGCACTTTAAGGTTATTTCAGTCATCAGTCATGACTGTATAATCAATGACTATTCAGAAATCGGACTCAACATTAATTCAAAAAACACAAAACAATATTTCCATCCACAGATGGCATTTCAGTAAGAAATCTTAGCCACTAAAGGGTATTTTTATTTAAAAAAAAAAAAACGGGCCATTTTCCCTGCTTTTTACAGAACGAAACAGATGGCTGAGGGATCATGGTCACATTATAGTGTGTGAAAATCTACATAAAATTTGCTTCAAATTGTCTTTACTTATTGTCTCATTTATATTGGTTAATCTATTAATTAAGAAATTTCCCAATTGTTGGTCAGGTGAGCCTCCAAATTTTCTTTACAATCAGTGATTCATTATCCATAAGCATTCTCCTTAGGAAGTTGTCCTTTAAACTTCAAGAAGTGATTAACCTGTAACTTCTCCCTGTAATATCCTTACATCATTCAACAATCAGTTAATGAGAATACTCAAACTTATCAGGTAGAAGTTGTTACCTTGATTGAGCACCAAATTCTTGAAAACAATTTACAAGGAATTGTGTGGCAGCTAGAGCGGAGAATTAACAATCAGATCTTGGGAGGTAAAGGGAAAATACGGTCTGGAAAAAGTTTACTGATATCAAAAGTTCCTTGCTTGCATTGTCCTAACTGGCTATTCACTCGAGCTAAAAGCGTTTTAGTTGCGAACAATTACGTTCCAAAAATCGGTATTTTCAAATTGAAATCCGCCATCTTTGTTATGACGAAACTATGACGTAGCAATAGTCAAGCATGCTAAATTGTATTCCCTGCTGAATTAGATGTAAACAAGGAAAATAGCGGCGGGAAGAGCGCCACTTATTAAATTCTCGACTTGGATTTTAATCTTGCCGAGAGGGTGTCATACATCCATTTATGTTTCAAACGAAACATGGGTCGTCTTGAGTGGAAGACGATACTTCTGTTGAGGAAAAAGGGAGAGAAAGTCAGGAAAATGATTTTCAAGAAGAAATGTTGACCCGCTCAGTCGCTCACGTCTTGGAAATCGCGAGTGGTTCTCTTGCGACATTTGTCAAAAGAAACCTACGGAAAAAGAGAATGTATGGTCCTAGAATTAAATGTACTAGGACACCGACTCAATTTGAAAATCAAAGGCTTTTTCCCCAAACAAATCCAAGCTGTGGAGTGATAGTTATTTTGTTAAAGAAGACCGCAGTACTCGCGACAGATTCATTTCACATTGAAACCTCTGAATGAGACTAATTATTTTTGCAGTTACAGGAACCCAGCTTTGGTGCATGACTGAACACGAGCTATTTGTAACTGTTAAGAGCCTCAGTTGGCATGCAACAAGTTAGAAATGATAGACTTGAAGATCATTCTTCGTATGCGTAAACACCAACAAAATTGATCAGAAACAGTTAGTTGCCAAAATTAACGCAGACAAAAGGCAGAAGTTAATTGTTTCCAATTAGATTTTTTTGTTTCAGCATTTACCGTTAATTTGCAATGGTGTTTTTATCTTTATTGCTTAGAATTAGCTTCAATGCAGTATTTTTTATTCCAAAGTGTTTGAAATGTCGCAACTCGTGAGAATTAGAGCTGTGTTATTTTCAACGCGCGCCAGAAAGTCGCCTCTGTCGTAGAGTGGTTACATTAGAAATTACCTCAATCTAGCTGAAGCTAAAATGAAACTTTCCTGTTCTTTTAAAATCATAAGCACTGCATAATTACGTAGAGTAGTTGGTTAGAAGACATGAAATATTTTCATATTATTTTTATCGTGTCCAATCGATATAATATAGTGGAATATGGGCACCTCCTTAACGAGGGATAATTTGTATTTGCCGCAAACGTGTCTTGATCATTTGCCGGCAATGTATTAAATGTCATTTAGTTTTGTTTTCGCAGGAGAATGGGACTGATGGGGTAAAGAAAATTTACTCGATGGACTTATAACAGACCTGGGAAAGACAAGATATATTTATACACTCCTCGGAAAAGCGCACGATATTGAAAATCGGCTTTGGTTAAGGGTGGCGACAGAGAATTGACCACATACGGTGTACCAATATTTCGAGCTTCAATTTATTCGTTTACAATAAAATCGTTTGAAAAAATTCATATAATAAATAACTGAAATTTGTGTTGAATACGGAAAAGGTAAGCATAGCTTTCAGTTCGAAGCGGAGGTCAACAAGGAAAACGTGTATACCTGTATATCTCGCTGGAAGTCTTAGTTTTGCAGGGTTTGGCAAGCCGTCCTCGCGGATTATTTTTGCCGGCTAGCTTTTCTTTAATATTCCACTTTCCGGTAGCTTGTGGAGGCTTACACATTTTTTTTTTAATTTTGGTATGTATATATATTTTGGCTTTCAACCACACAACAGTTCACCTCATTTCAATTATTAGGGGTATTAGAAACTGTTTTCACAAAGGTCAAACTGGTCAATAAGGACAAAGCGCCGAGCAAAGGTTGACTATTACTACGTCACAACTGACGTAATATCAAAGATGGCGATTTTCTAACCACAAAAGTTGTAAAAATGGGCAACTTCAAAGCGCTCTGGAAAAAATGGCAGTTATTTTCGAACTCCTGAGGAAAAATTCTTTTAATTGAGATAAACTTTTTCTAGATCGTACTTTCCCTTTAAAGCGGTAAGACGCAGTGGGTTATTGAAGAGTACATTGGCTTTAGCATAAAATGTGTCTTCGTTTTCGAAAATAACGCTTTGCCCTTAACCCCCCCCCTTCCACCCCGCGTTATAACTGGAACTGTAGGGGGAGTAAGGTGCGATGGAATGGAATCACATTCTATAGGGGCAGCAGTAATCTTGGTCTTTTCATGCTGGTGAAACCGGAATAAGATCTGACTGGGGGATCAATAGGTACAAGTACAAACTTCCCTTTTGTAATCCATCCAATATTGATGAATACTTATTAATTAATACTTATTAATTAGTCAGGAGGTGATCATCAAAGTAGACTCGCACTTGCACTAGCGACTTTACTTTGATATAGGAACCATTTTACCATCCATGTACAAAAGACATCATATTCAAGGGATGCCAAGTGGCAGTCAAGGATCTCTGTTCACCCGTTACTTCAATAAATCAGAGGTAAGCGTGCCTTTATCATATTTGCTTTAAAATAACTTGAGGAATTCTAAGTCTTTTTTTACTCTGGTTAAAGAGGTGCATCTCAACTACTTTGCTGAGCTTTAAAGCCGGGGTACTTGTTTATCAACTATGTTTTAGTTTCGGTAAATTATTTTCCTACCCATAGTCCTCGGCGTAGGTCTAAGTAAAACTTCTCTTACTTTCTACTTTCTTTGTCCTGGTTGTTCTGACAATCTTTTTAGCAACAGCAAAATCCCTTGACTTGTTCAGTAGAAGCGTATGTAAAATATGATCCGATGTTTAAGCATATTGTGGAGTTCATTTGTATACAACCGTAATTAAGCAAGAAACTATGGAACGAAATTTTGAGCTTTCAGCGAACGTGCAAACTGATCTTTTTTCATTCGCTGAGGCAGATCATCATTAATCGCTCTTTAATTAACATAGGAAAAAGACAAAACAGGCAAGTTGAGAGAATAGATCGTTAAGAGTCGTTGATAGCAAATTAAAGTTGAAGAATATCTCCGTGAAAACAGAGAACTCAATCCAAAGAATAGATTCAAACTAAAGTAATTTTCCAAAAAATGGGTATTGAATGTGGTTGATCTATGATTTTATGGATATCTCATAGAACGATTACTTTCTAACAAATAAAACAGAAAAAAGAATAAAAAACTCATACAGGATCGACCATAGCTAATCAGGGTCAAAGAATATGGGTATGAAATGAATTCCACTTCAACTTTATTAACTATGGCAAATATTACAGAAAGCAATATCCACTGCCCGCAGTTAGAAGATTAGCTAGTGGAGGTGAGCAGTGGTTACACGTATCTTCTATATTTACAAATAAAAGTGGCTCACGAGAAAGACTAGAGAAAAAGAGTAAAAAATTTTTAAATAAATATTAAACAAATAAATAAAAATAAATTCAATTTAATTAAGTTTTCAATGCAAATATAGGTTATTATGTCGGTAAATCAATACAAGTGTCGTGGACATTGATTTTAAAGTTATTTTTGGACATTTGACACATTTCACACGGTACGCTATTCCAGATTTTTACACCATACCTTGAAAAAGGCTTTGTTTGTCTAACCTTGAGTGTTTAACATAATCGTCACCTCTTGAAGATGATCTTGTTATACTATATGAATGAATATTAGATTGGGAAGCAAATAAGTTAGATATGTTAGTCGGTGTTAAGCTGTTAGATGTATCATGCATTCGAATAGCAACGGATTAAAAGTAGGGTAGATCTAAGGGAAGAAAGCTAGAGGAGACAAAATAAAGTACTACATGAGAATTGTAGTTACTAAAGAACATGAGGCGGAGAGCGCGTTTTTGAAGAATAAGAATTTTGTTTTCGTAAGTTTTAATTCGCAGTTTGGCCCCATACGATTATGTCATGAATAAGTAGGGCTGAATAAGAGATATGTGTATGTGATGTAAAGTATTCAGGGGTACAAAGTGTCGAAGGCTGACAATAATGCCAATTGTTTTACTATTTTGGAAGTGATGTGGGCGTTATGATATTTCCAAGGAAAATTTTATCAATAAGCACACCTAGATATTTGACATAATTTTTGCATTCTAAATAAATGTACGAGTTGTTGTGATGGTCAAGTACTTTCAAGTTGACTTGCTAATTTAACTTTTTTGTCTTGCTCTAAAAATGACAAAGTTAGATTTCGTTATATTTAGTGATAATTTATTTTTGATCCGTCAGTTATAAAACCCAAAAAATTTTTGCATTAACTGTAGATTGAAGCGATTTGAGATTTCTGCCTGCATATAACATATTGGTATCATCAGCAAATAAGTAGAACTTCAACTTATCAAAGCTATATAAGATAGATCATTTATATAAATAAGGAATAGTAAGGGCCCTAGGACCGATCCCTGAGGGACACCTGATAACACTACTTCTTTTTTGGATATGTTTTATTAGCATATACTAAAGCAGTGGATAGCGTTGAAGGCGCGCTCTGATTGGCTAGTCAAACTCCGAATATCCTTTGCTATTTACCTCCGAGCAACTCGGGAAAAAATGGCGTGCCGGTTTGCATCCGTGACAAACGAAGAAATCACTCAAATAACGACGAAGCAGTCCCTGAAAACACAGAAAGCGACGAAATTTGGTTTGGCCGTGTTTAAAGGTAATGGTAGCCGGGAGTTTATCGATAAAAACCAATGAAAAAGGTTTTGTTTACAAATGCAAATTAATCTTGCGTAACCTCACTTGTTCACTTGAAAATCAAAGTTAAATGGTATTTTTTACAGAATGGTTTCAAATACAGAAAGAGTTTGTAACACCATTTGAGGAAATGTCGCCACCAGAGCTAAACAAATGTCTTCAGAAATTTTATCTGTCAGCGCAAAAACGAGACGGCAGGTTTTACAACAAAAAATCACTTACACCGATCCGAGCCGCGTTGGATCGTTACGCGCGGGAAAATGTTGGAATCGTTGCTGCAATGTATGAATTAAAATCAATTTTTGGTGGTGTATATTATCTCACTATTTTAGTATATACTAAAACAACTATTCACCTCAGTGTCGGTGGTTAGCGGTGAATATTTACCTCGCCGCTTCGCGGCTCGGTAAATATCCACCACTAACCACCTTCACTTCTGTGAATAGTTGTTAATTATTTATGGCAACGCAGAAAAAGAACTCGGCCAATATTGAGCCATCCACAAACACCGTTGGCTTTCTTTCTTGGCTCTCGAAATAAAGTCATTCTTGATTCTTACTGAAGCGGAATATTTTGCTATATAACAATTTTTTGTTGACCAAGTTTGTTCGGTCGAGATGGCTGGATATTAGCCTCGTTCCCTTTTGGGGCTTCTATGGACCAAGACGAAGTCGAGGTCCATAAAAACGCAAACATATAACTCGGTCAATATCCAGGTATCTTGACCACACGCTAGGTCAATAACGCATAGATAATCGGTTATTAGCACTGAAAATCTTGGCAACACTCTGTGCTACTTTCGCTCAAATAATGCAACGAATGTTTGACTTCGTTTCTGTTGCAGAATTTTCTATAGGCTTTTGGGTTCTGCCGTAAATTCAACGGTGTTAAAGACACCGACACTTAATAATAGTTGTTGACATTAATTACAGCGTTGTTTTTATGGTCACTTTAATGAGATGTCGCTTCCATGCCATGTGAATTGACGTTGTTAAATGTATATTTTATCACGAAACCTGCGTGTCTCTACTAAAACGGGAACGAAGCTCTGCGTGACGTCGCGCTAGTTTGCAGACGAGATTGACGGGAGATAAAAATAACAACTGCTAATGTGGGATAAATCACATTACGCTTTTGTCATAATGTTGGCCTTTTTAGAACAATCAGCAATATCATTTTCATGTCATTAAGAATATTCTCAATCCAGTTTTTGATAAACAAACACATGTATTATTTAAAAGTTATCTGCAACAGGCATTGCATTAAAAGAGAATCCTAAATAACGCACTTTTATGCCGAATTAAAAAAAGATTCTAATCAAGAGACAAATAGTAAGAAATCCTCAACTAGCCTTTGAACACACCTAATAACTTTTCGTGTCAAGGAGGCTGTTTTATTTTCAAAATCTAACAAGATTCTTTGAGAGATAGCTGGAATTATAATCCATCAAATATTTTTGCTCGCGCTCAATCGGCTCAAACAATTAATAACGCGAAGTCTTCCTTTAAAATTTAATTCAAGATGGGAGAGCGTTTTGCTCTTGTTAGAGGAGCATGGACATGTTTGTTTGTTCAATTGTTCAGTGCAAGTCGAACCAGAGAACACTTAAGTGAATATCTTACGTATTAAACAGTTAGCCGTGTCCACCGAAAAATATCCGAGCATATTTTCGCGCCAAATGGATGTTGTTGTTTATGTCTTTACAAAATAGGCAAATAGGTGACGTCAGGAAACATTTTATATCCAACTGTACATCTCGAAAACCTGCAAGAATTTTTTCATTCTAAATAGCTTCGAGGTGTGTGATTTCCAGAAATTTTATACCTCTGCAATTTTTCCATAAATGCATTAATGCACCTACACGAATGTAAACTGATGAAAATTTCCAGATTTTGTATTGATTATATATTTTTAACAAGATCTGTCGATGCTTCAGCATTGTTTGAGAAATAATAAGACCCACGTAATATTTAGTTCGTGTCATAATCAGAGTTCGAATTCTCTCTTTGTTTTATCTCTTTTCTTTTCCCAGGCTTTATTCTTTTGATTTCTTTGTTCTCTCTGTTCCTCGTACTCATGAAAACAACAGGTTTTTTAAACCAAGAATGAACAGTGATCTTGATAACAAACCTTTCTTGAAATCAGAGTGCATCACGATCAATAATTCAAATAGAAACTTCATTCCCTTGAAAATAATTTTAAGATTAAATGTTGGATCTGGATAACAGCTAGCAGGTGGCCACCATCGACTTTGTACTGCGTCGACTTGATCATAAGTGACAGGGTCCTGATTCATTCATAGTGAAAATGAATTTCGAAAAAGTCATTTCTTGTTGTGAATTGCATTCCAATTAAATACTCATTTTTATGTTGCAGCCTTTGCAGACAAGATTGCGGCTCATTCCGGTGACAGATCACAAGAAAATGGAGGAATACGAAGCAACTAGACGAAGAAGGTTCGATTTTAGACCCACCATTGTTTATTTTATTCATTAATGACCTTCCCAATGCCTCTGAATTATCAGACCATCTACTTTTTGCTGATGACACCAGTATCTTTTATTCTCACTCAAATCTAAATTGCTTAGAATCCATACTTAACGATGAACTCCAAAACATTGACGTTTGGCTAAAAGGTAACAAGCTTTCAGTTAATATAAAGAAAACCAACTATATAATTTTTAAACCTAGACAGAAGAAATTTAACTGCAGCATTTCTCTCTCCTTTGGAGGTAAACCCCTACAACAAGCTAATGTAACTAAATTCCTTGGGGTCTATATTGACAATTATCTCACCTGGAAATACCATAGCAGCTATGTATGTAAACAAATCGCTAATTGAATAGGTATTATATTTAGGTCTCGCTTTTCCCCATCCTCTGCAACCAAACTCACTTTGTATTACACCTTAGTTTATCCTTATATCGTCTATTGTAACTCCGCCTGTTCGTCCACGTACGTATCTAACGTAAATAGAATTTATTATTTGCAAAAGCGAGCTATGCGGGCTATCACCAACTCGGACTATCGAGACCACTCTGCCCCTTTATTCTCCAAACTAGGAATTTTAGATATTTTCTATGTCAATAAATTTGAAATCGCCAAATTTATGTTTTATTTAAAAAATAACTTATTGCCCCCATTGCTTCTCGATCTTTTTGTAAGGAATAGCCAAATTCACAGCTATGGTACCAGAACAGCCAGTAATTATCGAACGCAGTTGTGCCGTACAAATGTCAAGCAATTTACAATTCTCTACCAAGGTCCTAAAATTGAAGGTAACGGTTTATGCACCAGCGGGTATTACAAACTTACAGACTCGCATAATTACTTGTTATATTCGTCTTCGCATCCATCTCACGTTAAGAATTCCATTCCTTTTTCTCAGTTTGTAAGACTTCGTTTATGTAGTGATGACTCTGATTTCCACCACAAATCAGAGTCAATGTGCCAGTTCTTCGATAAACGTGGTTACCCTGTTTCTGTCGTTCAAGCGGGTTACCACCGCGCTCAACTTATTGATCGACATTCAGCACTACAAACGTCGCATAAGGAGGATTCGACCGCATTCCATTCACTCTCATGTTTCACCCTCACAACCACTCAGTTAAATCCGTCATTCTTAAAAACTTTAAACAAGGACCCTGACTATAAAAGGACACTTGCCCTGGGCAAGCCGTCAGTCATTTCACCCCTGACACCGAACTGTCGACATCAACCAGTCCGTGACCGTGCGATATCGGCAAAACTATTGTAACCGAAAGGTCACTTGCAGCCAGTGCATATCTCAAACTTCTACGAATTTTGCCATTTTCGTTTACGGCAAAGAAAAGATGATCGGCTCCACTCAGTTGGCTCCACGGAATGTACACCCGCTTGCGATGTCATTTCTGTAAGGAAGGCAAACGGTCGAGGGCTAGCGGTGAGGACTAGCTTTTATGACCTTTATTATCTTTCACAAAAATCCTCTTCTCATACCGGTTTTGTATTGTTGTAATAAAGTGGTTAGTTTCTTCGACGTTTTGTCTACGGGATTTCATGTGACACTTATACAAGAACTCCTCTGCAATTAAACAAGAGATCACGTTGGATAGAATTTTAATTTGAATCGCGCGCAGTTTCTCCAACGGAATATGTGGTTTGAAATACGAATCCCGTGGGTGCTCATATAAAATAATTTCGGTCACGGATTGGAAACATGTCTGGTTGACTGAAATCCGATGGAAAACAAACTATCATCGGCTATATTGCCTGAACGGGCCTCAAGAACTATTGAAAACCTCGACCTTTTCATAAGTAGCTAGTGAAATAGGCTTCTCGTTGCAACGCGCGTCTAAAATGTTCAGGCAAAAAATATCCTACATAGTGCCGTGTCAAAATACTTAAAAAACTATGTTCCTTTCAAAGGGACCTATTCTCGAACTTCGCTCTATTTTTTTTTTTCCTTTTTTGAGGCTTTTTCTCCCCATAACTCAAAACGTGCGATAAAAAAATTGGACCCGTTTATGTCGGTTTGGGTGGCCGCGTCGCTGGCGAGATCAGAAGCCTGAGCGAACGAGCAAGATGTAAACAAAGAGGAGTGACTTTCACTTACCATACCTCTTTGTTCAGACCATTCGAATAAGTCTAAGAGTCGTTCCATCAAAATAACATTTGCCATCGGTGTTCGACTCGCTAAATGAAGGTGTTCCTTCAACCGCTGAATTCTTGTCTTCACGCTTTCCAATCGCTCTTCCATTCCGGGCTCGACCGCCAGCTCCAGTGTATAACTGGACTCGTAGACTCGGACTCGTAGACCTCGCGCCGCTATTCTTGGTTTTCACGTGACGTCACAGCATATGCAAATTAGGCGTCCGCCATATTGGTGTCGCAAAAGCTTATTAGCATATGTCAAAATGCAGTGTTTTGGTGCATGATTCTTTAAAAGTATGTCGCGTGATTTGGACAAAATTTCTGAAAACATCAAAAAGGAAGAAAAAAAGGAAGATATTTGCAATATACCTTTAAGCGACTATGTTAAAAGACTAGAGCCACATGTTAAACAAAGGTATTTAGAAAAAATATCACTCGTGGGGATCGATCCCGCTACATTGATCTACGCAAAGTTAGATCCACAATGTTTACCACCCATAGAAGCTACAGATCTCCTGTGCTATTTGGTTATCGATACGAGTTATTACACAAAGAAACAGTTCAAAGCTTTCAAAAGCTTGGAGGCCTACAATCAGATGGTGTCGGGTTTTATTTCCAGTGTTGAAGGCAAAGTCATAGGTGAAAAATTCGTGGTGATCGGAAAGGTGAGACATTCTCAACGAATGAATGAGCGACCATTTGCAGTTTGGATTATTACTAATAAGGAGGGAACCGTGTTATCAGCCCACTGCCTTGGTTGTAAAGCTGGACTAGCTGAGACTTGCTCACATATTGCAAGTACTTTATTTCATATCGAAGCTTCAACGAGAATTAATGAAACGCTGGCATGTACGCAAGTAAAGTGCACGTGGTTGTTACCGACATATGTGAGTGAGGTTCCTTATGCTAGGGTCAAAGATATCAACTTCAAGTCGGCGAAAAAGTTGAAAGATAACTTAGATGCCTGTATTGAGGGACTATCAGAAAACTCTCCACCTTCCTTATCAGCACCTTGCACTACAAAGAAAGCTAAGGTCTCGACAGAACGGGTTACATCTGGAGGAACTGAGCTTAAACATTTCCTTGCCAAAATAAATGAGTGCAAGTTCAAACCTGTTGCCTTAAGCTTGATTGAACCCTATTCTGAACAGTTTATCATGAAAAGTAGAAGTATCCCAACCATTTCTGACCTTTTTGATCCATGTAATTTTGACTTGTCATATCCAGAACTCCTAGAAAAGTGTGAAAATATTGATCTGACTATTTCAGAATCACAGGTAGAATTAATTGAGCAAGACACCAGGGAACAGGCTAAAGGAAATGCATTTTTCAGGCACAGAGCTGGGCGCATTGGTGCATCTCTGAGTTGGGCAGTAGCTCATACTAACCCTGCTATGCCATCACAATCCTTAATTAAGTCCATCTCATATCCTGATCTGTTCAAAGTTACTACTAAAGCAATCAGTCATGGCCGTAAGAATGAGAGTGCTGCAGTGAATGCTTATACCAAGACTATGCTAGAGACTCACAGAGATCTGAAAGTTGAACAATGTGGTATGATAGTGGATAAACAGCACCCCTGGATAAATGCTACTCCAGATTTTTTGGTATCATGTTCATGCTGTGGGAATGGTTGTGGAGAAGTCAAATGCCCTTACAACATTGAAAACTGTGACCTTGAAAGTTATGTGGAAAAGAAGAATTCATGTCTTGAAAACGTCAATGGAAAGGTACAGCTCAAGAGAAATCACCAGTACTTTTTTCAAGTACAGCAACAGTTGTTTATCACAGACTCTCAGTATTGTGACTTTGTTGTGTGCTCTTTTGACAATAACAATCAAACAAGGTTTTTATTGGAGAGAATTTACAAGGACATTTCACACTGGGAATCAGTTCTTCCAAAACTCACCAAAGTGTGGAGATCTTGTATCCTACCTGAAATCTTAGGAAGATGGTACACCAGGAAGCATGAAATTGCTGCACCTGTACCAGCAGGTGATATAAAGCCTGTTTGCTACTGTTGATATTTTGTCTTCCCGAGATTCAAAGTAGGAACCCAGTCGACGTTGTACTTATCCCAGGGTTTTGCAGATTGTCCTGACACGAAATGTCGTCCACAGACTCTTTCATTACTGAGGACATCCTTCGAAGTGATGTCGTCGCGGCTAATGGCGGCGATCCATCTTTCTCTTCGTTCTCTGCTTAGCTCTTCTGCTTTTTCTCCTTGGTTAGTGACTACAACTGGAATCCTATAAAACCCTATACCTTTCGTCTTTCCACTATTATGAAAACAATCAACCATAATACAATGAACCATGATGAAGAATATTTCTAAAGCTTTGATAACACGCGAAATGTTTGAATAATACGACACCAATATGGCGGCGTAGCAACCGTTGTCAAGGTATAGGTCACGTGGGTGAAAACCAAGAATTTTGGCTTTTTTGATGGAAAATCCGCCATGGCAAAATAAAATGCAATTTTAAAGCTAAAGACTAGTTAGTGCGCGACCGTAGCAACCGTAAAATGGATCAATTCGAAGTGGAAGATGAGTTATGTCGCAACATACACGTACACACATTTACTTACATGTACACAAATGTACATATATGTACATGAAAACCACTCTCTCTGAGGATGTCACACTACTGAGATCCTCTAGTCAATGATATCGACGGCTCAAGAAGTTGAGGCAAACGGAGGGGAGTCAGAGGGCCAGTACGACCATCTCGCGATAGGAGGAGCCGTTAGGAGCGCGAAATTCAAATTGCGATAGCCTAATTTTTTGAGTTTTGCAAATGAAGATCAGTATTTCTCCATTCGTCCCTTTTTAATCGTCAATAAAAACATTTTCAAGTGGAAATCAATTGAAACAAGACAAGGATATCGGTCTTCGTGTACAAATCTCTTTTTCCCCCTTCACCTTCCATTAGTCAGCCATCTTCGATTAGCCATGGAAGCAAAGATTGCGTTACAAGACGGGGGAGGAGCTATCCCTTTTATAGTCAGGGTCCTTGTTTAAATTACTTCAAAACGATCCAGAGACAAGCACCATCTTTTCGCAGCCTCTGCTCATTTCATTCAAACGCGACAAAATCATAGGCAATTTTTTGGTCAGAAGTTCTTTTCCGACTAATGACCAACCAAGTACTTTTAAATGCGTTCGTGCACGATGCAAAACGTTTCCTTTCATTCACAACACTGATAAAATATCGGGACCTAAACGATCCATTAAGATCACCGATCACTTCACGTGCACCTCCGCCAATGTAATCTATTGCATAACTTGCACTTATTGCAAAAATATATACATCGGCGAAACAGGCAGAAGACTAGGTGACCGATTCCGAGAACACCTTCGAGACGTGGAAAGGAATGACAAGGACACATCGAAACCAGTCGCTAGACATTTTAATTTACCTAATCATTCTAAGCAACATATGGCAATCTGCGGTCTTTCCTTGCACATAGGTAGCACGGAAAGCCGTAAAAATCTTGATCAAAAGCTCATCTTTCAAACCGGCAGTCTAACTCCCACAGGGACCAACGAACGCTTTTCATTCCACTAATTTATTCATTTTTTCTCGTTGCCATGTTCCCACCAATAACGTAGCTCCATTTTCTTCATTTAAAAGCACACACAACCCACAATTCCTCTATTCGCTCCGACGAAGGGCAAACGCTCGAAACGTCAGCTTTTGTAATCGTTACGGTGGCCAATTTACCATTTCAACTTTGTTGATATATCCAAATTATTCTTAAAATTTGGAACTCTCTCTCTATTTCAGTCACTCGTTCGTCAAACTTTCTCAGCTTTAAAATGAAATTGCAAGAATTTTTACTTAAATAATCACTGAATTGGCCAAGCCGAAGATTCGCAGCACGTTTTCTTTACTTAATTTATTATTGTAAGTGAGGTGGCTCTCCCATAAGCCTGGTGGCCTCATGGGTCTCCTCGCCTTCTAACTGTTATCGCTGTAATTAAATATTTTTTATTGTTAAAATAAGGCAAATAATGATTATGAAGAAGAAAAACGAGGGGAAACCATTTGACTCTTGAGCAGAGGTAGGTTAATATTTCATTGGAAAAATTATTATGTGAATATATCTCCACCTAAGTTATTTGACTGAAGAAAGTTACTTTTTGAATCGATGATAACGCTACGCTCTGATTTCAAGAAGACATCCCCATCTTGAATTATGATAAGATTTAAGGAATTTGAGTGCGCGCTCTTGATAAAGATATCTTTGTTTTTCCGGGGATTATAAGGAATGTTACCAAAGTCTGAGGACAATGTTACCTCTCTCTGCAAACGCGGATGATAACCTATCTGATATCGCGTCAAATTCCCACGAGGTAAAAAAAAGGAAACCTTCATAGCAGGGAAAGAAGCAAATAGGGACGGAAAAACATCTGAGGAACTCGACTAGGCATTAGAAATTATTTAGGGAGGGAAGGAGACTCTTGCGGTGAAAGGAAGCGTGGGGATCGCGAACGCGAGAAGGTCTGGAGATAGTCCAAACGTAATTCATGCAGAAGAATGCTTTTGAAAACAATGTCTAATGGGGTATGCGAAGAAGATATTACAGAGGCAGAACGGTACAGACAATAACCCTTACAATAGTGTCGGAAGGTAGTCATGGGAACGCAAGGCGAGAAGATAGTGAGGAAAGAAACACTTAGAAAATATTAAGTTAGCCATTTAACACCCGTTAGTGACCAATAACAAGCAGACAAGTGATGAGAAGGGGAGCAGGGATGGCGCAGTGGTGAGAGCACTCACCTCCCACCACTGTGGCCCGGGTTCGATTCCCGGACCTGGCGTCACATGTGGGTTGAGTTTGTGGTTGGTTCTCGTCCTTGCTCTGAGGGTTTTTCTCCGGGTCCTCAGGTTTTCCTCCCTCCGCAAAAACCAACGTTCCAAATTCCAATTCGATCTGGAAACAGTGGATAATAAGAGCCACCCAGTGGATGTCCATTGCTAAATTATTTATTTATTTATTTTATTTATTTATGAGAATAGAAAAAAAAAAAACCAATCACGGTAACTACTACTAGTTGGTTTAATATCAAATTCTGCGAACTAACATCACAAGAATTTTTTGTAGCAGACAGTAACGGGACTTACTAGTGGAATCTTTGAAGTTAAAGGGATAAACGCATGCATGAATTAGAAAAAGGGAACTTCCATTGTCGATTTTACCCAGGATTTGCGACTTCTAGACGTGATCAAAATTAAACTTCCCACAATCTTAATTCAATTTAGAAAAGATGATGAAAACAGATGAACTTATCTCCTGGGTAGTATTAACTTGATGTAACGCCAAATTCTCTCATCGAATGTTTAGAGAGATACAGAGTGGTTAGAGGGGAGAGGTAATAGTCAGATTTTGGGAACTGGAGACTAGGATAAACCGCGCTGCGATGGAGCTTAAAAATATTACTCAAAATAGTTGTATTTGGTATAATGTAAGAGCTGAGCAAAGACTTTCCAGCAATCTGATTGGTCGAGCGGTTCCTTATATGACGCTATATAAACCGTTCCAGGCCGTTCATATAAAATGTTAATAAATGTTACTAAAATGTTATTTTAGAAATTTCTCTGTTGTTCAGCTCTGAAATTATACTAAAACAATTATTCGCTGTATATTGTCGAATAATCCCCTCGACTTTGTCTCGGGGATTATTCGACGATATTCACCTCGTCTTCGGCGAATAATTGTTAAATATCACTTACAGGTGGGTCGGGATTACCCTAAGAAATGCACAACGAACGCTTCAGGGAACGGGAAATGCTAAATTAAACGCGAGAATTTCGCAATTGTAAAAGAATGAATTTTGATTACATAAGGGAAAGGACTAAAAATGAACGAGCTCCCGTATCAGATAAAGTTTAATTAAACGGATTGATTAGGGAAATCTGAGGAGAATTATTCAAAGCACATTAGGGTTACAGCAGGGAAAGCTACGGAAATTATTGTAACGGAAATAGGACAAGGGAACATATCTCGATCATCAATAGCAAAATGGACTGTCGAAGCACTTGGGAGAGTTAGACTAATTGCTGAGTCATTCTATTAAATAGAAGCCATCTAACTAAAAACGGGTCTGTCAATATTTGGCTGAAATGCACTGTGATCACGATGTGGAGGGCTTGAAAAAATGTTACTTAAATGTGTCAATCAGGAATGTACAAGAAAACATGTGCAAAGCAATAAAACTAACGCTGTTCCAGTGCATACGGAGTGTGCTCCACGGCAATTCTTTAGGATGTCATGTTCACCTCTATAGGAAGCGCTGTGGGATATCCCAATGTAACGGCTGCGATATAGATTTGTGCATTCGGAATTTTTGGGATACACGTTATAGCATGGAGCTGGGATTCGGGAAACTTCATTCAGTCTATTCAACTTTGACAGTAAATTACGATGAAAAATGAAAAGTTTCAAAGTGAATTCTTCTAATTCGATTCTTCTCTATTTCCACATGTAAGAGATAAGATTGCGTAACGAATTAAATTCTGAGCAAATCTTCTTTGCCTACTGATGAGAAATACTAATATATTAATGTATCGATACTAATAAATTATTGCAATGTAACGAGTTGCCGGGTGAAAAAGCAATAATGAACCATAAATACATTATTTGAACAATTCTAAGTGAAAAAATAAACACCCAAACGAACAAAAATAAAAAACTGACACGGTAGTATGCATGCATATCGAGTTGAAGTATCCTAACGCCTCTTCAATTTCGGAAGTGTTCTTATCCTGAAAAATACTCAGTGTATGATAGCAGAGATCTCCATTAACAAAAGTATTAATGTATGGGCAAACTCTTAGATATGTAAACACTTTTTACATCACCGCTTGGTTCTAAATATCAGTATCATAGGAAGATGTACATCTGTGTAAGTATATTACATTAGAATAAACTTATTCAAATAATAAATTAGAACTAATTAGTATGTAAAGACATGTCGATCTCTTATTTATTCGAGTTTTTAAAATGTCTTTGGTATCACAACCGGTAAAAACCAGCAAAAGAAACGCGTTCATGAGCGACAACGAATTTTCTTAAAGTTTTCCTTGAAACTAGAACGCGTACGGCCTCCGGTATTAGTGCACTGCTGACTGAACTTAAAACTATAGAAGGGAACTCAAGCAAATCACGACGGAGACGGTCCTGAGAGGACGTGAAGATGACGAAAGGTTTAAGAGGAGAAAAACTACCACTCTGTCTAATAAACTCTTATTTTGCAAAATTCCTACGTGAATGTATCCAATGAAGAGAAAAAAAAATTAACACTACACGTGCGTTTCAAACTGTGATCATGTCTTTAACTCTTATATTGCGAGCTCCAAATTATTCACGTCTAAAACAGTTGTAACTGAACTTGGCATTTTCAAGTTATACGGAAGAGAAGCGTGCCAAGTATGGTTCGGACGTATAGAGAAAATACTTCAAGTCTCGCGCGAAATTCTAAAGAAAAAGGAAGTGAAATTGAAGGGATGCACTCCTGGGTGTCAAGGTGATTGCTTAAGCTCCTCTATAGTTTCATGTGTACCAACTCATCCACATCGAAATAATACTCTAAAGCGCCATAAATTTGAAGATTTTGTCTTCTCTGTGTAACTCGTAATCAGTCAAATATGCTATTTCCAAGCTCTCTTAATTTTCCGTTCGTATGTCGTGGAGTATGCTACGATGTGTCCTTCTGATATCCTCCCAGCAACTGGTTTGTTAGCTGCCGAAAAAAGAACACAAGATATTTGATTTCAACAAGATCTCGGAATTCTTAGTGGTAATGTTATTCAGTTTTACCCAGCTCGATTATTATGTTGGCCCGGCATAACTTACATTGACAAACTTGTCTTTAAGTTCCATCCTTAGTTCATCTTCGGTCACACCGCGAGGTACAAGGGAACTCAGAGATGAAGATGGGTTTACATTGAGGTATTTTTCAATCCTTTCTTTTGGCAAGTAGTCCTGAATGGCTTTCATCTGACATGATTTGGAAGAAACAAACAAACAAACAAAAAACATACAAAGGATTAGAGATTCAAAGGTATAGGAAGTATTTCCCAAAGGGGAAGGGGTTTCCTGATCTAACGTCTTAGTGGGGGTGAGTGAGCCGAGGTGTTTTTATAACATCACTTTTCCTGACAAAGCTACAGCTATTTTGATGCCTCAGCCTGTAAAAGAAAGGTAAGTGGATGGAAAAGCTAATATTTCTAGTTTGGAAGATCTCACCAAGGAAATAGGAAGGGGTAGAGAGGGAGGAGAAATACGGTCTCAAAGTTCCAGCTTCCAAAAATTATAGCCATGAAACCTTTTATAATTCTGTGAGTATCAAACCAGAAAGAGTCACAAACCGACACTGTAGCAATAATCAATGATTTTTACCTTAGATGCAGGAAGTTCCTCCGCTCTTCTCGCGTCTGATAATCGAACATAAACTGAACTGCCTTCCAAAAGCTTAATCTTGGAGAACAAACAAACAAACAAACAAACACGAAACGATAAGAATCGGTGAGTCACATTTTCCTCGCACGATGTAACAAATAAAAGAAAGCGTTCCAGAAGAACGTTACACCTATGGTTTAAATCCCCGTTGTAATCGCGATGAAATTTCTCCTTATAATTTCAGTAGATCTTTCCTGAGAAAAACTATAAGGATATAGAAACTTATCAGCTGCAAGGCGTTATTCTTGATGCAGCACCGAATTCTCTCAACTAATTTAAAAGGAAATGTAGAGCAACCATGAGGGAGAATTGCTAATCTTACCGCCTTTCTTCTCCGAAAGTTAACAAGTACATTGTGACAGTTATCGCTTTCAAGAGAATTAAGCACAGCCTGTAAGAAAATAAAAAAGGAATAAATCGAAAAGAAATATAAAAAAGGTGAAAATCGTAGAAAATAAACATCTCATGAGTTGATTGCAAATTTTAAGAACTAAATTTTTTTCCTATTCAGTCAGTTTTAACCACATTTATTTTCATTTAGACTTATTTTTTAGGGAGTTTTCACATAGGGATAACCTCTTAACTTCCTTTTCTGGAAGCATATTTTCCATTTCCTCTTAGTGTATACATAGTCTGCTTCTGGAATAAATAAAGTATGTATGTATGTATGTCAGGAAAGGATGTTTAAATAAACGTGTGACAATGGCGAAGACAGTCTTCGACTGATTTTTCGAGACAATCTCATTTGTTTTGATAAAAAAACAGTAGTTACATACATTGCCTTCCCTTTCTCACTGATCACAATGTTAACTTTTTTCAAAGTTCCTTCAGCATTCCAAAAATTTTTGCCAAGGATTGTTGGTCTCTCACGAAAAGTTGTTTTCATTTCGATAGAAGCACCCACGTTTGCTTATAGCATAGTGCACATGGCTGGAGAGGCTAGTCTGGATAATCGAAAAATCCGGATAATCGAGGTGCGACTGTAATTTGTTATAAACAGCTTAACATTAGCTATCATGCAACCATACTTGGTATCGTTAATTAGCCAGACACAGTCATACTGCACTAATTCTATGTTCTGAGAGTACCTCAGGGGGGTCCCCATAGTACAGAGGAAGCTGATAACAACCGTTCATAACATAACCTTCATCAAACACTTGGACAGCGGTCCACGCCTAAAGCAGACAAAATGTTAGACAAACACAAAACAATTACATGAAAATTACTTACACAACTTCTAAAAAATATTTATCGTTGACGATTCTGAGGTATCTCATACTTCATTTCTTCTATAAGTATCAAGACTCTGTGCTTCTTTCACAGTCAAAACTATACTGACAGTTCATAAAACAATATAAGATTGGTTATCAGGTATGGAACCCTTTCATTACTAAAGGTGAGCGACTCCAAGGGAATTAATTTCAAGACGAAGGCTACGAGAAAAGAGAAAAATGTCAACTTCAGGATACCATTTGATTCAATACCAAATTCTCGAAGCTGAAAATAGAAGAAATGTACATCAGATAGTGTGGAGAATTGAAATTAGATCGTGGGAATGACAGGGCTAAGATATATGTGAGACAAATCCAGTAACCTCTCATCGGTTTAATGATTTTAAACTATAGGTTTTCAAAAGAGCAGTTAGGTAGAGACGATAAATGATCAATAGAGAGTCTGAAGGAGTCTATTAACACGGACCTGTCCTTGTAAACTGTAAGATGTTTTGGTTTGAGTTGTGTCCAATACCAACTCGTGAAGATGGACGATAACAACCATAAACCTGTGGTAAATACGGCGGGGAAACGCCTGCCAAACAAACCAACAATATGATACAGTGAGGTGCCGTGTGTCAAGAAACTTCGCATGAGGGCAGAATAGCCTGCAGAAAATTGTCATTCTTAGGGGTTTTTCAAGCTAGCAGAGACACGCGCAAGGCGAGAATGGGGACAGCGCAAGGAACGAGTGACACGCGAGAGGATCTGCGAAAGCTAAAGTCAAAGTTTTTATCATGGCTAGTAACATAGCTTCACCTTAAAAAATGTAACCTTCATATCCGTTTTATCAAGATGACGCATGCTTCAAGTTGCACAAAAGTAAGCCTACTGGATTCACTTACCTTCAGTCCATCTTTCCATACAGGAGAGGCGACACTACTGGAGAACACTGCTTTTGTTACGTGGTTCACTTACCTTCAGTCCATCTTTCCATACAGGAGAGGCGACACTACTGGAGAACACTGCTTTTGTCACGTGGTTTAGCGAGTCCTCTCTGGCACCCTTAAAAAGAAATTAACAAACAAAGAAATAAGTGAAGAAAGAAGAAAATAATGCCGTACCATCTCTGAGAATTCAACACAGATCTGGCTCAAAAACCCGTCAGAAAAGTCTACGATAGTTTTCTCTCACTCACCCGATAAAATGACGCCGGAGGCGACAGACAGTAGCTGACTAATGTAAAATTGGACCATGGTAAATTCTGCGCAGCATCCACGGAGATCTGGTATTTGTTGCAAAATATAAAAATTTATAACATACCAAAGTAAAGCGCGCGCTCTGATTGGTCAATTTGCCCATGGGTGTACGCTGCTGACGTGAGCAAATGCAAAGACTATTTTTACGCGCGCGCGTGTTTTTTCTGGTCATGTAAGATTTGTTAAATAAAAGGGAACTCTTAAGCTACAATGTATCAATGTTATGTTATAAAACAAATGGTAAACACCACAGCGTACACTATTGAGTTATGGATGCACTTGGGAGGTTTGCTAAGCACTCAAGAAGCTAGAGTCGCTCTCGGCTATCGCCTCGAGCGACTCTTACGCTTCTTTCGTGCTTAGCAACCTCCCGCGTGCATCCATAACTCAATAGTGTGCGCTGTGGTGTTTACCATTTGTTAATTTTAAGCGTCAGAACATATCGATGATTAGAAAATGATTACAACACTCAAACAGCTGGGTAACAAATTCGAATTTTTCTCATTTCTTATTGTAAATTATACCCTCTATGAAGTTCACTGATAGACAACTGACCATAATACGACCAAGTACGTTGATATTCTACGTGTACCTTTAATCCGTGCATCACGTGGTACAGAGCAACGTAGCTAAGGTCCAGATCACCAGGCAAAGCATCAATATTTCGAGTGAGGCGGGTCTAACATGATAAAAAACATCAATACAGCAGGATTACTACAGACTAGCCTTGGACACGTACATGAACTTAAGTGAGATTAATACTAACCATGGAATGAATGACCGTGAATAACTAAATGAAGGAATGAAACAATGGACGAACGATCGAAGAAATAACTGATTGTCTGACTTGACTGACTGGCTGACTGACTGACTGAATGACTAGCTGACTGACCGATTGACTGAATGCATAACACACTGACTGACTGACTGACTGACTGACTGGCAGACTGAATGAATAACACACTGACCGACTGACTTATTGACTGACAGAATGAATGAATAAAACACTGATGGACTGACTGACTGCCCTAATGACTAGCTGACTGACCGATTGACTGAATGCATAGCACACTGACTGACTGACTGACTGGCAGACTGAATGAATAACACAACGACTGACTGACTTATTGACTGACAGAATGAATGAATAACACACTGACCGACTGACTTATTGACTGACAGAATGAATGAATAAAACACTGATGGACTGACTGACTGACTGACTGACTGACTGACTGACCGGCTGACTGACTGACTGACTGACTGACTGACTGACTGACTGACTGACTGACTGACTGACCGGCTGACTGACTGACTGACTGACTGACTGACCGGCTGACTGACTGACTGACTGACTGACTGACTGACTGACTGACTGACTGACTGACTGACTGACTGACCGGCTGACTGACTGAATGAATACCAAACTGACCAACGGGCCAACCGACCGACCGACTGAATGAATGACACACTGATGGAATGACTGGCTGACTGACTGTCATGAAGACTTAATCGTAACCAACTAAGATTTAAGGATTACAAATGACGGGCGCCGGGGTATCCAATAACTTGGCTAAGGCGATTTGCTTACCTTGATCCAGTTTTCTATTACTCTGTCTTTCTTTAGTTTATTTTCCTGTCCGTCTCCGATGAGTTTTATTGCCTCACGAGTCTTGACTGGTTGTCTGTTAACCATACTGTGAAATATCTGGCACTCTCCCAGGGTGGGCTCACAAGAGAGGGAGTAATATGCTCCTGAAAAGAAAAATAAAGCCTTGAATGGTTAGAGATGACTTTGTTTTGTTAAGACCGAGATACAAAGAGAGTAAGTGTGATGGTCGTTCATATATGAGGAATTTCTAACTAATCACCTCTCAGAGAAAATTTTAAACAATTCACACGTCGATTCGTCGGCTAGGGAGTGTTATATTGATACAAAACTAAGTTATCGTAAAAAGGAAATGTACGATAGCTCTAATGGGAAATACTTGATGAATATTGGGAGTTGAAAGGTCTACAATGAGGAATTAAACATATGGATCAGTACAGTGTAAGGACTATCGCCTGGCCAAAGTAGAGAGGTAGCCACTATAAAAAACAAAACAAAACAACAACAACAACAATAACAACAAAAAACAAACAAAAAAAACCGAAAAAACAGCCTCTACTGGAAGTTTCATCATAACATGAGAAACAATAGCATGTTGTCATCAGTCTATGAGCAGGCCCTCATGATTAGCGCTGCAAGACGCGGGTTTCTCTAAGAATTGGGACGAGTGGGAGAGAGGTTTGTTGGGGCCTTGGTACCAACAACGAGGCCCTCAATGCTAGACCCCTGTGCAGACCTCTAGCGGCTCGCGTTACTCAGGGCTTCATATTTTCCCGCAGGTAAAGAAACGCTCCTGCCGAAGCGCGAATAATGAGCACCTTCTGGCAGGCTATGCTGCCAATCGCAGCATAGCCTGCCAGACGTCGGTTCACGGTCAGAACCAAGTCAAATCACTCCTTATCGCAGTTAAAGCTTAATGTCCCAGTCTAACCTCACATTATATCTTGTCAAAAAGCTACAGTGTAACAATGGAGTTACTCCGCATTCGGTACGAAATGAAAAACACGATCGTTTCACAACAATTCTCTAGAACCGTGTAGCTGATTAAGGCCCATGACCTTTATTGTAACTATTTCAGAATGTTACTAAACTTTCAATAGCCATTCTTTCGCGTTTAATATCAAGGCTAACCGAGCAAAGCTACTCAAAGTAAAGAAGGTGAAACCACATGAAATAGTTTATGATGATCTCCGGAAGGCTTGCGCTCTTACATCACAAATCCACGCGAGCTTACACGGAATTATTGAAAAGCGAGTTTAATGAAAAACAAAAACTTGAAATAAGTTGAAGGTAAGGCTTCAAATTTCCATAATGCGACTAACGTGTCAGAGAAAAGCACTTGAGCCTTTTCAACAAGATAATGTTATTGTTACAATCAAACCAAGCTACGAAGTATTTTATCAACAGCCGCATATCAGGTGTTCTTACACATTCTTAATAAAGACATAGAGCGGATAAATTCAAATATGGATAAATCCTCAATCACACTAAACTTTTTAACCTCATTTTATAAAGTAAGTAAAAAAATAGATAAGTACTTAATTGGCAAGTCATACTGCATGAATATGTGTACACAAGTCAGCAATGAAGAACAGAATGTTGGCAAGAGAACAAGGAATTTTACCAGGACCCAACAAAGATCATTTAAGATCCTTTCCTGATACAATTTGAAAATGAGCTCGCACAAAAGCTAAGTATCCAGCTGAGAAATTGTCGAGCTTAATCAAAATAAATTACAGCCTAAAACACATCCCTCAGGTGACATTCGATTCATAATAGAGACATCCTGCCTACTCAATTGTTGTGGTTACCGCCTCCAAGGTTGAGTGACAACCGAAGCCGATAAACATTCAGTTTGAAGATTTTGACCACGAGATTGAATAGGTTTGTGTCAAATTTTCCTATTGCTAATCTTTCCTCATTTGCCCGTCGTGGTAGAAGAGAGGCGTGAGGGAAAAACTCCTACACAGGTTGGTCGGGTTTACTTTGGTTTCTTTCACAAAGGCAAAACAAACGTAACAATCATTCATAAAGCATTAATAAAGCATTGCATGAAGTTACTGTTTCCATCAACTACTGCCCTTATGAAACAGAATTTTCAATGAGCACGTAGAGACAAAATTTTAAATGTGGAGACAACATTTTACATGTGAATTCAACTCTCTTACACGTCACGAATCGCAACACTTCCCACGCAAAGGGTAGTCCGATGGGTAGCAGTAACATAGAGAATTAGCAAAACAAGTCCATTTGCCTTAACAACTTCCTGAAAACTTCTTTAGGGGCGGACGTAAAACAGCATAACACAAGTCTTGAACTGATTGCCTTTACTAAAATTTCAAATTAGCTGTTCCACTATTTGCCATGAAAAACGTCGAGCGGCAAAGAGCACAAGGAAATCAGGAAATGAAGTATGAAGATGCTATGAAACAGGCGTTTCATGAAATATATCAGAATCTCAGAGGGATTGAAGAAGGAATCAAAAAGCAACGAGAGAAAATAGACATTCAACGAGGGAGAAGGAGTGCTCCCCCTTCAACGCTGAGAAAAACAACAGCTGTCTTTCAGAAAGCGAAGACAAATGCTATAAGGAAGGTATCAACGCCGCAACCGGCTTCGCATGCATCAACAACGCAGTGAGTTTTGCGGTGCTCTCAGGAAGAGGAAAATGTATGAATTTAACATAACCCGAGATTTAAAATCAAGAGTGTCCATGTGTTACAATTAATAGAGATTTGAGCTATGAACATATATCTTCGACAGAACTAGGACTATTTTAATTGATAATTTCCTACGAGGGTTTCACTGTTTCAGCGTCACTAAAGAGCTATTACAACGCAAACAAATCCCAAAGAAAACGCAAACAAACTGTAACCGGGTTGAACTGACGGGTTTGAAAATTGAAGGAATAGTTTATGGATTACAAATTTCATTTGATGGTTTTTTTCGTTGGAGAAATTACCTCGGTTGCATCGCTGTTTGCATGCTGTAACTAAAAACAACCATGGCAATCACTATACGAAATCGAGTGACTTAAGCCGTTTTCACTCCTGTAAAGTAAGGCTCTTTAGACCATGCGAATATAAATGCTGCTTACTACAACTGTTCGAAAGGCGGGTTACGTTAACCTAGACTAGAAGTAAAAATAGGCTATGATTTTTCCTCCGTAAAAGCGTAAACTAGGGCTAACGTTTTGTGGTATTTCGTAATAAAACAAAGTATAGGTGGTTTGCAACCAATCTCTAGAGACACAGGTAACAATGGTGAAAGGAACAAATGGTGGTGGACGAACAAAAGAAGCTGGTGAGATATCTATTGCTTACGTCCACCAACATGGCGGCAATGACGTAACGTGCAAACCACCTTTACACTAAACAGATTTCTAATAGGCTACAAAATTCAGTCCACAAAAACCTGCCCTTGTTCTGAACGGAACAGCTTTTTGATACAACCTATGGTGTGATTCACGATTTTAGACTTTGACGATATTAAATATTCACAAAATACTGGCTAATGACAGCCGTGAAATATCTAAATTATTTAACAGCCAAGGGTTTGCTTAGACCTTGGGTGCTGGTTAGTAAGTTAGCAAGGCTTAAGTCAAAAGCAAAAGAGCGAATCTTATTCGAAGAAAGCAAATAGGTCAACTCTCCTTAAAAAACAAACAAGGCATTGTGAATCTTGGAAACTGTTTTTAAAGCGGCAAATTCTATGTAATAGTAATAATAATAAGGTAAATAACTTATGCCTGATTTAACTCAGTTATCATCTAATGGGAAAGTTATTGGGAAAACATTCTGTTTTCTTCTAAGGATATGTTTCACAATACATCATGACTTTGTACTCTGTCTCAAAAACATTTTAAGCCAAGTTATAATTTATGTTAAGCTAATCACTAGATGAATGGGCTAAAAATTTAAGCTAATTACAAGATGAATGGCTACAAATTTTAGCGAATGCGATAAGGTCAAAACACAGATCTAAAACAAAGAGAGATTACACAAGCTGATATAATCCTTCTCATGAAACAAAGATGCATAAAACAACTTAAGAAAACTTTATTCTTGCGTGATCTAACAAGCGTGTATATAGGCACGCTCTTGGAGTGAAACATGTTCAATGACAAAACCGCAAAGTGTGTGTCAAGTTAGATCTTGGAGTGTTGTCAAATAAAGTGTGCAATTACCTGTTCCTATGTGGTCAGTAAGGTCAGAGTTCTCTAAATTTTTTTAACTTTTAACTTTTCTCCGTGATTTTCACGTATTGTTCTTGAAGAGAGTACGTGATGGTATTGAGTTAATTCCCTTAACGCTGATTCGCTTTGCTTCAACAAAAGAGTGCAGTTTGGGGGGCTGTTAATTTGCTTTGTTTTAAAAATATTTCGAAAGCCAATCTCATCTTACGATGATCAATTGGTTTTGCTCAATCTTATTCCAGCTATCAAAATGCAAAAAAAAAAGAAGAAATATTTCATGTTTTAGAATGCTGACAAAGAAATGGTATCCTGTGAAAGTTGAAGTGAAGTGGTTTCATTTGAGAGGTGCAGTGGCTCTAGGAAAGGTGAGATCAAAGCTCAGGAATAAAATTGCTCTGGTCAAAAGATGAATAAGATTTTTACTTTTATGATAACTGAGTGCAAACCTACATGTAGTATCATAAGAAAAGTAGTGTATTATTGGTGTTTTAACTTCATAGGTTTTTTAACAATACTATAATTGTCTCTGGCAGTGGAAGAGTCATTGGATCATGGAGCTGTTGTATGATACGACGTTTGCAAAGTTTAAGTTAATTATCTCAAAACAATCTGATATAAATAGGATAAGGAAGGAAGCAAATTTTGAGCTCCGTTATGGAATAAAAAATGTTATTTATCTTTAGACGGACAATATCATTCTTTTACTTTCTATTCTGAACTAAAAGACCCTACATCGTGGTACGGTTTCAACATAAGGTGAAGCAGAGGTAAGCAAAAATATTTGCCTACACTTTGCATATTGGCATAACGATAACATGTTATTACGACAGACAAGAGTGAATTACGCAGCTTGTCAAGACCAATGTCACGGTGAATAATAAAAATTAAAGGTATTGTGTCATATTTTGTTACATCTTCAATCAGGGAGTTGAGGTTTGTCACGTAAAGGGCGTCAGAGACTCGTTACATCCGAAGTTCGCTCCATGCAAGATTCTTTATGGGGGTTCAACATAGAGGGAACTGACTAGTTGGATGGGGATTTGTTATGGTAGTGAGCTAATTGTATCGGAGTTGCTATATCGAAGGTTAATAACACGAGGGGCTTGTGATATCGGGAGCTCGTACATCAGGGATCCTCTCTGGCTGACGTGAACTGCCGTTTGGCATACTCTACACTCGTTATATAAGATTCATTGTGCTTCATAACAAGTAATTAGAAACTTACCATCTGCATAGCTCGGTTTGGGGTCTAACAGCCCTTCAGACTCCCTCTCGGATTCGCTGAACTCTGAAGCCTGAAAAGAAAGTTTGTACAGTTGATCATTTCTGAGTGGTGGTTGGTATCGAGGGCTGCATCATGGTTAGTGCACCTTCAAATATTCAGCCCGAATATTTTAAGTGCTTGACTCCAGCTCCCCGGTGCCGTACACGAATCCACGACTCGACTTACACCATTAAACAGATCAAAGTCATCGTTAAGCTGTAACAATTTAAATGCACTTGTAACACTCCATTTGTCTGTGTTTTCCATTCATTCTGGGCTATTGTTGTTCCTTTTGTGGTTTATTCATGATTCCTTGGTGTCAATCTATTTTAGCAGACAATAATTTTTCCTATGAAAAATACGCACATCACAGACTTCCAAAGTTACGACAGATTAAAGTTACTGAATCACTAAGGTGCAGGAAAATATCCACCTCTCTCACGGGGGTGAATAATTTGATTTAGTATATACCATGCAGAAACCAAATTAGTCAATGTCTTTCGACATACCGAAAAATAGTCGAAAATCAAACTTTTGATGTGCGATTTTAGTTCTTTAGCGGTTCGGAAGTGGATAGTACTTGCTATTCTTTTCGGTCTAAGCCAATCAGCGGATGCGAATAGCACTGTTCACCGGTGTCGAGTTGAGAGCATTCACGTACCTCTTTCGGTCTTCCATTAGGATGGCGAGCTGCTTGAACCAGTCTTACCAGTAAACTAGCGCATGGAACGGGACTGTAGATAGAATCATTTCTGTTAGAGTAGTAAACTAAGCTCACTAAATGCCAACCTTCACTGAAGACTGACTGAGTGACTAACAGACTGACCAACCGCTAGACGAGCTGGTTGATTGATGTTTGTATTGGGTATTTACTCAGATACTCACGACAGACTTTGCGTCACACTCTCATGCAAAGGTTGCGAGAGGTCTGGAGAACCACCGTACAACCGTATTTGGTGAGGACCTTCGTTAAAAGCAACCTAAAATGGAATACAAGAACATTTTCTTCAAAATATGCACCTAGTCTGACGCGAGGAACTACAATACATTTAGTAAGAAAGATTGTAAGTTTAGAGCTCGGTAAAGAGATATAGAAAGATATAGAAAGATGTCTAGTCACGGGCGTGGAACAAAGAAAAAATTGGGGGTCCCCATGAGGAAACGAACCTCAGGCCTTCGGATTCCTCGCCTCGCTCCGATGCTCTACAACTGAGCCATAGACACTCTACGGTGAGCAAGACCCATTACGAAGTTCATGAATGATACGCGTCCTACACACTGCTAGGATCGGTCTACAACTGAGCCATAGACACTCTACGGTGAGCAAGACCCATTACGAAGTTCATGAATGATACGCGTCCTACACACTGCTAGGATCGGTCTACAACTGAGCCATAGACACTCTAAGGTGAGCAAGACCCATTACGAAGTTCATGAATGATACGCGTCCTACACACTGCTAGGATCGGTCTACAACTGAGCCATAGACACTCTACGGTGAGCAAGACCCATTACGAAGTTCATGAATGATACGCGTCCTACACACTGCTAGGATCGGTCTACAACTGAGCCATAGACACTCTACGGTGAGCAAGACCCATTACGAAGTTCATGAATGATACGCGTCCTGCACACTGCTAGGATCGGCAATGTAGATAGCGTCATGTTTTGTAAATAATAAGATCGTAAGTTTTGAGCTCGGTAAAGAAATATAGAAAGATGTTTTTTTCGTCTAGTCACGAGCGTGAGACTCAGAATTTTTTCTTTGTCCCACGCTCGGGACTATAAGAAAAAAATATCTTTCTTTATCATATGGCTGTGTCTCACAAGGACTGAGAACTACCGAATTCACGAATTTGATTGGCTGAAATCAATATTGAAAGCGGTCTAGATTTTCCCATCTAGACCGGTATCTAGACCGGTCTAGAATAAAAAGGTACAAAGAATATAAAAAATGGGTATATAAGACAAAGCCATATAATAAACATCTTATTAACCGAGCTAGGTCGGTCTGTAGGTCCGAGGTCAAGATTCTCCCATACAGACCTCCCGCTTGTTTAATAAGAACTAAATAGTACATAAAGTAGTGGTTCTACTATGTTTACGTCGTGAGTGCAAATTCTGCTGTACAGAAAGATTAGCATGAAATGATTTGCAGTAAAAAGGGTTCACTTTCTAAACCTATAATACGTTACCAAAAGATAATAAAACACACCTTCGCATTCCCACTACTGACGGATGGTTGTTTTGTTGTTCCAACTTCAACAAAGATCGGTAGAAATCCGTACCCCACACAGCAAAGAGTCTTTGAAATTCTATCCACTGTGTAAACTTTCAACATTAGAGTGCAAGACTGCGGGAAGACTGGGTCTCGGTATTCTGTCCTGTAGTTGTATTCCGGGTTGTAGATGTCACTGTCCAGTGTAGCTTGTACGTCAATGTCTGCACCAATTCTATAGAAAGCAACCAAGAGGTAAAGAGGATACTTGTGTCGGATCAATCGGAGTATCTGAGCAACTGCGCACCCACCCCTCCCCTAAACCAACAACAGTCAACTGATAACGAGTTAGGATCATTGTTGGGTCAGGGAGGGGTGGGTGCGAAGTTGCTCAGATACTGATCCCTTGTGTCAAATCTCGTGATGCATGGGGCCTTTCTAAAATGAAACGACTCAAGAGTACTCCCCTGAGAAGTACAATAGTCCCCTCCCCCTCCGGCCAGCAATTTGTCAAGCGTCCCTGACATTTCATCAATGACCTTTACCACTCTTGCGTCAAAAGAGCATTGTGAGAGGAGCGTGGTTTGGCCAACAACCAACATCTGTGTCAGAGCAAGAAAAAAAAAAGCAAGGTGGAGGAGGAGGGAAAATCTTCCCTGTTTCTTTGGCTTATTCCTTGTCTATAATAGAGAATCGCCAGAACGTTTTGTCGCCCTGACATTTCGTCTTCTCTTTCGTGTACAAAGGCACTGTACAGGCAAGTGTCTTATTCAAGAAGAGAACATCAGAGTCTTGGTTTGAACGCAGGATCTGGGTTCTTGCGAAAGGTGAGTCGATTGGCTATCTGAAATTTCAGACCACAAAATCATTTATCACATGCTTTACCTTGTGTAGTTCTTGTCCAGTACTCTTCCAGCCACCTGAAAACGAAAGTCAGTAGTTCTGAAATGAGTTTAGAGCAATCGTGTAACAAGTGTTGCCCCCACTCAACTCTTTCTCTCCTGTGAGTGACCAAGGAGGAATTTCTCCTTACAATATCAACACAATTTTAAGCACAAATTTAATGACAAGAAAGAGTTGTATCAGCTTGACGCTATTCTTTGACTTAAGACCAAATTCTCAGCGCTTAAGTCATAAGAGATGTATGGCCGATGGCATAAAGAAATGATAACTAGATCTCGAGAATATATGACTTTAAATACACCTTAGTGATGCTGACACTGTCTGGAAGAAATCGAGCTCCGTCAATGTAAAGATCAAAACCATTTCCATCCTCAAATTCGTCAGTGAGTATAGACGACCGACCATTCTTTATCCATACATCCTGGATTGACAAAAGAGGTAAAAACAAGGTGACTACTTATCGCGTTTATTGTAAAGGTAGACGGACAATCATGAAGGTCATGGTAGTGAAGGAAATGATTACCTGGACTTTTCGATAAAAAAAATTCAGAGATTATGTTTAAAGTCATGAAAAGTGCGTTTAAAAACAGCGCATTACCTCCTCCGCTTTAAAAAGATGGAGCGCTCGGAGACAAAAAGCATTCTGATGTACGTGTATTTGTTGTCATTGGAGCAGACTTTTAGAATTAAAAAATGTGTTATCTTTATTTCGTTCTTTGTCTCATTAATGTTCATATTTTCGATTATCCGGACTTTTTACCCAAGTCCCAACTAGTCCCGATAATCGAGGTTCGACTGTACCATAAGAAATGTTCTGAGAACAGTATGGGGTCCTTGCTTACTGATGTTAGGGTGTAGAATGTTAAATGGGTCCATGCATCTACATGGACTTCTACAATGACGTACACAATATCTAATTTGTATTTTTCTGCAAAAAGAGTGCCTCCTTACCTTGGGAAGGTCATTCTCTTCTTGAAATTCCTCAGGAGAGCTGGGTCTCGCAGGCGGAAGACTGCCTGTTGCAAAAATAGATACCCTCAACGAGGCCTGTCCATAAGGAAGCCACTGATCCGGAAAAGGACCCTGATAACAAGAACCACAAATAAACAAGGGGACTGGGAAACATCTTGGAAGTACATATATTAATAAACACTTCAGAAAAAAAATTCAACTAATAGTAAAAGCAATCTAGAGTAGTTCAATATCTTACCCGTAATGGAATATTAGGAACTGGAACAACGGGTGGGAAGAACAGTGGAAGATTATGAGAACCAACGTTTAGCCGTAGTCCTCCGCCTTGATTACCTAAACGTTAATAAACAACAAAAACATACAAGTAAAACAGTTAATCTCTTCGTTCTTTTTTTGGTGATACACACGAGCACTAGCGGCAAATTACCTTTCAACTCGCTTGATCCGATAAGCAATTCTCCCTTCTTTCTACTAACATTTCCTTGTAAATTAGTAACAGGAATTTGCTGCCAATTTTTCTGGAATTTTGCTACATCAGAATAATATCCACAGGCAGAAACTTTTGTGTGTTTTCATAAACTGCTTGCTGGAAAATGCGTGTATTACTATTGACACTGAAAGTACTGTACAAAGTACTTTCGGGATAAAGGCTTCAAAAATACCCGCTTAGCAGTAACACGTTCATCACGTCCCGGATCATTCAGCTAGAACTCTACCAACCTCCCGATTGTCTACTTCGTCTTGATGCTTGCGAACCTGCAGTTAACGCCAGCGGTATAGCAGTCCACGCTGCGAGTTTACTCTCGTCTAGCAGATTGGGCGCAGCCGCAGTGGAGGCTCCGGAGGTGGATGCATCCCCTGGTTGCAGGTACAAACGAAACATTACGACGGAGTGTGCGTCCCAAGGAACGTTCTTGAATTGGGCCTGGGGCGAGTAAAGAAAAAAAGTCCCTTGGAAGAGGTAATCATTTAGCTTGTGACTGAGTGAAAGGGCTGTAAGAGTTAAACATTAGCATCCTAACATCAGTATGCATATTCTCCATACTGTTCTCTATACATTTACTAAGGTCCTGAGAAGGAGAATTTGTTAAACAATCAAGAGTTTCTTTAGTTGGTGATCATTTTCTTTATTCCCCTGACCTTAATGTGTGATTCAGGGGTGATATTGTAAGGAGAAATTAGATGTTAGTCACTCTTTGCGGTTAAAGCATGGATCTGAATTGTGTGCATCGAATTTCTTAAAAATTGGCAGAATGATGAATTTTGATATGATGATTTCAATTCAAAGATAAAAGATGCAAGTCAACGCTTTTCAGTTGCAAGCACATAGCACCAAAAATAGGTGTCTCAAAAGGCTTGTAGTGCTGCTATGGTAACTAACTGTTAGAAAAATGGTCACAAATTACTGAGAAATAATTGGTCACTTTTTCTGATCCAACTTCAAGGAGACAAAAGAAAAATTAAGGTAGCCCTGAATACTCAAAAGTAACGAAACCATTTGGAGCCATCTTGAATGATAATTACGATTACATAACAATCTCAAAAAAAATTGAAAAACAATTGCACGCAAAAATAGCCACCACAGTTTATTTTAAGGTTATCAATTCCAAGCTGATGTTCAATTAAAGCTGCTCTCGGCTTCGTTAACGCAAGACTATATCTTCTTATAAATGACCACAAATTAACAATTGTATTGATGGAACATTCCTGAAATTTAAAGGGGCACCGCAAAATGGCACATCCCAGAACATTTACTGATCGCTTGCACTCTGACTGATAAAATGAATTTATTGATTGCGATAAGAAGAAAAGCGGTTACTTGAAATTTGATGGTAAGGTTTACCGAAGCACCTGTGGTCTAAAAGCGTATACAGTTAAACTCTTTAAATCCAAAGAGTGACCAGCATATCATTTCTCCTTTTCAGTGATATTGATGAGTCATTCATTATGATCAGGAGAATAAAGGAAATGATCTCCAACTTCAGAAGCTGTGATAGTAGAGCGAATTCTTCCAGTCCGTACCAAAAGAAATGTAAAGCAAACAGTGTGGAGAATATAAATATTGGGGTGAAGGAGGTTAGCGCGGTATTCAGACCATATGAACTCAAAAGTGTTGGAGAAATAATAATCATGCAATGTGATTTGTTGGATAAGATCATGTGACACTCTCTAGGGAATTACACGTGCTCTTCTATTGCATCATCTAACTGTTAACCTCGCAGTTTCGTTGTTCGTTTTTTAGTCGCTGTTGTAATCTTCTTTCGGATAGGAATAAAGATGAATTTCTTAATAAAAAATGTCCATTCATCGATCATAAGCGAAATTAAAATTCATCATTCCTGATTTTGCAAAGAGTTGGAAAAATTTTTCCTTCACGATTGTCAAATCGAATCATCTACAGTCTTTAAAAGGGTCCTCGAGATACTAACCTACAACTATAAATATGTCATCACTATATTTTTAGGAAATGTTCTCTTTTAAAGTTTATTGTGGATCATGGGAACTAAAAACAAAAAATTATCTTTTTTTCCAAGAGTATGTAATATTAATGATGCGGTGCAAAACACTGAATTTGAGGCTAAAAGATTATTTCGATAAACTACGTCAACCTTGAAGGAAAAAATTCTCTAGCAGTAACAAAAACAAATTGAAAAATATTGAATTTAAAATCGCTTTTAAGAAAATGTGCAGACGAACTATAACTAAAACAAATATCAGTGTTTCCAAATTGTTTTTTGTCCTCGCTTCGATTCAATTGAGAGAACTACATTGGATAAAATAGGTTTATTGAGAAAACCAGTGTGATAAAAAAAATGCCGCCAATTCGAATGTGTATGTTCCTTATTACTTTATGTTTTGAAAACCATAGCATTTGATTTTTTCCAATTAGCGTCAGGATTTTAATCGCTATTTGCTTCTTTCCTCAAAACAAAGGGGTTAAACGATGAAATGATATACCAGCCATCTCAGAAAAGATAAATACTGCCCCAAGCGATATCTTTCACAGCAGTTAGCCGGCAATTCCCCTTTTTTACATATTTTAAATAATGTGGAAATTCTACCGCAAAAACTTTCCCAGCCAATTAATAATTTAGAAGCAGGATTATGTTTTCTCAGTGTCTAGCGATGTTTGCAAGCGAAGCACCAATTGAAATATTCAAGAATGATTTAAATACATCGCCTTGCTCTTAAGCGAAACTATCCCCAACACAAACACAAAAGACATCTTTAAAATATTAACGCGACTCGTGTAGAGGTTTTCTTTTTATATCCACGAGTAGACCCTCTCAGAGCAAACTAGAAACACGCGGTTAAAAATTAAAATAATCTGGCGGTATATCTGTAGGGGAAGTTTCAGCCGAACATTTCGGTGTCACAGTATATTTGAAGTTTTTATCTGCGCGACATAATATTACTTAAATTGATTTATACTCCAGAGAAAACTATTAGGTTCCACCACACTAAAGGTTAAAAAATTTATCCACGCATTTTCAAATTCTTGTGATTCTGAATAAGATAAATCGGCTTTTTTATTTAAAATTTCGGTGGCATGGAAACGTTACGCGAATCTGACGAGGAGATGGACTCCGAGAACGAGGTGTTACCGTATACTTATGAAGGAGATCGGAACGAAAACGGTGAACGTCACGGAAAAGGGAAAGCAAGGCTTCCGAACGGCGATATATACGAAGGAGAGTATAAGAACGGATATCGCAACGGCTATGGGAAATATGTGTTTAGGAAACTCAAAGGCAAGTCGCGAAACGCGTGTTACATGGGCCATTACGAAAACAACAAGAAAAACGGACAAGGGACATTTTTGTATCCTGATGGAGCAAAATACGAAGGAAGCTGGAAAGACGATTTAAGGCACGGATTTGGGTCTTACTTTTATACCAACGGCGATTTATACCGTGGCGAGTGGGAATACGACCGGAGGCATGGCCAAGGAACGTATACATATGCGGCCAGTGGGATGTCATATGAAGGACAGTGGTTTGAAGGGAAAAGATCAGGTTAGCTTTTAAAGATATTTTTTGGTGCAAAAAAAAAAAAAACCATAATAATAATAATTGCATACTTAGTGTAAAATATTAAAGGCGGCGGAAAACAAAACAACGAGTCGAAACGTTCTTGCAGTAAGGCATCGCATTTGAATACGTTAACTTTAATGTCACCAGTTTGAATCAGTTTGATCACAATTTGCACGTCAGTTTGAAGATGGCGGATCACACAGTTTTGGCAAACATTTTGACCATAATTTTTGACGATCGAAAACTGTGTAAAGAGAAAACGATTTTTATGGAACGATCTTAGAGGGATAAACTGATAATAATCACGTCTTGGCACACGCGGATAAAAAGTAACACTTTATTTCTCTCGATATTCGCCATCTAAAGGAAATTTTTGAAGACATGGTTGCTAGGAGCTTTAATATATCCATGAAATATTAAAATGAGGGAAACGCGCCTGACATAAATAAATTACTACCGACAAATCGCATAAACACAAAGAAAAACGGATAAAAAGCTGAGAGGTGTCACTGGTGAGTTTGTATACCTTGAAAAAAAAAACAACAACAAAACAAAAAACAAAAAACCGACTGGAACTGTCGATTACAAGCAGAAGTTCGTATATAATGAAGACAATTTTTATATTAGAAACTAGACAAGTTGTCGGGTAGTAAATCGACGAATGTAAATAAGCAGCTTTGCGATCAAAGAGCCGAAAACAGATGACTTAAATTATGGAATTAAGTCGACGAATACCCATCAAAACAATGGGCAAAACCTTTGAAGGCATATCATAAAAAATCCTTAATTTGTCACCCATCATGACAACGCTTGAACTCCACGAAAATCTGTTTTGATCTTTGGTTAGTACAAGGGCAAAAAGGTTTTTTAACCTACATGGAAACTAGGTTATAGTTCAAACAGGCTGTCAAAAAATGCGACTGAGAGCCAAATTGAAGCTCAAACTGTCAATCAGTTGTAATTTAGAATATATGAGGAAAATTGCACGTTCGTGCGTTCAACGCTGATATTCTTGAGCAGACCGTTGCGTTTTAAAATTCACAGTCGGAAAAAAGGATTTAGCGCAATAATAGTTAAATTAAATCGTCAAGGCAACGTTTAAATTATCCGTGGCTTGAGCGAAATTCGTTAAACGTCTGCTTTCATTTACAACCCTTACTCTTCATCTCATTAAAAATGTCTTCAAAAACTTATTCGGATTTGATCAACATGTAACGTCTCCCAATAATATTCAAACACTTTCTAGCAAACAGGTAATGAGAATACTCAAACTCAACGGGTAGAAGTTATCATTTTGATTTAACACCAAATTCTCGTAACTAATTTACAAGGAAATGTGTAGCAGCTAGAGGAGAGAATTAACAACCAGATCTTGGTAGTTAAACGGTAAATCCCCACTCACCGTCAAGGTCATCGTTATGATTATCTCTACGTACACTTTCTTAGGAACGGGGGGGGGATGAGAAGGTTCTTTGGGGGGGGGTACCCACATTGTTTTCAGGAGAAACGGAGGGGGGGAATAAGTCGTCCTGAAAATTAACTGCCACCGAGGGGGGGGGGGGGAAGTGATCATGAGAATATTACAGAGCCTTATGGGGTAATAAGGTAAATTTTCACGTGACACAACAAAAATCCTCCGACCCTCCCCACCCAGGCGAAAAACAATGACCGGTCCCTTATTTCTTTACTGATTTTTCGCAGGAAGGGGAAAATTGACATTCGGAAAACAAAATTACATCGGCAACTTTCACGATGACAAAATGATCGGCCCTGGTACGTACATTTTCCCAAACGGCACTCAACAGCATGGCGAGTATATCGTGGTGGAGGAGGAAATTGAGGAGGTCAATGAAACAGGCAAAGGAAAAAACGACAACGATACAGAGAACAGAAGCCGAACGAAACAAGTGAAAATTAAGTGGATCAGTAAAAGTGGAGATGCACCGCCAGTCACGGTTGTAAAGAAAGAGACACTTATTAATTAGTACTGGTTTAATTAATTTAGTAAATTTTTTCAATTAGTGGATTTTTTGGAGAAAACTCAGTTTGAATTGAGGTTCAAAATTGAGAATGCGTTGGTCTGTTTTACACCACCGTGATAATTTGATTCGAAGAGAAGTGTTTCGTCTGAGCAAAAGTTTTTGATATGATCATTTTTCCAACAATTTTAGAAAGATTGTTTCTTTTTTTTTTTTTAATCAGTCAAAAGGCTCGACCACTGAGCCATAAATTTAGACTAAGAATTTATGAGTTTGATCAGGTTCAAAGAAATCAAAACGCTCCGTTACAAAGAAAAGCACAATAACATGAAGAATAAAATTATTCACGTGCCAATAGGCACATTCGGAATTGGCGTCAAATTATTAGTACCCACTGTACAGTTTTCACTTTTAAGTTTCCCACGAAATCATTTAAAAAATCCCGAAGCATGTATGTGGTTAAAACAGCTAACTCTTCCCAAGTCGTCTCAAAGAACGTGCTAAAAAGAGGAGAAAGGGATTGCAAGGTATGATGGTTAGGAAGGAAAGAAGATGAGAGACCTTCACCTTCATCTTTCCATCATGCCTCGCTTCCCAGGCCTCAATACCATGAGTCTGGGGACGAATCAGGTAAAAATTCATGCCAATGCCAATTTGAACAAACGGCAAAGGCTTTTTTATCATATATTGTAATTAGCAAATGCATAAATTAAAAAAATATTTAAGAATTTGCACATAAATCATTGCACCAAAGAATAAAGCTGGTGTAGCGTGTCTTTGAACTCGCTGACATGAAAAAAAGGAAGAGGGGAGATTAAATCGGATCGGGACGAATAAATCTCGTATAGGGACGAATAAATGGAGGTCCCGTCGCCTGCAGGGTTGGGGTAGGAGACGTACGCACGAGATTACTGTGTGTCCCACGCACGAGATTACTGTGTGATGGATGTCCTCCCCTGGGGTGTGATGGGTGGGTCGAGGGCCGTAGGTTAGAAAACTGTAACAGGTTATTGCGCTTCCCTCTTTAAACATAGTTAAAGTTAAAGTTAAATTTCATCAACTTTAAAAATTTTCCACTTTTTGTGGCCGAGTGGTCAGCGTGCCGGACTCGCGATCCGCTGCTCCCGGGTTCGAGTCCCGCCCTGACCGCTACCTGGATTTGTTTCACGGTAGCTCCGAGTTCAAATCCTCGGCGGTGCTTGTAAGTAGGCAACTGGTTTGCCTTCGACCAGTTGGGATTCTTAATAATGTTATGTTCAATTTGAATTATTTGTTTCAGTTATTTCTTTGTGGAGAACCTGCAAACTAGCTTCAGCTAAGTGTTTCTTCCACGTTAAATAAAGATCACTTTTTTTATTTAATTTTTTTTGTACAACCATAATTTGATTATTTCCATCAAAGTAAAATACTCCAAAAATAGTCTTGTTTGAAGACATTACTCTTTTCGTAAACTAGCCTTGCAAGAATAACCTGAAACGCTCGCTTCAATGGATTATTTTGTTTGGTAAAGTCGTACCAACACACTACACTTGCAATCTTTGTCATTATTATAGGAAACGTAAAGAAAACAAAGTCGAGAATAACCAAATTGATGTTAGGGTGTAAAGATTGAAAGTGCAATGAAAACAGAATGAAATTGTGCTTACTTCTTGCAGTCCGAAGGAGAATATTCCCGCAAGGAAGTCTTGTTTTGCTGACCTGGTCACACACATTATTGGGATGTTATTGTCTCCTTTAAGAACCTGAAAAAATGACCATGAAAGGATTCTACAACGAATAGATCTAGAGCATCTCTTTTCCTGATATTGAACGATTGACTGACTGCTTACTGACTTACTGATTAACTGACTGATTGACAAACTGACTAACCGACTGACTGAATGACTGACTGACTGACTGACTGACTAACCGACCAACTGACTGACTGACTAACTTATTGACTGACTGGTTGACTGATTGACTGATAGACTGACTGACTGATTGACCGACTGATTTACTGACTGATTGACTGATTGATTGACTGACTGATTGACTGACTGACTTATTGACTGACTGGTTGACTGATTGACTGATAGACTGACTGACTGACTGACTGACTGATTGACTGATTGATTGACCGACTGATTGACTGACTGATTGACTGACTGACTGACCGACAGACTGACAGAGTGACCGACTGAATGACTGACTAACTGACAGACTGACTGACTGACTGACTGACTGATTGACCGACTGACTGACAGACTGACAGAGTGACCGACTGAATGACTGACTAACTGACAGACTCACTGACTGACTGACTGACTTATTGACTGACTGGTTGACTGATTGACTGATAGACTGACTGACTGATAGACTGACTGATTGACTGACTGACTGATTGACTGATTGATTGACTGACTGACTGACAAAGTGACCGACTGAATGATTGACTGACTGATTGACCGGCCGACTGACTGACTGACTGACAGAGTGACCGACTGAATGACTGACTGACTGACTGACAGTCTGATTGACTGACTGACTGACAGACTGACTGATCAATTGCTTATCAGCCTGATTGTTTAAGTGGCTATCTTATTACTTGACTTCTAAATGGATCGAATGAGTGACTTATGACTGCTTTCTCCGGCATGAATGCTTGAATAATAAAGCTCTCTGCCACCACTCACCTGTCCCTCGTCGTGTTCGTAGACTGTTATTTTAACCTTAGCTTCTCCTGGAATGGCATCAATCAGTTTGTCCACTTGGAAACCAATGATTGACTCATCAAGTGGGGTTCTTGGGGCGCTATGAAATATAGCAAGACAAAAGATGCAGGAAAAGCAAATGAACTTCAAGAATTGAAATTAAAAAAACAACAAAGGTTGACTACTAATTCCGTGATAAATCAGAGCAGTTTGTTCAGACCACTCAAAATTCTACCTCTACTCTGATGAATAAAACAAGAAGTCAAAACTCTTGTAACTCAAATTAGTCCACTCAAGTATTCACCTTTTCACTACCAAGATCTCAAACGTTATTCTCTTTACTGTCTACCATACGTTTTTAATAATGATAGCTCTGAGAAATCGGTGGTGATCAAAACAAATTCCCTGGTTGATGCTTACTTCTTTATTCTCATCACTAGTCTACTGGATAACGTATTGATACATCAAGGAGAAAATACCCGTTGGTCACTGGAAGGGTTCATTTGAGCAGCCTGTTAAGGTCACATCAATACTGTGACTACAGGTCAGCTCTTGAGTTGTCTCAAAGGATTTGCCATTCTGTATACACTATTACCTTTCCGCTCTCTGTGAAACAGCCACTGGGGTGTCGGGAGGGGGAGGCACTGACGGGGGTGGCGCTGGGGAAAAATTTGGTGAGCTGTGGTTGACAGACAGCGTAGAAACTTGAGGAATGACACGAATGTTCTCCTAAACCATAAATAATAATAAATAATGAATGAAAGTGTTTGTGGAAATAATAAAGAAATAGCTAAAACACTTCTGAAAAGACATCTCACCCTTTTGACAAAATATAGGATAAAATTTATATCGTAAAATAGGTTGTGGTTTTTTTTTTAATCGTGGTAAATAACACTTAAAAGCGAAATGCGATCGTTTGTCTCACGATGTGGACACTTGGGATGTGATTCGCGACGTTTCGACTGCATCCTGCTACATAAAGTCTTCTTCGGAATAGAGTGTAGAGAAATTGGGAGGGGTAGGGTTGAGTTGGGAGAATTCTGTAGAATTACCTGATGGAGCATTTTCAATTAAGTGTTGAAAGTAACCCGGAAGTGCATTGGGTTCGCTTCGCGACGGTCTCTGATTGGTCAAATAACCTTGTACCACCCTCTCGACCATGCTTTTTAGGCAGTCTGCATGTTTTATTCTGATCTCCCATTGGCTCACTAGGACAGTTCTTTTCTTCTGATTGGCTGTTGCGATTACTTTAGTTTTGGTTTTATGACGCTCAATAGGCCATTTCCGAATTACGCTTGGCCTCTTTTTCAAAACGAGGCCTGGTGCTCAACCATACGTATGAAAATGAGTTTAATTTGTATGTGAATGAAAACTTGTTACCATACGAAAGGATGAGCACCAGGACTCGCTTTGAAAAAGAGGCTAAAGGCAATTCGGAAATGGGCTATTGAAATACGCTCTACAAAATGGCCATTTTGTATTGGTAAGATTCCCTGTGTTGTTCCGGGGTTTTCGTTTTCAGTCACAGTTTCGGGTAAGGATTTATATACTGTTTTCTGCTGTTGTGTCTTACCACTGATGGATACTTGTACATGTGATGTTGAAGAGGCTGAGGGTTCTGTGTATCTTGTGAGGGAACGTCGCGACTGTTCACAAGTCTAAGATAAAGCTCTGCAAGTCCAACCTTAACGATACAGAAGTCAAATCAAATTTGATAAACTACTAAATATATCACCTGGGGCCCTGCATACACTGAGTTGATAGTGTAAATTGGTCACCGCAGAGAGTTTCATAGCCGACGTTTCGAGCGTTAGCGCTTCAACAGAGCGAAAGACGAAGAGCTAACAACGTAGGGTAAACGCTTGAAGCGTCAGCTCTTTACGGTGGGCAATTTACAATATCAACTCATATTTGTGCACGATCCTCGCAGTAACTGAGCACTATTTAAGCAATAGTAACAAGCAGACCTGAAAAAAAAAAAAAAAAAAAAAAAAAAAAAAAAAAAAAAAAGACCTGAAAAAATTCAGACCTGTACGGGATTCGAACCACTGACCTCTGCGATACTAGTGCAGCGCTCTACCAATTGAGCTAACAAGCCAACTGGGAGCAGGTCATCTCAGTTGATAAAACCAAAATTACCTTGTTACTCCCACCGACACAGTACTTTATTCATTCCTACACTGTTAACCTTTCACATCCTAACATCAGTATGCATATTCTCCACACTATTCTTCATACATATCCAAAGATGCTGACAAGGAGAATTTACGTGACAATCAAGAGCTCAGTTTATTCTTGCGACCTTCATGTAAGATCAGGGGTCAAAGGGTTTTAACAACTGTTCAATTTTTCTCCAACGTGACAGGAAACCACAAAATACTAAATATGGTACAAGGAAAAATCATCAAAATGGGAAGATCAAACTGAAATGGAACAAGCAAAGTTTGAGCATGGCAAAGGTTAAAATGGATCGCAATTGACCAACCTCCAAAACAGATATTGCTGAATTTTTCAATATGTACAAACCATGTTGCCCAGTAACTGTTGCAAAGTGGCTCCTTCAAGAAGGAGGGGGTTACACCGTAATTCCTTCTCCACCCCCCTCCGGTTACCTCACTTCCCCTCCCCTCTTCAAATTTACTCCTAGATGAGCAGGATGCGTGCTAGAAAAATTACCAGTTATACGATATTAAGAAACTAGCCGAAAGGCGAACAGGCCAAAGAGAAAAACAAACCAACCTGTGGTATCATGTTAAGTTCGTGGGTGCTAAGAAATGCTTTAATTGGAGGGATTCTGATCGGAATTTTCCACCTGAAACATAAAAAAAAACCACGATAAGTTGGATTCCATCAAACATAAAAAAATACCTCCGACGAAGGGCTAACGCCCGAAACGTCAGCTTTTGTAATCGTTACGGTGGCCAATTTACCATTTCAACTTTGTTGATATATCCAAATTATTTCGTTACTCCCACCGACGCAGCCACAAACATTTTCTTTCGAAACTATCGGCCTTTATAAAAAAAATACCCACTGAAATAACTAAGAGAATTATAAATGAACTTTCGTACCTTCCACTGAACAACCGGTTACTCATATCAAACAAATCAATCCTGGTCCAGCCTTTTGAAAACAGCTCATTTGGGTCATTTGAGTCCTCGGGACTGTTTGCTTGTAGCTCCACAACGAGGCCAAGATTCTGATCAGGCATACATCTTAAGAAATGGTAGCACAAATGTTAGTAAACTACAAGGCCAGTTTGTGGTCATGTGCACCAAGCAAATACCTTGGAAATGGATGCTTTACACCAATAACTCCTGCTCCACCAGGGGGGATTGTGGGATGGCTCTGTCGGGTGATGACTGTTGTTTTAACAATTGGTAACAGTTTGACATCTGTCGCTATTTCTGCCCCTTGGTACACCCCAGCAGCAAGTCTACATCTGGAAAAGGACGAGTTCATGCCAAGAACAAAATCCCAGAAAACGGCAAACCCAGCACTACAAGATGAATGGTACATCATTAGCCATACAGGCAGTCTTCTCTATTCTCTTGTATATACAGGTGGAAGACCCAGATTTTAACTATTTGTGGAGACAACTGCCCATGAGTCATTCCGGAGGGTTTGGGCGTGCCCTTTGGCAAGACAAATGCTATTCACGTACAAATAAAACTCATTTCTCCCACGAAAGGTTTCGTACTTAGCCTCGTTTTGAAAGTGAGGGTTTTAGAACACGTGCATCGCAATACAAGCCAGATGAAACGGTGGCAAACCTTGAAAAAGGAAACTCAAAGTCAAATCATTTAATTGTGTTACTTACTTTGGATCATAAGGACTCGGCTGTAATTCTTTGTTTGTACTTGTATTTGTTAATGTGAATGGTGACTCAAACATCTGTAGTTTAGAACGTAAAGCAATACGTCAGCGTGACGCATTCATTATAAACTCATAGCAACCATATCTTAACCTTTTCATTCTTGATCCAATTGCTAATTCTCCCTTCTAGCTGCTACACATTTCCTTGCAAATTAGTTACAAGAATTTCGTGTTGGAGAAAGGTAACATCTTCCACCTGATAAGTTTGAGTAATCTTATCACCTGTTTGCTGAATAGTATACATCAACCTCGTTCCCAGGGTCTCTCGTCTTCCCCACCCCTGCTCCTCGCTCGCTCCGAAGATGAGAGACCCTGGGAACGAGGTTGGGTATACATGCACATGTCCGGCTATAAGAGGAGAACGTTACAAGTTAATCACTTCTGGGAGTTTAAGGGTTAAGTAAGCAATAACTGTCACACAGGGCTCCTGCAAAAACTCCTCTCCTAAAATAACTGGAGATTAATACAAACTAATTAATGTGTAACAAAATAAGCATTTGAAATTCTGTCCAAGAAGCTGTTTCCGTAAAACACGTATTAAACGCAACATCTACCGCAGAAAGCGCCTTGGCACTATTCACAATTCTTGGAGTGGGTCAAAGTGCATTTGAGCCAGGTTAAAACAGTTCTCAAACACATCCATACCTTTCTATTTTCTTCAAGTGATATTGTACTCTCCCCCCTGAGTTCTTTCAGTTGTTTTCTCATTTTCTCCACCTCTGCTTGTTGTTTTAACAGCTCTGCTTCTTGTCTCAATGACGCCATTTTAACCAAGTGCTCTTCTTTCAGTCGTTGGAATTCAGGATCCACCTCTGAAGAAAAAACATCAATTGAAAGCAAACATCTCAGTTGCGTCTAATAAACAGAAAATGACACGATTAGCCAAAGAAGTGTTACTTATTTTCTCAAGAGAAGCGTCACCCACACCATTGGAGATTATTCTAGTTTCTTACTCCACTACAAATCAGGTCCACGGAGCACTTTTTAAAGGACAATAATTTTATGAAGTTTGGCTGATTGAATTAAAAAAAAACCTTTAAACTCCTTGCTTATCTTGATACAAGTAATCGGCACAATTGCAACAAAAAATGCACAATGCTTTCTTCATTTACAGAATTTACAACACAAATTTGGAAGCTCGGGAGCAACTATACTAAGACAACCATTTGCCTCAGGCTCAATGAATATTGTTGAATAATCCCCTCAACTTTGTCTTGGGGAATATTAAAAAATATTCAACTTCAACTTTACTTTATTTAGCACTCAAGTTTTAGTTACAATATCAACATTAAAAAACAGGAAAGGATACATATGTAAAAAATTAAAGGTAACAGTTTTCCATAGTTCGTGCATGGAGGCAAACAAAACTGCGAGGTTATCCACAGGCAGCCCAAGCTCACTACTAGAAAAGCGGACGGACACTTGTCTTTTTTTTAGCACTTGAACACCAAAATAGCGCTAACTCGCCGAAAACGCTTCAAAATGGCCTGAGACGCTGGTAATCAACAAAGAAAACAACAAGGCAATAACGTAAGTCCATTTTATTTCAAAACAAGACATTTTTTGTTTCTTTTAAGGCAAACCGATAACATCCCATACAAACCTTTATAAATATAAAACGTTGCGCAACACTATAAGAGTCACGTCCGCTTTTCTAGCAGTGAGCTTGGGCTGCCTGTGGGTTATCGAGTCAATCTCCATCTCTTTTGGATTCACATAGAAGAAACTGGGAGTAGAGGGACGGATTACTAAATTAAAAGCTAGAAGAATTGTGGAAGACTTGCGTTTGAGATAACTTGAACGATATATAGTTTCACTTCCCCTTCGACGAATAATGGTTAAATAATGTCCAAAAAAGTGAAGGATGGGTACCTGGTGAACGCTTTCTTTCTTTCTGACCTCTCTCCTCCTACCACAAATTTAAGGGAAAAAAGGAGTATTTCATTTTTATCAAATTTGTTAGAAGTTAAATATGAATCATTTTTAAATTTCCTAATTCAAATAAGAGTGAATTTCTTACCCTTAAAAGTTGCAGCTCTTGTTCAAGTCTCTGATTGGCCGTGTGGAAACTCAGAATTTGCTGTTGCAAGAATGGATCTACAGCTAAAACACACTAAAATGGGTCAATCATGTGATACGGATACAGTAAATGTGGATGGACAATGGCAGGTTTTTCTGTTGTGTTCCTTTCACAGACAAACATGTATATACATTATAGGCACCCAACAATTCACAAACAGGAAAAATAAAAGGCAGATTACATGTACATACATGTAAATGAAGTGCTAGCCAGGAAAACACATTACAGTCCATCATACATATCTAACCTAAGAACTATAAAAATCTGCTCAGGAGCATTTCTTTACCTGCATGAAAGTATGAGGATTTGAGAAACAAGAACCATAATGAGAGGTTTGCAAAGGGTCCACCCCCCGACAGACGTCTTCCTGATGGGTCTCAAATCTTCCCACGGATGGAGAAACCTGCATCCTACAGCCCTAACGAAGAGGGCCTGTACGCTGCAGGTTACTTCAGTCAAGGCTACAAATGCTGAGGAACCTTCATTCAGGGGGCACCCTCGGAAAGGGAGATGTGCCTCGAATGACTCTCAAGAACATGTATATCCTACCCATGGAGTACATGATGACTCAAAAAGATTTTAGTGTCCCCTTTACCTTGCGGTCTCTGGGTAGCTTGCATTCTTTGTGCTTCGTACTCTAGATCTCTTATCTGTGCAAGTATTTCTGGATCATGGCCTCCCTTTTGGAAATAGTCATTCTTCAGCATACTGTAAACAAGAACGCACATACATGTACTTGTCAGGTAAAATTATAAGGACACATAGACATGTATGTACTACTAGGAAAAATTGTCATCTTTGTTTACACATACAGTGCATGTAGTTTCTTGATGCTTCTTCGATTACTTATGGATGCATGATGAAAAATGTGTACAAATTAATGAGGTCATGTTTGTTCCTTCTGCGTGTACATGTAGTGAGATAACTCTGGCAGAAGATGGAGGCTGCCATCTCCAAAGCTGGGCAATGAATGCTCAGGGCTATTCTAGTCTTAGATATTCTAGTCTTCTCGGATAAGGATGAATAAATGGAGGTCCCGTCTCCTGCAGGGTTGGGGTAGGAGACGTTAATTTCCCACACACGAGATTACTGTGTGATGGATGTTCTCCCCTGGGATGGGATGGGTGCGAAGGTGAGATCGATGGACTGAAGCGGCTGCCAGAGGCGCCTGATATACTGACATCTGTTCTCAACCTTAAACTGCACCCGTAATTCAGCCTTAGGCTGCAAGCAGTCAGAAATACTATATTATTATTATTATGTTATAATCCATTATAACGTTTTGAAGTAGACAGCTGAGTTGATGAAGCAAGCAAGGTCAACGCTAGGTCAAACCTCAGTGCACATGTGTTTATTGCTTGTTGTTTATTAGCCTTTATTTTTTGGATAAGCTGGATTGTTTAATTAGACTCACATGAGGGTATAGAATATTGCAGAATCATTGTGTTTATTGGAGCAACTTTCAAGGTTACGGACATGGACAATTGCTTTTTTGTATGCATTTCTCGAAAGGGATTGTATTCAAGCCATGCGCTGAGCATAGTTGATTGGATCTGATAAAAGGTGGAATTGATAGCTGTTACAGATAAAGATAACTTCTACCTGATAAGTTTTGAGTGTTCTCATTAACTGTTTGCTGGAAAATGTATGGATATTTTAGGGACAAGTTACATGTTAATCACTTCTGGGAGTCAAAAGGTTTACCAATGAGAATTCAAAGTGAAAACAAGCAACCTGTGGTTGAAAATGTGAGTGACCAAGTTTGGATTGGTTTTAGTCTTTCATTTTATTAGTCCAATTAATCCAATCCAGGATTGCTTCTTTAAAACTTAATCCTCCATTTTATGTGAATAAAATCCTAAAAAAAGTACTCACTTGAGTTCATGCAAGACATTGCTCTGCCCATGTGGTATTGGAGCTGGCTCGTAATATTGTATTGAAGGCTGATATGGCACAACCTGGCCTACAAAAGCAACAAACAAAATATTTGATATAAAATAAAATACCCACATGATTTTTTCTTTTTTTTTTTTTTTTTGCACATTAAGAGATTATAAACCAACACTACTTTAAGTACAGGTACATAATTATGGAAATACTCAGTCTGGTAAATTGTAATAAAGAGTTAATTGTCCCATTCAATTGTAGAAGCATTTGACAGAGTGTGTAGTTTTTGTGCATGTTACTGTACCTCTTCCATTAGATAGCTCCCTCGGAGATTTCCTGCCAAGAGACCATGAAAAACAAGGTGTGAGAAATACACTCTTAAATAAAAGCATGGGCTAAAATAGTTGTGGATAATAGATACATGTAGTACCTTGGAAGTACTGCTTGCAGTTCTGGACCTCTTACATAATCAGCTGTTACACTTTGAGGTGGTAATTTGGGTGAAACCTTCATTATATTTGCTTGAGATTGCTGTGCATGGAAATTTCTCCTGGGGAGAGAAAAAAAAAGAGCTAAGAAAATCATCTAGGGCTGGACAAAACTACACATTCAAAAATACATTTAAAAAAGAGTCACAAGGAAGTTTCAAGAATTTTTCTAACTTTTCTTCGTCTTCTTTAAATTCCAAATATCTCTTGAGTCCATCAAGTTCTGTGGCTTGTTGTTTCTACAAAAGTTAAGGAAAGAATATTTGAGGTAAGTAACTCAGCAGCAGGTATACATGAGCACTTCAACAAACTGCAACTCTTATCTGTTATTTTTTAAAGCTAACATGACACACAGGGCAAAATCAAAGTTAAGGGTAACAAAAAGATGACAATGGGAAAAAACAAAGTGACAGCACAGTCAAACTGCACATGTTTTTCTCTGATTCATACGGTAATTTGCATTTATTGCCATGGATGTATTATGCTAAATGACATTTGTTGGACCAAAATAAAAGAAAAGATCAGCAACAAACACAAAACTGTGGTCCACACACAGAGTGGCAAATTGAGTTTAAAGCATCTGGCCCCAGTTGTTCCAGGGTTGGATAACAGCATATAGCCCAGTATGTTTTGTTAACCTTATCTGCTGGATAGCAATTCATCCATTGGATTATATAGGAAATTCATTACTTGACGAGGGAATTCCGCATTAAATTGCACGCGAAAACTGATGTCGCACGAATCGTGAAGCGATGAGTGCAATATCGGTTTTCAAGTGCAATTTAATGTGGAATTCATGAGTGAAGTAATGGATTTTCCTTGAATCGCATAACTGAATAAAAATGAGAAAAAAAAAGGAAACAGCATTTACTTAAAATTGCTATGTTTACGTAGATGTGAAACAATATCACTTAGCCTCGTTTTCAACTCACAATTCCACGCTAAATACCTCGCTTCATTCACCAAGCAGAATGCGAGATTTTATTCAATGATGCAATTCTAAGCATTATCCGCCCTTTGAACAACTGGACCCAGCAGACAAAATGTGACATTTTTCAAGAATACCTTTAGAAATAACAAATCATACAACTGAAAATAAAGTTATACTGTAATTAATAAACTCATACCAGACTTCCTTGGGATGGAATTTTTTGTCTGCTTCTTATTCCTAAAGAATTTAATCTTTCAGCTAGCCCTGGTAGGTGAGAGCAAATACACACATGTTTAACGTATCCGAACTGAAATTATTCCAATAAGCACAGTAGACTTTCTCAAAATCTCATAACTGAGTTTATGCCATAAATTCGTCATTGATGGCAAAGGACAAGCTCTGGTTGCTATTGCTCATAACGATAAATTAATACACATTGTGCAACAAATTAAGTTTACATGTACATATTATAACCAGAGATTCATTAAAAAAGAATATTTTTTACTTACTGGCTTTCTCTTCCTGAAGTTTCTCATTCCTCAGTTTAAGTTCAGCAAGTTGCTGCTGATGGATGTCAGTCAATTTCCCAATCCTGTCATCACCCTTATCATGATCGTGATTGCCTCTCCTTGAGGTCTGTAATATTTACATTTGTATGCAACAATAATTTTTTTAATACAATAAACATGGATTGTATACATTGCTCTGAATGGTAAGCTAATTTTTTTTGTGTTTATGGCATTGGATTCCACAAGCTCATACACTGTGATCACCAAAAAGAGAGCACAATTCTCTCGTTATGGTCAAAATTTTACAGAAGCATATCCAAAAATTACAAAATTCTCTTGGTCTCCAAGTAATGTACCTGAAACCGCCTGTCTTTGATGCTGTCCAAAAAATGCTTCTCCTCCAAGTTCCTTGAATTTCTCTGCAGCACATGATGAGCTTTGAACCTTTTTAACTGGTCAATCTAAAATACAGAAAAAAATAATTATGAATGAAAATTATATAATCATGAAAGATTGACAGAATGAAGAGTGTTCGTTCAAGATTTTTACTACTAAAATCTAATTGATTGCCAAGAACATTTTAGCTCTTTGACTGCTAGGTTAGTGACTTGTTGAACGATCAAGAGCTTTTAAGTTGTCGATCATTTCCTTTATTCTTGTGACCTTACTGTATGATTTGGGGGTGATATCGCAAATTTTTCTTTACAATATCATATCCCCAAATCAGACAATAAGATTACAAGAATAAAGGAAATGATAGCCAACTAAAAAGTCTTGATTTCTCCTTGCTAACACCCTAAGAAATGTATAGAGAACAGTATGGAGAATATGCATGCTGATGTTAGGGTGTAGAGTGTTAAATGACATAAAGTATTGGACCACTCAAACAATTCATCTGTACATTTTAATTTCCATTTAATTTCCATGTTCAACTAACCTTTTCTTTTTCAAGAGCTGTTATACCACCATAATCACTAGAGGGTGTGTTTGGTGCAGACTGATGGCGCGAGGAATGATTTGGACTGGAAAGAAAAATCTGAATAAAAGAATCAAGCAAATTTTTAGTTTAGGTTGCTTTACTTCTAAAACTTATCAAAATAAAAAATTGAAAAGCGATGAAAAATGTTATTTGTTTTGACACATTTAGCAAAAAGAAAAGAAATTGAGTTTCCCTCAGAGAATCAAACCTCAGACCTCCAGATTTTGCCAAATTTCTAAACACCTGAGATTCCATTCCCCTTCCTTCTTTATTTAACCACTGTGCCCAAAATGTACCATCTTTGTTATTCATGCTACAATAATACTAAAATTCTCCTTTTTGTAATTTACTCACCTTGCTCCTATCATTTTCTGGATATACACTGCTAATATGTCTTGATGGAGTATTGGGAGCAGAATAAACTGAAGGCTTGATATAAGGTAATGGCTGGGTGGATTTACAGATAAAATGTTTAACAATACACAAATCTCATTCACAGCAAAGTTCATTCACGAGAGGGGAGACTCGTCAACAATCATACCTTTGAAGCCTTATTTATAATTAAAAATTTGAGCTGATAATGTAACTTGGTCACGGTAAAGGGTTTCTAGCTAAAATTTACATGACATGTATCAATGCATTTGATAAAACCAAATTATCTTGTTATACCCCCAACTGTCACAGCACCACAATTTCAGGAGAAACTTATCCCCTTTATTCATCTATGTTTACACTAATTCTCTAAATAATTTCTTTGATTTTTTTATTGTTTATTGCATTTTTCCCTTTCAATTGAATTGTAAACTACTTCTTTTAACTTAATTAGTTTAGTTGTCTTGCACTGACCTTAAAAAGCCCCATCAGAGGAGTCAGTAAAGTATTGTTATTGTTATTATTATTATTATTATTATTATTATTATTGACAACCATTCTGTACCAGTTTGAGCAGAAACAATAATTGAAAAGCTTTTCCTTAGCAAAATAATTTGGATATATCAACAAAGTTGAAATGGTAAATTGGCCACCGTAATGATTACAAAAGCTGACGTTTCGAGCGTTAGCTCTTCGTCGGAGCGAATGGCGAAAGGGCTAATGCTCGAAACGTCAGCTTTTGTAATCATTATGGTGGCCAATTTACCATTTCAACTTTGTTGATAATTATATCCAAATTATTCCGTTACTCCCACCGACGCAGCCCAAACAGTTTCTTTTGAAACTGTCAGCCTTTTTTCCTTAGCAAACTTCAGTTTAACATTGACGAATGTATAAAAATCATACATGTAAACTGCAGTTAAAGAAATGAGTATGAGTGCAGTCTTCACAGTAATGAACACCACTTAAGCAGTACTGTAGTGAAAATTAGGCCTGAAAAATTAGGTCTGAAAAATTAGGACCTGTATGGGATTTGAACCCATGACCCCTGTGATACTGGTGCAGTGGTCTATCAACTGAGCTAGCAAGCCAACTGGGAGCTTCTATAAACTAATGTAATGACCAGTTCCCAGTTGGCTTGCTAGCTTAGTTGGTAGACCACTGCACTGGTATCACATACAGGCCCTAATTTTTTCAGGCCTAATTAATTTTTCATTACTGCTTAAGTAGTGTTCATTACTGCAAAGATCGCTCTCATACTCAAAGTTCAGTTTTTAAACAAGAACACTTGTCAATTAAATTTTGTCAAGGATTAAATTTTACTACAAGGGAAAGTCCACACCAGCAAGTTTTCCCTGACAAATTTCACTGAAATGTATTCTCACCTAATCTTTATCAAGCATTATAAATTTTTTTCCCTTTACAGGTTCACTCCTCTGCATGAGGAGTATTTAAATTCAAATAATTACCTGGAATCAAAGAAAAATTTGCTACCATTTGCTCGTGGTAGGATACATGTAAATGTGAGCTCTCAGCTTTGCTGCCAGAGTACATGTACATCTATATTTACCCTTACCTCGGACAACTTGACTTACCATTTGAAATTCTTGTCTGTCTCTTTTTTCAGTGTTATTCCCACCTTTACTAGAAATTCTCGAATGAATACGAGCGGGATCCACACTGTTTCCAAAACAAAACTTCTTCTTGTGAGTCTCGTACAACTGTTCAGTTTTAAATGTCATATTACACTCCTTGCATTCCCAAACCATCTTGTTCAAGAAATATTTAAAAATTCGTTTTTCAGATGTGCATTACGAAGAAGGAAAATCGTTTTTCTTGATATTTTTGGCCATGGAGTGCTCTTTTCCTGAGCAAATAGAGGTCAACGTGAACCAGTTGTCAAGGTACATGTAGATAAAGTCTGCAGAAAATATTCCTTGATGTGCTTCGGTGCATCGCATTGCAAGCTGAGGGTGAGATTCATTTCTGTCTATACAGAAAATTATATTGACTTCTTCTTCATTTCCGCGCTTTTAGAAGAAAATCAATCATCTGAATCCCTCGTAATAGACGAGACTGTAGAGACTGTAAAGACTGTAAACATATTTTCCATTACTCACTAATGCCATTGGTCAGCGGTGGTTGCTGTTAGAACCCATTCCTTTTGCACACTTCGATGAACGCGATGCAAGTGTGACAATCTCAAGACAACACATACGCAGTTTATTCTTGCACGTAATCATGAAGTTAGCGTACAGTTATTTTTCTCTGTGTGCTTTTTTCACGAGCCTAATTTCTAATGGAGCATGGGTGAATGGCAATCTATATGACCCACACTTGTTTCCAGCTGAAGGTCCGTTTATGGAGGGATGGTATTCGCGAATCATAGACATCAACTCGAATCACTCGTTCGGAGTTTTGTTCGGTCAAGTTCTTATTCAAAAGAAAGGCCCTGAGTTTGGTCATTATCCGCAAAATATGGTCTCGATTATACACAGCAAAGGGAATGGACGAACAATGGAGAGGTTCTCTGTTTATCCTTCAAACGAAGACATCGTGGTTACAGTTGATGGCAAGTCTGTGTCAAGCAATCCAGATTTCAAATCTCCAGCGAACTTCGAATGGAAGGCAAAACCTTATGGTTACTTCAGAGTGACTGAAAACGAAACGAGAATTAATTTTACCAACGTGGATGGTGTAAGTTTTATTGGTGTGTTAGGACCCCCCAAACCTTGGGGCCCAAACGGGGAAGGCCCAGAGGGCTGGATTGATAACGTGCCCTTCCTTCCTCTTCATTGGTTTGTTTACAGTTTGGGCTCTGAGCTCATTGCTTATAACTGGGTGAACGAAAAATCTGGAGAGTTGTTACGAGGAAATCAGGGCCTTGCACATCAAGAGAAAAACTGGGGAAATAGCTTCCCACCAGCTTGGATTTGGGCAGAAGGAGTTGACAGCTCTTCAGGTTCCTCATTTGCAATATCCCTTGGAGTTCTTAGCTTACTAACATTTGACGTACCTGCCCATCTGATTGGCTATCGCAGTGCAGCAGCAACCCTTAATTTTAGGCCAACAAACTCTTTGCTGACATCAAAGCACATTGATGGATGCACTGGGAAAATGAATGCCACTGTAACAAGCCTTATAAACAAACTGGTATTTGAAATAGAGACAGCACCATCAGCTTTGGAAACATGTCTTCTTGGACCCACATTGGATGGCTTTGCTCCAGTGTGTGTGGAAAGCTACACTGCAATCACTACTTTCCATGTTTACAAGATGACTTTGTCTGGGTATGAACTCATTGAAACAAAAACATTTAACATGGCTGCATTAGAGTTTGGTGGCTTTTATTTGTGCTCAGAAAGGAATCCTTGTCAGTCTGAGTCAGATGGGGCAGCATGAGTTCCTGTATAGATATTGCAAGAAGTGAGCTGAAAATTAAATTCTCCTGCATAGGAAGAAAACATTTGCATTTAAAAAATATCAATTGTTATGTAAGTGGGGCAAAAAAAAAAAGTTTTTGTACTGAGGGGATATAATAGGGATTTTGTATCATTTCATGAAATTTACATTATATTAAAATATTATTTGATAGGGAATTTTTAGAACTGAACAGGTTTTGAACTCAAATTTTTGCTTATTCTGTGATTGGGACAAAATAACAAATTTCTTACTCTTAAAAAAAATGATTCTATAAATTATTTTACTGTACATTACCATTAAAAAATTATGATAAAATGGTGCCGTTTGATGCATTTAAACACAAAGAAGGCAAAAAATTAAAATAGAATTTATTACAGCAGGAAATAAAGAGGAATTTTGTATCAAATAATATTATTTATATTGATTTAAAAATATTATTTGCAAGGAAAGTTGGCTGACCAACTAAGATTTTTCTTTTAATGATATGGATAAAAAAGGTTTAACAAATTTCGTCCTCTTCAGAGAAAAAAAATTGGAATTATATTTTATTATGCTGTTTTATCGCCTCACCATGTATTTGTATTATATGTGGGGTTATGAGTTTATCTGAAAAAAATTTCTAACTACTTGTAAGAGTTTTTTTGTGTAAATGCACATTTTTGATGAGAAAACTAACTGATCAAATGAAATAACTATGACAGAAAATACTGAAGATGGAAATTAATAAATAAATACATTTATAAGAAATTGTTCGACTAGAAATTGTAAGAGGTGAAATGAATAAAAATATTTTTATTAAGAAGCCATTATTACACTTTACTGGAGAGTTGGTCCAAAGCTAAACCCCTTAACTCTGAAGATCTGATTGTGATTCTCCCCACTGGCTACTACATATGTACTTGTAATTGAGTTTCAAGAATTTGGTGTTTGATCAAGGTAACTTCTACCTGATAAGTTTGAGTATTCTCATTATGTTTTTGCCAGATAATGTATGGATATGAGTTTTATGGAAATTGGTTGCCTCTCACTGTTTTTATTTCTGAAACAGACGTTTCGGCTTAAGCCTCATCAGTGATATGAAAAACGAAGATCGTTATCATATGCTATTTAAAGTTAAAAAACGTGACGCGAAGCTTGCGCGCGTAACTATGTATTTGATGCTCGCGCGAGGTACGATGTGATCGTTCCCAGCATTCGGATCCAAAGTAGAGTGCCAGGCTTCAAGGAAAAGTCTCTCGTGGTAATTAGATTCGAAACCAACGACCCTGACGTTTTTAAAGTCCATGTTATGGTCGAAAAGGTGGACATGGCTTGCGACTTTGGAATTTAAGTCAAAACCTGCAACTGCAATTTTTTTTTAACTTTAAATAGCGTATGATAACGATCTTCGTTTTTCTTATCACTGATGAAGGCTTAAAGCATTAGCCGAACCGTCCGTTTCAGAAATAAAAACGGTCAGAGGCAACCAATTTCCATAAAACTCGTGACATCTCCTGACTACACTTTTTCCATTTTTAAATGTATGGATATCACGGAGAGAAGTTTCTTGTTAATCACTTGTGTACCCACGATTCCAGATAAATATAACTTATGACGAAGACTGCTTCTTCAGAGCAAGGCTTCCCTTGCCACCCCTCCCTTCTTGTATAATTACCTTGGTCCCGTGTGGGGTAACGCATGAAAGGGGACTTCTCCCTTCCCGTCGTTAATTGCGCGCTTTGAAGTTACAACTTTATGGGTCCCTGCAAATATGTTTTGTAAATTTCCGCGCATAACTAAACTTCCAGACGAGTAACTGAAATAACCACTTTTATTACATTTTAAAGCAAATCTAATTAATTTGAAAGTCTTGAAGTGTACTAAAGATGACAAAAAAATGCACGATGAACACTTGGGCTGCCATGCTGTAGGCAAAACAGACATAAATGAATCTCTCTCTCTCCATGAAACAATGTGATGGCAATTTAGAATTTAAAAAGTGTTCCAGATAGTGTACTTATGGAGAATAAATCTAGAGCTCAGTGATCAAGTCTTCAATCCAGTTGCACGTAATCGAGTTCCACGTTTGCTTATAATTCGTATAAGGGCAACGTTTCCATGACTTTATAGAGGACTGAGTTATCATCTCATTAGCGCTGATCTGGTTCCGTAGACTAAGGCAGCGGATCGACTCATTTCCAGATTAGACAGTTTTTTTGGCTCTGTCTGATAAAGCTTTAGGACGGCAAAGAGAAGCTATGGAGAAGACGTTGCAGAACCATATATTCAAGAAATAATCACTCATGTAAGGTAGACACCGCCCTTTGTTGAACTGCTGTCAATCTTTGACTCATTCAAATCAAGCTTAAGGTCAGCTCTCTCCAGTGCTTATATTAGGTTTGGGACAGAGTTCACTCGAGGAAAACGTGAAACAATGAATAAAAAATAACTGGTGATTGAAGAATGGCTAGAACAAAAGTCAAGTTTGATCTCAATACTCCATCAATACGGATGTCATCAGATAAAAAACATCAGGGTCAACACAGAAAAAAACAGCATCATCATTCCTTCGAGCAAAGCTGTTGACGAGGACTTGTCCTTCTCTTTTAACTTCTTGGGCATGGTAGTTTCTCTGATCTTGAAAAAGTAGTGGGTAATTTAGATTTTTGCCTTAACGTGGCCGCGGAAACGTTTTTCTGTCGGACAGGTTAGGAAAATTATTCTTGACTCGCGTAATTCTGGCGGACGTTTTTAGAAGTTATTCAAGAGGTATATTTGATTATCAAAACATGTGCAAATGTTTGTCCTAAACTAGACAGGTGTAACATGAATCATCGATTCATGCATTCATTTTTGTTTACCTTAAATTATCTAACAAACTTCAATAACATCTTAAATGCTCCATGGCCGTGGGTTATTACATGCATCAACTTATAACCAAAAACTAGAATAGAGCCAGATCTTATAAGTGTGCGTGTTGCTGCTTCCAAAAGTATCAAGAGCGAATTTAATATCATGAGGTATGTGAAAGGATACAAAGTTAGGGTTTCAAGATACCATTTCTTAAAACAAGCAGGTTCATGTAAGCAAACTAGCTTTTTACTTTCTGGAATGTGAAAGAATAAGCGGACCGTAAGACTTGGAAAGTTAGAGACGATAAAATAATACAATTTAGTTCAAATTTCACTGGCTTGTCTTAAATTCAGTTTTATGAACGAAGCCTTCTTTTACCCGTTAACCCTCAAGATCGGGCGTGTGATTCTCTCTTCTACCTACATTAATTCCTTTTAGGTTAACGAGGAGAATTTCTTAAAATATCAATTTTTTATGTCTCTCAGTTTAGTACGTGCGCTATGATTGGTCAATTCAGCCAACCTCGTTCCCAGGGTGCTTTTCCCTTCAAAGAGGGGACAGGCGGGAAAAAAGACCTTTTCCAATTTATCAGGCTGTATTTCACCGTGCGGCCCGCTAGAGTCAAAGTTTGTTTGAATTGGAATTTTCCCCCTCAGTTGAACCAAGAGATTTAGTAAAAATCTTACTTAGCTCGTTTTCTCGGTCGGCACTCAGTATAAGTTAAGAACTTTTTATTCGTTCGGATTTATGACCCACTCGCCTCCCGCTTTGGCCATAAATGCGAGCGAAAAAAGCAGGGCTCTTTAGTTTACTGTACGGAGGTTTGTAAGAGGTCTACATAACACGCTCCCTTCCGGCTGATAAACACACGTTTGTTTATTCTCAACTGAACCTCTTTGCTGGGTCAAAGTGATTTTCCAGTCATCTCTGGGGGATGATTGGTGGTCTCCTACCAAGTTCTTATTGATGCTGCGACACAAGGAGTGAAGCCAGCACGTTTCGAGCTCGAGCCGCTCGTACACTCGCTTTGCTCGCCATCTCGAGTTTTGCGAGCTTAGCTCGTGTCGTAGCACTGACGAGAGCCTGGTCGCTACTCATGGAAAGGTCGCTAAGTTTATGTCTATCTACTAAATTATTGAAATCAGGCTACTTTTCAAAGTTTACTTGCGCAGGCTTTCTCCCTATTTACATAAGATATTGAGCTATTAAAAAAGAGGAAAGAACCGAAAATGCCCTATGAATGAGCCATCTCGAACGTACGATGCGATGTCGCGTGTGAACAATGCTTCATTTTGTTGAATTATTTTCATTGAAGCCAGCATACTCTGTATCTCTTTCATTTGTTAAGGGAAGCCATTTCTCAGCAAATCAACTTGTCTTTTAGTTCCAGAAAATCTCTCATCTTGGTCGACCACAAAGTCTTCCAGCACAGTGCATTTATAATGTTCCCAAAATAAATTACCAACGCACGGCGATCGAAAAAAGTGCATGTTGTGGTCCATCAATGGAAAATTGTCCTTATGACTTTTTTATAACGTTGATGTAAAACGAGTCAGGCAAGGAGCGTTGTTATTAAAACAACCCCGTACTTCTATCGTCACAAAATGAGAAGAAATGCAATAGTTGTAAACAAGAAAATCATGATAGCTTCAAGCACAGCAGATGAAGGAGAATCACCCCTTTTTTCCTTCAGTTTCTTAATCATTTTGATGGTTTAGAACGGTAAGTGGCTTGGTTGGCGTAAAACTCAACGTTAACTGCCTTCTACAGAACAACACCTTGAAACTCATAAATTTGTCACAAATTAACAGTATTAACCCCGGACAACCTTACATCAGTATGCATATTCTCCATACTTTTCTCTACATTTCATAGGGTCCTGACAAGGAGAATTTGCGTAGCTATCAAGAGCTTCCTGAGTTGGTGATCATTTTCTTTAATCTCCTGACCTTAATGTGTGGTTCAGGGCTAACATTGTGAGGAGAAATTAGATGCTGGTCAATCTAAGGGGTTTAAGGGTTTAATAACTAATGAGTTTGAGTTAATCAATATTTTATTTCTATTGGATGCTGTGCAAAAGTTTGTTTTGAATGTCACTTCCGTTGCCTGAAAAAAAAAAAAGAAAAAAAAGAAAAAAAAAGAAAAGAAAAGCAAAGCAAAAAGAAACTCAGCATGAATCAGGCATTGGAGAGAGGTGCAAAATAATTATCTATTAGCTTATTCCAGAAATTCAGTAAAACAAAGCATGATGATAAACGGCGCGGTGGAAGTAGAGGAGTGAAAAAACGAGGGAGGTCTGGGTCAGATCACCCTCGCTTTCGCTCTGCCGCTACTATCGCACTGTTTATTATTGCGCTCAGTTTTACTACCTGAACGTCTGGAACAAGCTATTTATCTATCTAATGAAGCTATTTCGTATCTTCTTCGTTATGATTCATGTTTGGAAACAAAATGTTAAAACGCATTTTATCATCTGCCACTTATGAATAGAACAACCCGCAACTAAACTGATTATCTTGGAAAGTTTCCAGTTGTCAGTTTAACACTGTAATTCCCAAGATCTGACCAGTACTTCTCCCTTCTAGTCCCTAGACATTCCTCATAAAGTAGAAGAGAGAGTTTTGTGTTTAATCACTGTAATATCCCACAGGTGATTGGTTTGTTTATCCTGTTCAGCTAGTTGATGAGTAATCTGTTTGAGACTATAAGACGTAACATGTTAATCACTTCTTAACGCCCGCCTTGACTGGTTCTCTTGACAAGGTCCCCGTGAAAAGATGAAGTAAAAATAACGTTTGTGCCAGATTAGGATCTGTCCCGCCCTTCTATTCGTTAGAGTCCAAATCCAGCCTGAAGTGTTGAGAAGAACAAAATGCCTATCTGACTTTGTTAAAACTTTCACAACGACGCCGGAAACAAAAATGTTACAATCTTGATCACAAGGGTAAGCATTTTTGCTTATTATGAATTCTGCTCTTTCTGCCAATCCACGTGACGCTAGCTGGACAGTTAAAAGTGACATACATTTGCAATAGTCCGTTTTACAGTTGCATACTTGGTTGCGAAGCCTTCGGACAGGAATGAGGCTGAGTGTAACCTTAGGCCTGGCAACTAAGTACACAACTGTTGAACGGCCTTTTCAGGGATTTTCAGCTGTGCAAAGGAGAGTGGAAAGGGAACTGAAAACCATCCAGGTTTCAGGCGAAAAAAAAAATTGTTTTCATAAATTTTCAAACCAAATCTGGTAAGGTTTTGGAAAGGAAAATACTCCTTTGGTAAAACACAAACATGAGAAGAAATAAGGGCAAATAAAGAGTAAATTTCTTCAATTGACTTCAGTACTTATCACATACAAGCGTCGGACCAAATGAGCCTAGCCATAATAACACAAACTAATATATATTCAATGCATAGAAATTCGTATGTTTGTCTAACTATACAAAAATAATTACCCAATTTACCCTAGGGGTAAAGATTATAGGAAAATTTTTCGTACTACATTAACCTCTTTTTACGTCAAAATCTTTTAATGATTTATAATCTCCTGGATATATCAACGTGAGAAAATCTTGCGTTGCAGTTACAAAAATCTGCAAGCATATATGGAAACTTGGGTATTTTTCAAATACTTAGCTATGACGACGCTGATGAATCTCACCTTTTTCCTAACTCACGCTGACGAAAAAATCGTCCTTTGACACGAGGAAGTGTTTTAAGTCTCAAAAAGAAAGGATTGACACGTTTCAGTAAGTCCAAAACAAGATAAACGACCTTTGACCGTCGCACCCTTAGATCAGAATCCATTTTCTCTATACTGTTCTCTATACATTTCCTTTGGTACGGTCAAGGAGAATTTGTTTAACGATCTAAGCTTCTTAGGTTGGCGATCATTTCCTGTATTCTCATGAACTTAACAAATGATTTAGCAGTAATACTGTCAAGAGAAATTAGATGCTGGTCGCTCTTAGGGCTGCTACATACAAAATTGTTGCGTTTTGAAAATTCCAGCGATAAGCGAAGAGTATTGTTCGACGTCTGTAAAGAGAAAATATTGGTCATATCTTGCGAAGGCATTAGAAGAGTCATTTTGTAGTCACAAAAACTAGCGATCAACGAAAATTAAATACAAATTAAATAAGCGTTATAAATACTATACTAAACCCAGACTCGAAGAGTTAATGCGTTACCTACAAAAGAAATTGTATCAAACTTACCCTCATAAAATGTCAACTTGCCAAGCTACACAGAATATAATTATTTCAATTAGGTTTTGCCACAAATTTTACCGGCCACACAAAGTGCAACGCGCAGAATTTACTGGGTAAACAACGAATAAATTTCCTTTAACGAACTTAAACGCAACTAACATAATATAATATAATATAATATAATGTCAGGTCATGGTCTAACCACAAAAATCTGGCAACTAGTTTCCAAGTGTGGTGGTCTCTACATTTTATAGACATCAGGTAACTATCGCCAAGAAAATAACGTCTGGTAACGAGGCAGCTGTGTCTTATTACAACGAGGCTGTCACTTACTGACGTTAAATACTACGACGTCGAAAAAAGACTAGAAGCGAGGCTGTTTAAGCGCCTTGTTTTACCTTGAACACATGTGACCAGACCATAACCCCCGACCCCTTTACAATACGCAAAAATTGCCATGTCTGACCCTGCGCAAGCGTTTGATTAGGCAGGCTGAGCTGACGATATACTGCACGAAATGACAGTAAAATGAGGAAAAGGAATTTTAAATCCGGGTCATTTCTTCCCACCCATTTTCTCGAACATAGATTTCATCGCAGAGGTCCGCTGTTGACGCTTCTCCTAAAGAATAAAAAGAAGACGTGAGTTACAACAACGTTCCAAAAAAAAAAATCAGAATCAGCGAGGTCACTTGTATGGCTTTTAAATAGTACTCAACTGAACTGAAATTGGAAAACAGCTTTTTCTACTTCGGGACACCTCACCACCAGCCTTTTATGTATTCACAATGGAAAACAATTTAGCTCAGTGAGTAAACCCGGCCTGATGGACTAGGCTTAAACCCGTCACCATTAAGGTTTTGAACAGTACACCAGAGAATAACCACTCACTTGCGAAAGAACAATTCAGCAGCACCTATTTACGTTTGTTTAAGAGTCGAGGGGCAATCAGTACAAAAATAAAATAAAGCGACCCTAGCCGCGGGGGATTGAACACGAACTATTCGGTCTTGAGTCCAAAGCGCAAGCGCAAACCATAAAGTGACTATGCATGTTTCATATTTGGTTTTGATTTCCTTAAAAACAGCTCAACTTGGTTGAAGAAATACTGACCTTTTCTTCTTTCGCCTTTCTCTTTCTCCCCATTTCTTCTTCAATTTTCCGCTGAAGAGCACAAAGAGAAAAACAAAAATCAATTTTACTTTATACCACCTAACAACAATTCAAAAACCAGCCCTTCTTCAATTTTCGTCTCTGTCTAGAATTCCGTGTCACTCTTTCATCTACAGCCGATAGGATGTCTTAGTGGTTTTTTTTTTTTTTTTTTAAATTCTTCTTTTTTTTTTTTTTTTTTTCAATCGAAAGGAATCCCACGACAAGCCTACCGGAATATCCACTTGAATCGAAAAACTGCAAATTGATGTCAGTGAGGGGGAATAATTACCCATCTCACAAAGCAGTTAAGAGGCTGATCGAAACCTTTTTGTCAACTCATAATATCTGAATTACTACAGAACAATTATATTATTACATAAAAACACAAAAGCAAATATTTAACTGAGTAAAATTTTCTTCACCGACCTGCTGCTCGGATTTATTCGCTTCTTCTTTCTGTTTGATTTCTAACTTGACTCTTTCTCTTTCTTTCTGTAATTCCTCTTCTCTTCTTCTTTCTTCTTCTCTTTCCATCTGCCACACAAAATTTCGTCATTCAACAATATGAGTCGTTAAAACTAGGAACTGGCTCATCGTTAACGTATCCAGCTTGATCAACAGTAGAAAAGAGCCAGTGTTAACAACAGATATCCTGTGTTTGCTAAGGTCTTCCATTGTAAAACCTGCGTCACATTGCTTTGATAAGATTAAAGGGGCACTTTTCACTCGATTTCTGGTACCAAACGCTATTGCTGAGGAGATGAAAAACTAATACGTCCTTCTCGAAAGCTCAAAATTCTCCTGAATGTTTTTCTTTTCGCCCCGAGTAACCTTAGAATGATACGAAGACTATAAAATACACGTTTCTTCGACGGGAGTGCTTACAACTTCAAACCTCTGCGGTTTTTTTTTTCTTTTTTTTAACACAATAGCTGACAATTTCTTACCTCGATCCTGCTTTTCCTTACTTCCTTTTTGTTGCTAAGACGCAAAGAATAAAATCAAGAAATTAAAAGGAATGGAAGGAAGGAGTGATGGATGGAAGGAAAGAATTTTGGGTCATACTAATAACTCAGAAATGCCTTTCAGCCATTTTCCGAGTTAAAAATCAGTGGTGGACTGTAACAACAAATCATAAAGTAACTGGGAGTTCAATTACGCATAAACGTATTTCATAGCGGCGCGTTTTAGAGCGCGCACCAGAATGGCCTAAATTCAAACGTGTTTCAATTGAACAAAGGCAGCCCGGTTAAGATTGGATCCTTCGCCGAAAAAGCGACACGCAGCAAAAGAACTCTCTCAGATGTACTTACATTGCTTCGTTTCCTTCTTGAGACTGTAACATATTCTCCCAATGCGTTGCCATGGAGTGAGTTAGAGAGTCCCGGTTGGACGGTTTTTTAACCTGTAAGATGATGATAAAAAAAAAAAAAACAATTGCAGGTTAGAAACGAATAACACTGACGCGCGATAGCCCTACATACACAGGACGTGTTTAAGAGTTGCTCACTAGCCTGAAAATGAGGCGTGAATAAGGCGAGCGAGTATAGAGTATTCTCTAAAATTATAGCTGCCATCTTGGATTTCTATCGCAGCAGAAGGCTTAATAAGACGCCAGCAGTGCAGGCTAGTTACTCACTTGAATTTTGTTGGGGAGTGGATTTCTCTTGATCTCTTTCAAGCTCATCTCTTTCTTATTACTGGCTACTTCGACAACTTTCTTTTTCCCTTCTTCAAGTCGATGCCTTTTCTCTGCTTCTGAGGTCTCTTTCTTTACAATTTCTTCACGCATGCGCTGTTCCTCCAGCTCTCTCTGTATCCTCGAATCAGAAAATGTAGGAATACCATCCACACTATCGGTATCATCTCTAATAAAAGAAACTCTTCGTAGGACAACAGGGCCCGCCTTTTTATCCTCGTTTTGTCCCTTTTTCATTGACAAATCTCCAACACTTTTCGCTTTCGTAAGTTTGCCTTCATTCGAAGGAGCTTTCCATCCAACTCGCCGCAACAACTCTTCTTCTCTTTCCATCTGCGCCCGCGTTCCCTTATCGAATGCGTCATCAGCGTATTTCTTACTGACAGATCCTGGCTGCTTACTTTTCACGGAAGCGTCTGTAGCCGAGTTGATTGGCTGACGAGACTGGTCAAGATTGAGCGAATATCGCTTCTTTAGCATCTCCTCTTTGGAATCCTTCCTAACAGCTGCATTTTCAAAGTTAGCTTTTCTAAGTTTGACCCCACTACTGGAAGAGTCGTAGTGACCTTCTGCTGAGGGAGAGAGTTCATCAAGGTCAAATCCTTCTGTAGGGCGTTCAAAGCTTGAAGCTCGTCTTCTCGTAACGGTGTTTTCTTGTTTACTTTCTTCCAACGCTTTCAAAACGCGCTGTTCTAAGATCAATTTATGCGCAGCAAACGCCGTCCTCCTGGATTCTATTTCTTTTTCCTGCCCTTTTTGTCTTTCCACTTTATCTTTCTGGCGTTCTTCAGCTTTTATACGTTCTTCCTCACGCTGTTTTTTCTTCTCTTCTTCTTTTTCGAGCTTAACACGCATCAACTCCTCAGCCTCTTTTCGGTCTACTTCTTTTCTTATCTTTTCAAGGTCAGTTTTTTGTGCTTCTCGCCTTTTCTTTTCTTGCTCCTGCATCTGCCGAAAAAGTTCCTTCTCTTCCTCGCATTTCCGTCGTTTTTCCTCTTCTTCTGCGTTTCTTTGCGATTCTTCCTTCTCAGTTCCATTTGCTGCTCCTTGTTTAGCATCAACCTGATCGACAGGAGGCGACTGAACAGTTTGTGTGTTCGTTTGCGGGACAACTGGCTCTATCTCCATCTGTTTTTTCGTTGGGGCCGTTTTTCCACCGACACCATTAGACTCAGGCCGATACTCTTTCGTTTTCGCGACTTCCTCGACATCTTTACAACTAGTGTCCATCTGTTTCTTCGAATGAATCCTACGGGCGATTTCTGCCTCTCTCCGAAGTTCTTCTTCCCTCTCCTTCTGTCGCTCTATATCCAGCTCAACAAAGCTCTTCCGATTTTCAGCCTTCCGAGTCAGCGTCATCTTTCCGCTTTCTTTGGTACTGCGAATAACCGGCTGTGGTTGGGGTGGAGACTGGGGTTGAGACTGGGGTCGAGACTGGGGTTGAGACTGGGGTTGAGACTGGGGTCGAGACTGTGCTTGTGATTGGCGCTGTGTATGCAGTGACTCCTGAGAAGCTCTATTCTCAAGAGGTCGTTTCCTGACGTCATTATGAACACTGTCATCGCCTTCACTCAAATCAATGACACTACCGCGTTTGGACGAGATCCTTAGCCCTTGTGTATCACTACCATCTATTAAGTCCTTTTTCTCATCGAATATTGGTTTTTGCACGAGATCTTTGTTGTGAAAAGCCGAAGGATGCTCTTCCTTTTTGGCATGCTTTGATTTCTGCTTTTCTACTTCAAGCCTTTCTTTTTCCTTAATCTTTTCGTTTTCCATACGCATCAACTCCTCGCGTACTCTTTGCTGTTCAAGCTCCTCCTCAATTATTTTTCCTGCTTCTCTTCTTGACAGGGGAGCTTTCTTCAGTTCCTGTTTCTCTTGCGTTAAAGCCGTTTGCTTTTCGAGTCTCTGTCTCTCTTCTTCAAACTTTGCCTTTCTTTGGTCTGCCATCTTTTTGTGCTCCTCTTCCTGCTTGTTACGCTCTTCACGAGCTTTCTTGCGCATTTCATCATCTATCTCTCTCTGTTTGGCTATCTCTTCATCCTTTCTCTTTTTCTCTTCCATAACGAAGGGAATGAGTTCATCTTGCGTCAAACTGCGCAGTGAAGTTCCTCCTCCATTACTGATTTGGATATCTTTCTCGTTTCTGAAAAAAAAAAAAAAAAATCAATCAATCATTAACAATCAATAGTCATAACTACAGCGAATGTCCCCATGATCAGAATCTTGGTGATCCTGGACTACTCTTTAATCTTTTGACCCCAAGAGCAAATAGTTGTTTTAGTATATACTAAAACAGTGAGATAATATACATCACCTTCGTTAATTTGAGTGATTTCTTCGCTTGTCACGGATGCAAACTGGGACGCCATTTTTTCCCGAGTTGCTCGGAGGTAAAGAGCAAAGGAGTTTGACTAGCCAATCAGAGCGCGCCTTCAACGCTATCCCCTGTTTTAGTATATACCAACATCTAATATCACCTCTGAATCAAACAATAAGGTCACGAGAATAAAGGAAATGATCAGAAACTGAGAAAATCTCCTTGTCAGCACCTTAAGGAATGTATAGAGAAGACTATGAAGAATATGCATGCTTGTGTTAAGGTGTAAAAGGTGAACTTCATACTTGGGTCAGGCCTCTGAATTTGGACTTCAGAGACTAGACCAATACAAGTAACCACAACCATAACTGAGCTTGTTTTACACCTCTCCGCTTGCCCTCTACCCCACACGCACGCACGCACGCAACGCACGCATGCGCACACACACATTGCATAGTCTCACAAAATCCCCAATAAGACTTCTTAACGCTTTGATTTCTTTCGCCCTTTCACTTCCAGGAGCAAGTTATAAATGTACCTAATTTCTCAAGATGCACGGTACGTCATCAGCTCCATTGCAGTCTCCGCTCAAAATAGACAAAATATACAAGACTATACCTGACTAGGTTTCCATTGTCCTCTTCCAGCCTTAAAAGCAAGCCATTCATTCTAGATGCGGCCGATGACTCAGCCGAAGGTGCTGTGACAACATCAATCGTTTCCTCTAATGGGGTTTGAAGTGAACCTTGTGTTGTTGGTTTGCTTTTTAACTCTCCAGCATCAAGCCTTAACGCCTCTTTTTCACTGTCCGTTGTACAAAGGCCATTTTGTGTTGCCATCCTTAATGCCCCTGTCTTCTCATCGTCTGTTTTGTTTTCATTCATTGTGTTTTCCTCACCGCAGCCGTCTTCAATAGTGTTTGAGTATAATTCTCGTTGTTGTGTTGATTCGGAGGCGGTGCCACCGTTTACTGTGGGCTGTAGATTGCTTGGTGACGAGTCGTTTGTTATCAAGTTCAACTGTTTGTCCTACAAAGTGAAATAAAAATGTGAGATCAATGATTATCTAACAGTTAGAACATGAGCTCCAGATTTCTATCGCTTAACAACAAGACAGGCTCATACGCAAGTCACTTTATTCAAAGTCTATCATAAAATAGATAGCAAGCAGCATTGCCAATCAGATTACAACATTTCTGACAGAACGCAATTCTATTTTTATTGCTTTAATGTGGTCTTAACTTTGGTCTCCAAAAAAAAAGCGCTGTAGTTTTGACAGAACTCAGGCCCATTCAGTTCTGAAGAAAAGCATACAACTTTTATCGATCATTCTTATTGGCTCTCTAGGAGCCTCATAAATAAAAGTCACTGACTGGCCACCAAGACACTTTGCGTCGATGACTCTGGCTGACTGCTGACGTAAGAAGGCACTTATGTGAACTTCAATGCCGGACGCCCGAAGAGTTCGCATCTTTCCCTCAAAGCAATATGTCAACCACTGATACCTCACTTCTTTTAGTTCTATTACTATCGAATCCAATGAGTAGTTATGGTCGAACTTTATGCGAGGCCCGCATAAAGTTCGACCGATCCCTCTCACTCTTGGTTTCCATCAAATTTGATACTTGACTGACTCTCAAGAACAAAATCAGTCACTGAGTCTCAACATGTTCATAAAGAGATGCTCAGCAATTGCTATGCCAACATCAGCTTTGCTGACATTTATCAAAATAACCGGACTCCAGGGTTCATTGCTCCCACGCATGAAAGTGAAAATCCCAATCCATTTCATTTACAAGGGTACGCCTTCGCACGGAAACAAAAGGGCAAAAAGGATTAAAAGGGCTTATATCACTCTAAAAAATCCGACTCCTGACAAAGACCCTTTCGAGTACGTAATTAGAATGTGTGCAACTGATCTAAGATACAATGTAAGATACAGAAGGGTCCCCAATTAAGAATATTTTGTTTTTACGTAAAACACATTGAAAATATTGATCCTCCGTAGCTGGAAAAAAGATTTTTTACTATAATTAGCCTTAAAGAAATTTTGAACAGCAGTTAGAAATAATTGCGAGTTTGGCATTAATCTTGCAATGTTTGTAATAGATATGAAATGGAAACTAACACGTATACGAACGTCAGCGATGGTTCACATCAACACACAAGCAGCGATATTGCGTATTTAAGTAAACCTCCTACATCCTCCTACATGTTGGAAGTCCTTCCAAATACCCTTTACGGCGCCGAATTCCGTGGGAACTCAGATAAAATTGCAGCAAAAAATGACATGGCGAAAGAGCGAAATTCTTCGCCCGCCTGAACAAAACAGAAATAAGCTTTTTATTCAGTCTCTTCCCACAGTGAAGGTTTGCTTACCTCGTCAACATGAGCAAGACCTTTCTTTTTCACTGTTTTATCACCTTCCTCTGCACTTTCTTCGTTTCTCGACTTATGACGTTCAGTTCTATTCTCGCCGTCTTCGTTTTCGTTGTTATTGGAGTAAACAGAATGCGATGTTTTCGCATCTAATTTATTTTCGAAACCGTTGGTGGCCGGAGACGTCGATCCTGAAGACAGCTCGAAGGAATCAGAGCTACAAGACTGATGGTTGTGGTTCAACTCGATCGTAATTCTCCCAGACTGATCCTGGCGGATATTAGTGGGTGACGTAGTTATTGAGGGTTCTGATGATATTGTAGCACCAAAATCTGTCCACACAACAAAAGAAACAAAAAGTTGCTCACTGGCTATTTATGGTGGGAAAAAGTGTAATGCAACATCGTCACGCAATACTGGCTATACAAAGAAAATTTATGCCTTACGTCGGTTACAGAGTACAACGACATGAAACTGAAGAGGAAAACAAAATAGACAAAGAAACACGAAAAAGACATTGATTGGTTGGAACTGGAGATAATTTAAATGGTTTGTAGCAGCCAATAATTTTAATACATCAGTAGATGCTAAAAGTTCGGAAGTGAAAAGTTGAAAGCGTCCATGACATTGTTCCCTGTACGAACGTGAGCGTGTCAAAAAACCGCAAAAAGCCCTTCCGATTTTATAACAACCACAAAGGATTATCGATGCTGATTTCAACAATATGAAATACAAGGTTCCAACGACGGACACATTTTATTTTATCAAATTTGTGGCCAAACGTAGAGTTTAGATGAGCCATAACAAGGAGAGTAGTTTCTATGAGAGAAAACTGTTATCCGCGAAAAATTTGATAACAACAAAATTACCCCCGATTCAGATTAAATTGCATTTCACTGACCCCATAATTTCTCCGGCATTGTCACAAATTATCTCGGCTTTTAATAGTGAAATCGAGTGCCTATCATGACAAATTGAAACATTCGCTTGTCAAAAACTCTGTCGAAATGGTTAATTAAACGCATTCGGTTTTCATTGCCCCTCACAACTTAAATATATAAATAACCGAAAGCAGTTGACAGCTTGCTATCGGACGATAAATTAGTGAGATCGATTCCCTATTTGCAGCGTAAACAGGACTGAAATTTCTCAATCGAATGGAATTTACAAGGATTCAAAGCTTCAAATTTATTCTTGTACCTGAATTTACACAATCAAATAAACTATTCTGGAGTAAACGGAGCATCTAGATAAACTGAAATTCTTTGAAAAAGCACAGGTCAACAAAATAAATATAAGAAGAAAATTAAAAGTGATGTTAGCTACCAAATTCATCTAACATAATGATGGAAATGTCGAGAAACAGACGTATTGCCGAGAGAGAATTCTGTAAATTAGAAAACTTCTATTCACCTGAAACTTATGGAAATTCAGAAATTTCCAGAAGTTTAACGACAAAGAAAGGTTGATTATTATGGTAGGAAATGTATTTTATTTAATGGTGACTGAACATGTCACAATCGCACGTTGATCGGTTTTTCTAGCAATTTGGGGTAAATTTTGCAACGGCATTTACAAGAAAGCGCGTGTCGTATTTCGGTTTTCGATAAACAGGTTTAAAGATTTCGTTTCGCTTTGAAATTAGGTAAAAACTGATGAAAAAATGGAAAACGACATTTCTGTTTTGGAAATACGAAGTTCTACTTACCAAAAGTACATAAAACAAACCGCAAATATGCATTACAAGATACAGAGGTGCTTAGACTCGGTGTAAAATGCTTTTCGATTTGACGAACGCGAATTAATGTTTTTTAGAATTTCGAAGATGAAATCAGAGAGAATACTTATATCGCTCGGGAAAGTTCTGCTTATAAATGCAGCCAGCGAACGAACGAAACCTGGTAAAAATGGCTACCCTACTGTGTTTACCAAATCGATCGACTCCTTTTAAGTTTTCAAAATCGCATTGGCCAAACGATTATTTAACATTACGACAACTACAGAGATTTTTACATAGGGAAAGGTATAATTAGCGGGATTAAAAAAGACAATTTTTACTTAACAGTCACGCAAATGAACTACAAAAGAGGTTTTACCTTTCAGGTCGCCATCTTCTATCCACAGTTTTAGTATTTCTTCATCTCCTTTGTCACCAACAGTTGCTCTATACTTCTTGGAAGCTCCGCGGAAAATATCTTCACCAGTGGGTTGGCGTTTGAGCAGAAAACTTCGGTCAAACGGCTTGAAGCTCTCTCGCTTCGATTTGTCGTTAAGCTTTTGCAACGCCTGCAAGAAAATGTAAATTAGTTAACCCTCTGGGAGATGCTAATGTTGTACAGTGTTGTCAGATACGCTTCGGCGCCCAAGCGTTGCTCACTGCTTGATGAGAGAATGTAAACAACACAATACTTCAAACAGACCGAACAAGACAGAATTTCTGATAGAAATATAGAACGTTCGATTCAACTCCATTTTAAACTCGTAAGGGTAATTCATTCATGCAAATTACCAGACAACTGCTGTTTCTCAATAACAGTTACATTAAAGTCTTGACAGATTCGCCATCACGAGTAGCAATGCATTAATCCGTCATCGAAAATGGATGAAATCTCTCCAAGCCGGCACAAAAAAATACAAAGTGGGAGACTCTTTTGCTGTTCTTGTTGCTTATTTTGAATTCTAAACAGCGACTGTTTAGACTGTCAAAATTCATACTGTGCAGAAACGGTTTTCATCCACTACTTTGGATAATGTGTCCCAAGTGATCTGATTACTAATTCTCCCTTTATGTTGTATCACAGTTCTTAGTAGTTTGGTTAGGAGAATTAAGTGCTTTATCAAGGCAACATCCCACAGCTAATAAGTTTACATTTTCTCATCACCCGTTTGGTGGAAAACGTATCGAAATTACGAAGAGAAGTTATAAATTTTCGCAACCGCGGCTTGAAGGTTCAACGGCAGGTAGCCTTTGATATACGTCAAGTTCACTATCAATTTCGAACTTGCCCACGAAAAGAAGTTTATTAATTTGTTGCAGTTTGCGGGTAAAATATGTCAAGGCATATACGGATGTAGTTGGGGAAACTTGCGGATCGAAAATACTCGACTGACTGAGAAAGATGAAAATTAAGAATTGTGCGCGAATTATGTGACAAAAAAAATTACAAAAACAAAAATAATCCAAAATACGTAAGTGTTTTTTAAACAACAGGGTTTAGTTTTGGACATAGATTTCTCTTTCTAACCGATGTGGTGAGCTGTTTGTTTCAAGTTTCCTCCTTAAACATTCATGGATTTTTCAAAACGGTATTTTTTCATTTCTTACCTCTTTGGCGTTTTCCTATCCAAGTCGGCAAACTATTCGTTCAGTTTTTTTTTCCTTTATAAAACGAAACTGTCTACGCCTCAGGATATCTACCTAACTTTCTGCGAGGAAAGACAATTGGCTCCTTTAAAAGGTGGAAGAATATCTCCAGTGATGTCCTCTCACTTAGATGCACAAACTAAAAGAATGTAAAGTACTTATTCTGTCTTCTATGAGAGAAAACAATCACCCGTCTTTTTAAAGCCTTGGGTGTTCAGCGCACGTGCAGTGCTGTTGGCGTGTCCATTAAACCTTTTGTTTAGTGAAATTCTCTTTGTCGTTGACATTCAGCTTTGTAACTTGCGTCGAGTGACCAAATTCGCACTGTTTTGAGTCGCAATGCATGGCAGTGAATACCTTCAACGATTCTCTTTCAGTTAGAGTTTGCAATCACTTGACAGACTATTGCGTGATTCCGGCAGGATCAACTTTAAATTGCACGTGCAGTAATCAAGTGTCGATGACCCACAGGTGATGTGGCTTATGCGGAGAATTATGAATGGCGCAAAATTAACGCTGAATGCCGCAACCCATGGGACACTACGAGTCCTAATCCCATTTTTTTCACACTTCTAATGTGACACATTCTCTACGACAACAGCAGATAAACTGGAGTATCAAGAAAAACCAAAAACAAACAAAAGAAAAAAACGAAGTGTGCAAAGCAAAGAAGACTGAAGCAAGTTTACAACCGGAGCGTCCGAGACTTGTCAATGATTATTAAGAAAAAGAAAACGATTGAAATAAACTCTTACCCGTCTCAGCTCATTTTCCTCTTTTTCCAAAACGTAAACTTGTCTTTCAACTTGATCCAGTTCGTCCTGTATCTTCTGGGCCATCGCCTCCTCTTCCAAATCACCAGCTATTTCGTGGCAGAGTTTTTCCTAAATGAGAAACGATATGGTGTTAAGTGGAAACGAAATAAGAGCAGTAACCAAAAAACCAGACACGACTGATTTATAATGGTAATTGAACTGAGTGGAGTGCAATTTGGGCTGAAATCATACGCGTGATTTCAATACGCGTGATTTCATACGCGTGATTACCACTTTATAACATCCATTTTGAAATCGCCCAAATACAAGACTTGGTCAATTCAAATATTTTACTGATGCATTACTGAGCCGGTTTTTAACTAAAAAGCGGAACCGGAAACGCTTGTACATCTTAATTTGTATGCAAAACAGAAAGACTTTGACGTCATGTGTCAAAAACTCAGTCAAGCGTAAAATGATGCGATTTGAGCAAAAAAATGGTGCGATTTGTGAATAAATCGCACCAAATTAGAGCCATTCAGATTACAGGGACCACCACTGATTTCAAAATGGATGTAATAAAAAATCAAAGTGATTTTGTATATGACGCTTTTACAATGCTAATCCCGCTCGTTGGATATGAACCTAGTGTTCTCTGCGGCTAGGCCTGCATGCAGCCTCGTACAGGCGCTGCAAAACTAGGGACGAGGTTTGCGCGTCCAAGGCCGACGAGTGATGCGCGCAGTCCGCGAGGGTTCTGGCTCTAAAAAATTTTGTGGCCAAATTCTCAGAGCTAAAAAAATATAAATATAAGGCGGAAGGTGTAGTAAAATGATATTTCAATCTTGGTAATGAGAGGGCTACTGTATGCCCATACCTTTACTGAAAGAAGTTTCCGTTTCTCAGTTTGGACTTCAGCAAGTCTGCGAAAGGAAAGGCAAATACGCCAGTTAGTTGACCACAGCTGATTCAACCTCCTGCTTAAAATTTTTGTCTTAAGTTTCCTCGTAAAAACCTAAATCTTTAAGGGGCTTAGCGAGAGGACTAGAAGCTCAGTACGACAACATCATATATCGCTGATAAATATATGTAGCTTGGCAGTAACATCTTGTATTTTACTTAAGCTGTTAACGCCCTTTAGCCCTCCCAAGATCTTCTTAGCAATTCCCCTTACTGTCTGTTATATTATTCTTATGATGCAAGTTGGAGAATTTGGAATTGAATCAACTAATAGTCCCCTAATTGATATTTCTTTTTATTCTCATTACTTGTCTGCCTGACATTGTATTGCTATTGTTAGGAGAAAAACTGCCTTGGTCATTTATGGACGTTAGAGGGTTAGTGCAGATTCTTTGACTCGTGCGAGTTGATATTTGAGAAAAAAAAAAAAAAAAAAGGACTTTGTAACAATCATGACCTTACAGTGTTATTACGTCTCCTGACTGTTTCGATATGCAAGATGGGAATAGCAGGGTTCGTACACTTTTTCAGGCCAAAGATTCAAGGACTTTTCAAGGACTTTCCAGGACCCTACTTAGAAATTTCAAGGACTTTTTGTAATGACAATTTTACCTCAAAACCAAGAAAAATGTTTCTGTTAACATCTATGTTTTGGGTTTACCGATGGTGCAAAACAAAAGCAGATATCTTTCGATGTTGTTCAATAAAAAATCAAGGACTTTCAAGGACCCAAAACGAAATTCAAGTACTTTCAAGGCCTTGAAATCGGCCTCCTGAAATTCAAGGGTTTTCAAGACGCGTACGAACCCTGGAATAGTTTCTTTTTCAAATGTATCCATTTTACTTAAACGAGAGAATCCGATAGAGCAGTTTTCAATTAAGCGTCAAAAGTAATCCGGTATAGCATTTTTTTTTTTTGCACAAAAGTCTCGTAACCAATTTACAGGGAAATGTGTAGCAGCTAGAGGGGAGAATTCACGATCTGATCTTAGGAGTTTAAGGGCTAATTCTGGGTTCTTTATAACTAAGATTTGAGACCATAATAGTGTGAACTAACCTCAGTTTTTTGCTGTCGTAACATTCCTCTGTCAGCTGCGCAATTGCAAAGTAGCACAGAGTGAGTCAATCAATAACAATTGGATCTTAAAGCCAATTACAAGATTTTTTCATTTTAACGGCAAAACCACCAATGAAAAAGTACTAAACCATTTCTTTACCTGTTCTGATAGAATTGACCTTACATTTACATTCCCCTCAATGGAGTTACCTACAGAAAACAATGAACAGTAATAATTATTGATACTTTCTAATACAACAGCTGCTCTTCATTAATTGCTATCATGAAGTAAAAGGTTTGAACCCAGGAATGACACTTCATCATAGAGTCACATCATATGGGTGAGAGGACCAGCTGGAAAGAACTGTTGTGTTGCTAGTCACAGTGACTGATTTCTCCCCCCCCCCCCCCCCTGCCCCCAGCATTTGATCAGGCTACCCTAACAATTCTGCAGTACAGGTCTCAAGCCCAGATTTCTCAACCCAGAGTCCAGCACACTGACCAACAGACCACCACATTCCCCATGAGTTTGAAGATGACCCCCTCTCAAATTGTCGAGATGGTAGTCACTGCTAGGAACATCAAACCTTTTCAGAAATATTACGACCACAGCATGATCACACGTTAAAATCAGTTCAGGTATCTTAGCAATTCCAATAAAATGCAGGCAGCAAGCAGAGGTGAAAATACCCCTGAAATCAGTAATGCCCCATCCCTGATTTTGACACATCTTGAGTATTCGTGACTATTCTACCAGTCTAAACTCCTAGAGCTGGTTACTTACAGGAAGACAGCATGTCTAGGATATTAATTTGAGTAGGGGTATATACATCACTGGGACCAGGGTTAAAAAGATGAGCCTCCTCTCCCCTCCCCCCTCCAACACTGTTTAAAAGGCACTCTGCTGCTTCTGGTCCTCATGGATTAACCGTGACACTCTGTCAACCTACTAACCCTACCCCTCTTGGGTCAAATCTCCTTACTGAATTTGAACAGTGAAAACCAAACTACTTTCTTATTCAGGTATACTTTTCTAGTAAATGACAGTATGTGCGTACCTTTCTTGCAGAATCGTGTTAAATGCAGGGTTATAATAAATTCTTCAAGAGAGAGTTTTCCATCCCTATCAATGTCAGACAAATTCCTGTGGAATGGATAAATTTATTAGTAACAATGATCAGTATTAGATACAACATTTAGTCAAAAAAATAGAATTAATTCAGGCCTCTAATTACCTCCAAGAACACACATAAATACATCTGAATTTCTCTTTTCACCACCATTATTATTGGTACAATACAATTCATAATTATCACTGAAAATTTTTTGCTTTTGAAATTCAAGCAAACATGGTCTTATAGATTAAAGGGAATTGTCTTACAAAGACTTGGTATCTTAATTCAGTTCAATATATCTGTTAATAATTTAACCCTTTAACTGCCATGAGTGACCGAGACAAAATTTCTCATTACAATATCAATACAATATCAAGCAAACAAAAAATGAGAATAAAGAAAATTAGTATAATTTCAGAGCTGAGCAAAGAGTTTCCAGTAATCTGATTGGTCGAGCGGTTCTTTATAAGACGTTATATAAACTGCTCCACGCAGTTTATATAAAATGTTAAAATAAAATGTTAATAAATGTTACTAAAATGTTATGATTTTAGAAATTTCTCTGTTGTTCAGCTCTGAAATTATACTAAAACAATTATTCGCCTCAGGTTCAGTGAATATTGTCAAATAATCTCCTTGACTTCGTCTCGGGGATTATTCAATGATATTCACTGAACCTGAGGTGAATAATTGTTAAATATCAATTAGGGATTATTAATTATTTTATCAAATACCAAATTCTCCAAACCCACATCATAATAGTTGTATGGCAGACAGTAAGGAGAATTAAAAATGAGATCTTGAGAGTGAAAGGGGTTTAAGGGTCCCTTTTAAAGCAGCCATTAGTAAATGTTTTACCTAAAATTGATTACTTATCCTTTTCTCTGAACTAGATCTAAAATTGTATTTCGCCAAAATGTTCCAAAGATGTAATTAACAAGAAGCTATTATTGTTCTAAACTGACCAAATTCTTGCTAAAATGTCCTCTGGAAGGCCTGATCCAATGAGAACAGAACAAGCACTTTCAGCTATAAAATAAGACATTATTATTAATTCTCCAAGGTCCATCAGATCAACAAAATCAATAGCTTCCATGTTACTGTGCATCTGTTCACCAATAGATCACAGATGATGTCAAAATGGGGTAAGAACAAATTGTTTCTCAGTGGTAATGCAGCCCACACACCCAGCACTAACTGGATCGGGCATAAGTTCTGATTTTAATTGGGAGCTCTCTAATTTTTTTTTCCGGAATACAACTACGTAAATGATAGAAAAATGAGAATCATCTGAATTTCTTAGATTCAAGCGTCATCATAGGCACAATTACCAGCTGCTGTGTGGGAATATAAGCCTGCACTCTTCCCTTGAACTGGGGAGGAGTGAAGACTGGACATGAGATAGTGGCAGAAATCGAGCCTTGTGTCGTCATGTGGGACAGTAAAAATGTGTGAGTCCTTGCCAGATACTGATTTCAATTTCACTTCTGGACTGAGAATTTAAGGCAAGATACTGACCATAAATTACAAAAATTATCTATAAAAAGTTTAAAAATTTTAAGTAAAACTTAACAAGGTCTTACCATCAATATAACCTGTCTTATGACCGTTTTTCCACCTGAAAGCTCTTTCATATGCTGTTTTTTCCTCCTCAGATACAACAGGAATGCTTACATGAGGTAGATGCTTTGGAGTTAAGGTGTCTGGCAGCTTGAGGGGAATATCTGTGCCTTTTAGACGGCTTTGAATAAGATGCATTGCCACAGCAAACTCAGCAATGTCTAACTTGTTGTTCCGTGAAACATCAGCAAGTTTCCTATAACAAAAAATTTATACAAGTCAGCCATCTGTTATCATAACTCAAAACCCTTCATATGCAGGGGTTTCATTAAGGGCCAGGCACTGGGCAAATTGAGCAGTTGTAAGGACAATTTTGCCTACCTAGTTTGATCATCTAGAGGAAAGTTTATCTTATAAAGAAGTTCAGTTCAAAAAGTTTTGCCCGCCTGTGAGCACCCCTCACCCTCCTGCTGAAAACATTAATGAAACCCCTGATCCACATGTATGTGCTGTTGTTCAAAACAAACTTTTTCACTGCATTTCAGTATTAATAATTGTGCAATCACTTTGGAAGGCAGCTGATAGTGTAATGGGAGTGGGGGGGGGGAGGGACTCATGGAGTAAGGTGAAATCCAAACACAAGAGTCCACTCATGGGCTCAACCCATTCACTCCCAAAAGTGATTAACGAGTAACTTCTCCCTATAATACACATACATTCTCCGGAAAACAGGTAATGAGAGTACTCAGACTTATCAGGTATAAGTTGTTATCTTGATCTAACAGCACATTAATTTTTCCTAACTACTCTGCAAGAAAATGTGTAGCAGCTAGAGTTGAGAATTAACAGTCAAATCTTGGGTAGTAGACTGCTGGTAAACAGCTTTTATTGAAACCCCTGCCGGACTATCCCTCTTTCATGGGTTTCTATCATTGATGAGAAAAAAATGAAAAACCTGGTAAACTATCAATTCACGAAGAAAAGGAGAATAAGCAATGCAGAAAAATGTCTGGATGAACATTTCATAGGGATTTTACTAATAAAAAAAAAAACATTTCATCAAAAATTATATAATAGTTTTAGAATTGTGGGTACATAGAGAAAGAGATACACAAAAAAAAAGGACTCTGTGAAAGGGAGATTGTGTGTTTTGGTTTCTATCCACTGCAGTTTGTTTTTCTTCTTTTAACTTGGTTTTCAGTTTTGATTTTCTGAACACCATCATTTCAACTATTTTTGGTTCATTGCTCTTCACAGTTGTTCAGTTAGAAGCCATGTTTAATTCAACAATGGCAATTTAGGCTTGTTTTCAGGTCTTATATGGGTTTAAATGTCCCATCCTTTGTGCCTTGTAATATGCACTACCAATAATCTCACGAAAACTTTTTAAGTTTAAGTTTTAAACTCAATTTCGAGAGGTAGTGACCAAAGAGAGGTGGCCATGCAGTGGGACGAGAAGGTGTAAACAAAGCTCTTACTAGTCGCAGTCTAAGATTTTCATATTTCATTTACATTCTATTTTTAAAAATAGTTTGCTTTAAGTCCATGATCGTTTTTATTTCAATGGCTTATAAGATTCCAAACCATAAAGACTAGTGATACACCACTCATCATGAAATCTAACAAAGCAAGCCATGATCGAACAGATGTTACCGAAAATTTTCCGCTTTACATCTGCAGTTGGAAAACCTCTTCGAGAAATGTTGTCTGACCAAATCTAAATATTTTCCCACGATTTTTACGCTTCAGTGTACTGTGAAAGGGTGCATAATAACAGGGTTCTTAACCCCTATCTTTAAGGTTAAGCCCCTCCCTATGCAAAGCGATTCTCTTTTTATCATTACAATTTTGTTTCATTAAAGATAAAACATCTAAAACAACTTGCGCTAACAGATTTTCCAACACATCCACCATTACAATGCGTAGGCGACGTTTGTTGAATCATAAATTAGTCACTCTAGTAGTTACAAACAAAGCCACATTAGAATTGTAGCCGTGAAAGAAATAACTAAAACACTTTTGTATTCAAAACAAACTGTTAACGTATTCTGTTGATTCGTATGATTGAACACAGAACAACTTCTGCTGCGCCAATTGCACCGACATCACAGCTTGCTGTAACCAGGATACACATAACAACGCTTAGAGGCCGTCCTATATTGAAAGAGGATCGCACAACCGCGGTGGTTAAGAAATTTAAGATCACAAATTTGGTAACCCGGAGGAAAATTTAGCGCGAGGGAACGCGACAAATCGATTACCAAAAGTATACCCATTAAAGTTTTCCTTACCATATTTTGCTCAGCTCTGGTAGAGGCAGTTTGGATCTTATAAATAAAGACCTGGCTTGCTCTCCTGCAATATAAAAATATTTGTACAATTGAGTGTCGCAAGGTACAAATATCCGCCATGGCTCTAGGCACTATATCTCTAGCGCTCACCTGATAAGAATCGTTCTTGAGGTTTTTGGCTGTAAAACAAGGCATCGTGGCGACTTCTTTCCTCCTCGGATATCGTCCACTTCAAATCCATCTCAGGCTGAAGAAGCGACCTACAATTCAAGGGAGAATACCCATCAACATGTCGTTCGGAGCTTTCATTAATACGACCTTAGGCAGTCAAACTGTTCATCAGACTTCGAACTTTAGCGCGTCGTCTCTACGAAAATTCCAAAACGTTTGCATCACCTTTGAAAAATACGCACTAGTTAAATTAACAAATGTGGAAAATATATTTGTTTCAGAGTTCTCATGTTGACGATTTTCAGCCCGCCATATTTATTCTAATTTTGATGTCATGCCAAGATTCCTTATAGATGACAGTCACGGCCAGAACGCTTGACTGGGTTCCATGTGCGCGCGTTCATAATGCTCTCTATGGAAACCGATTTTTAATTTTTAGGCATTTTTCTCAAATTTTTCCTCAGCACTTACTGTAACGTATTTTCCTTAGAAATTTTTTGCTAAATTGAGAACTTTTCCCGTAACTAATCCTCCATGGTTCTATTTGTTCTCCATTTATCGCAATTCTATATGTTATCAATTAAAAGAAACACCTGCAGCAAGCCTGTTTTTTCTTTTTTTACAGACGGTAAATTCCATCTTTCCCAGAAATTTCAACTGTCAAATTCTTTAAATATAGTGAAGTATTCAGCACCCAATCTCTTAATTAGGCTTGATCAGTACTTTTATCTATCCATTTAAGAATTACCTCTAAATTTATACATATCGTTACTTTTAAATTATCCTTTCACATTTGTTATTATACAATACTAATTTCATCGTGACCATTATAAATTTATAAAATTAGCTAAGAGCTACGATCATATATGAGTCGCTATGATCAATACATACCAGTGTATGCTTAAAATCATCATTCTTTATACCGTCTAGGTTCCAAGGCTTAACTATATTTCCGGTGAATACAATGCTCTTTAAAAAAATCAGACTGAGAGAATCAAGTGTGAGAGACTAGAGCTGAGTAACTATAACAATGGTGGATTTTTGTTTAAAGTAGTTTGTCGGATTTTGGTATAAACGATCGTTTGCAGGACAGTTTGTGCGATCAGCGAGCTTAACTCTTGAAAACTTTATTCTGACAATGCTTCTAAAAATTGTTGGTTTGCAGTATAAATACCAGCGCCCAGCGTAGAGTTCCTTTGCTGAATATTACGTACAAGTACCTCTCTCGTCCACTCTCATACCCCATAAAGTGAACCTCCCCCTACCCCTGCCAATATCTGGAAAGAACTGGTCAGCTGACTCGCAGAAAAAGCACGTGGGCCAACTTTCAACATGGCGGACGTCCAGAAGGAAACTTCAGAACGGGTGAGAGAAATCAAAGAGAAAACTGAAGCTATTCTAGAGAGTGATACCAATTCAAACTTAATTGTGGATATCCTGGAACTATCAGAAACCCAAGACGAGAAGGTTCTGGTGGTATTCATAAGATCAGCTCACAAAATCTTTACAAACTTCTCATCGCGTGGAAAGCTGTTTCGATCGTGTAAACAAAAGCGTTCATCTGTAGAAGAAGCCAGTCAAGATCCTCAAGATATTTTTAGATCCTGGCTTCACGATAATTATTTGTTGACCTTGACACGGCTCCTGTATTTGCTTCGTGTCGGATCACAGAAGGTAAAGGAGTTTGCCCTTTGTACGCTAATGAAGTTTCTTGTGGAGGAAGCAAAACACGACAGGAATTCGAAGGCTACTGATATATTTCCCACAGTTCTATTTAAGAAAACTTGTGATGCGTTATTTGATGGCCGGTATAGCATGAAGAACTGCATCGAGAGGTTTGCTGAGTACTTAGAATACGACGATGTCAGGTTTTTCGTGCTCAAAAATCTGGCTAAAGTCCTCGGAAACGCTTCTAGTAGCGAGGAAAGTCAGCTTCGCTTTCTCGCTGAAAATGCATTTGCAATGCTGAGCCAGGTGAAAATGAAGAAGAAAAACGAGGATCTGAACAGTCTTTTGATTGAAGTGAAGCAACAAAAAAAGGGAAATAGTGAGGGGAATGAATACAGCTTTCTGGAGTTGAAGAATCATCAAAAAGTCTTTAGTTTTGCCTGGCTGGCGCTACTTAGGCTCCCATTGTCATCTGAAGTTCATAAGAAGGTTTTACTCAACTTACACACAGATGTGTTGCCACACATGACAGATCCAAAATTGTTGATGGATTTTCTCACTGACTCATACAACATTGGTGGTGTAACAAGCCTTTTGGCCCTCAACAGCCTTTTTGTTCTCATCCACAAGTATAATTTGGACTATCCAGACTTTTTTAAGAAACTTTATGCATTGTTTGAACCAAACATCTTCTATTTGAAGTACCAAGCAAGGTTCTTCCACTTGGCAGACTTGTTTCTGTTGTCTACCCATCTTCCAGCTTACCTGGTAGCAGCCTTTGTCAAAAGGTTGTCACGTCTTGCCTTATCAGCACCCCCATCTGGTGCAATGTTGGCCGTACCTTTTGTCTGCAATCTCATTAAACGACATCCAAGTGTTGCAGTTCTTATCCATCGCAAACAAGTAAGTTAGAATAATAACATATTTCAATTGATTATTTTAAAATGGAGACCATAGAAATCACAAAAGCCATCTGATCACAAGGAAGGTTAGCATCACATTTAGAAGAGGGGCTAATGCTGGAAACCGCCTCCCAGTTAGCTCAATTGGTAGAGCGCTGGACTGTTGTGCGGGAGGTTGTGAGTTCAAATCCAGCTGGACCAACACTCAGGGTCTTTAAATAACTGAGAAGAAAGTGCTGCCTTTGTAATAACATCTGCAAATGGTTAGACTTTCTAGTCTTCTCGGATAGGGACGATAAATGGAGGTCCCGTCTCACAAGTCCTTGTATGTGATAAAAAAAAATTTGTGGGACGTTAAAGAACCCACACACTGTTCGAAAAGAGTAGGTGACACAGTGCCTGGTGTTGTGGTCTATCTTTGTGTGGTGTCTCTCAAATTGATGGGGGTACTGCGCCTTTGAATATTGTATAGAAAGGGTGCAATATAAATAAAGAATTCATTCATTGAAACAACAGCTTTAGAAACTCTTTGCAGTGGCTATTTTATATCATCAACTCAGTTAATACCCCCTAACCAACACAGCACCACAGTTTCTTTCAAAACTTACCCCTTTTATTAATTTAACATCACAATAAACTAATGAAAAATCTAAGAAAAAATGCAAACTGCCTGAATTGTGGTGACACATGGATGAGCAAGGCATAATTGATGTTAGTTTTGCATCTGATTGATTAAGAGAGTGGTAGAAGTTTGTCAGACCAGTTGCAAAATGAAGGGACGCAAACTGAAGTAATCCTAGACAACTCTTTCGATGAAAATGACTACTTGCTGACAAAAGGCTAACAATCAAGTTTCAGCTTTTGAAACTCTGTACATTAGCTGATTTATGTTATCAACTCAGTTACTTAAACAAAATTATCTTGTAATACCACCAACCGACACAACATCACAGTTTCTTTAGAAACTTGACCTCTTTCCTATTCAGATGCAATTTTCATCTAGGAAATGCAAAAAAAAAAAAAAAAAGCATCCAAATCAGGCCTGTTATAAGTGAACTAAATCAAGATCCAGGTTTATGGGTAACTCAACTGATAATGATACAGTAGTGTTTATACTGAGATTAGGTTCCATGGTGGGCTAATTTAGGGTTGTGTTCTAAAGCAAGGCACTTGCATGCACAGAGCTTTTTTCCATCCAGGAGTGTTACTGGGAACAAGTAATCTGTTGGAGAGGGTTGGAGAAGGGTGGAGCTATCCAGAATTGACTGCATGTATAAAATCGGATTGAGATGGAAAGTAATATTCCTAACTGCTTTATGCTTTCAAAAGCACTGTAAGTGCAGACTTCAGAGACACATAACCTTTGCTGTGTGGAGACTCAACTTGTGTTTGTTTATCTCTAGGCAGGAAAACTTTTGCTTGATCATGACACAGAAGAGAATATTACAGATCTCAGCCAAGGTGATCCATTTATTGCCAATGAACCTGACCCTGCTAAATGCAATGCTATGAATAGTTCCTTGTGGGAACTAAAATCTCTGCAGAGTCACTTCTACCCTGGTGTGGCATCCCTTGTGGAAATGTTAGAAAAGCCTCTCAGTTCTGGTGAAACTGACATCTCAAAGTACTTTGATGATGGTTATGACCAACTGTTTCAGAAAGAATGTTGTAAGATTACTGATCAAAATGCACATTTGGAGTTCCAAGTTCCCAAGGGACTTATCAGTAAGGGCATGGCAGAGAGATGGGTCTTGGAATAGAATTTGGATCAGTGTGGTAGTATCTGAGCAATTGGGCACCCACCCCTCCCTTAAAACCAACATTAACCCTAACTTGCTTTCAGTTGACTGTTAGTTTAGGGGAGGGGTAGGTGTCCAGTTTCCCAGATACGTACGATTGTCCTAGCTTTTCAACCTGTAAGAACTTCAATTATGAAGCGTCAAACATGAGCCATAATCATTCAAAAGGTGTTTGTGGTCACTCGGAGTGTACTTTTACATCCCTTGCAATTATCAATTTTTTCAATTACAAAAGCGGAAAGAAGAAATTATGTGAAAAATTGAGAATTTGATATTTAAATTCCGTCCTCTTTCAAGGGCTTGTTCTTTCTGCTTGAATTTTCTTTGATTTGTTTTCTTTTTGTTGTGGGGGAGGGTTTGAATACTTTGTTAAACTTTGAAATCGTTAACTACATTGTTATGGTTAGTAACTTATGTATTGTGTAAAAGCCGAAAGGAGCGGAAAAATAAAAAGGTCCTAGCGTTTTTAAGGTCTTCATTTACAATCCGACCTAATCTACTCCAAACTTAGCCATCCTATTTGTCTCTTGGCTTATTCCTTCAGTTTTGGAAAAAAATTGCGAAAAACATATTATAAAACTGCATGTGGAGACACTGCTTCATAACGCTGCAATGAAAATAATGATCATGACGAAACTTTTCCTTAACTTTTTGATTTTGATCCTGAGAGTAACTGGCAACTAATTTCTCCTGAGTAGGTCACTGCTGGATCGCTTATTGAGGTTATGAGAATTACGAAAATGATCACCATCTAAAGAATATTTGACCGTAAAACAAAATCTCGCTAGTTCCATACGAAATGTTAAGTACAGTGTGAAGAACATGCATACTGATGTTATGGTGTGGAACGTTAAAAGTGGAATTTTTTTGCGCTCTTGCGTCTCATAGTTATTCGGTGAAAATACTCTGGCTCTATGGTAATTTACTAAATTAAATACGCCTATTGTTAATGCGCACTCTCTAAACGTCTATTGTAGTGCGGACCTACTATTGGTTGACATAGTTCTCTACGTCAGTGCTTCGCCCTCGAAAATACAATAATATAGTTTTTAATGAAACCTAACTAACTTGTACCAAAATTTTAGTCGGGGTTCTTACCCAGCTGCGACGAAAATGCTTTTTCCCTGAGGAAATAGGTTAGACGTTTGGGTTGAACTTAAATTGTAGAGGGCCAAAGACTGAATGACACTCGGAGACGTTCTTGCTGTGGCAAAGAGGTTTTAGACTTCATACATGCTTTAATGCCTTAATAGGTTTACTCCTAAAACAGTCAAAAGATGAAGCGATTGGAAAAAGAATCCGCGAAAAGTTGAAACTTGAACAGAGACTTAGAAAAGATGTAAAGATTCCATTTGTAATTCACGGTGGAAATCTAGTTCATTTCACGGAGAAATCAGGCATGGGAACATCGTATAGCACATGGAGACTTCACAGGAAGACCTCAAGATCGCGAAAATTGAGCGATATGGCGAACAGGGGATCCATTACACAGGGAATGAAAAAAAGTAAAAGTGAGGGTAATTTATTGGACGAAATACCCACCCAAAACGTGTATACCAATCCGTTATATCGACATCAAGACTTATTCGATAATGATTTGTTTTTCGAGGAGATCTTGGCAAAGATAGAGCGAGAAGCTGCCAGGTTGTCAACTTCGGATAGAAAGGGTGAAAACTTACGAGGGTTCGACTCATTTATGATGTACTAGACAAAAATCATATGACTGCAAAGGAGAGTCTCTTCGAAATCGCAGTAAAGGCTCAAAATACGTCAGGGCTTTGACTTTAAGATCACCTGTGGAGAAGTAGCGACGTATTTACGACAAAATTGTGATATCCTTTTTTTTTACGCGTTTATTTAGAGACATCTTAACGTTAGGACGCCCTTAGGGTACTGCGTAAACCTAAAGTGTGAAAAGACGTCATTCGTTTGAAGGAAGTTTTAGCTGTGGAAGCAGTACATGGCTATTATGCCAGAGAATGAAGCGGCGTTTGTTTGTTTGTTTGTGCGAATAGAGTCGCGAAGGCTGCAAAGAGACGCGTTTGTCAATGATAAATTATTCCCCAAAGAAATAAAGATAATAGCGTCCGTTAGAACATGCAATTATAGTATCTATAGGCGTCAAGCTCACAGATAAGGGAGATCATTGACATATCCGAGAAAATATATGATATTTAAAGCGATGAAGATGTGGTTTTGACCATCGACTTCATTAACGCCACCTGTCTATAAATGATTTATCTTCGTATTATTTTCCATCATAGTAACCTAACATGGCTCGGTATCACACCATGAGGCGTTTTTGTTATCAAGATAAGTTTGTCAAACTTGGGGTTTACTTTTTTTTTTTTTTTTTTTTTCGTATGTGTGTGTGTGTGTGTGTGTGTGTGTGTGTGTGTGTGTGTGTGTGTGTGTGTGTTTATAAATATTGAATTCGTTTGAAGTTGTTTTATTCCTTGGAAACAATCTTCACGTCTACTAAATACTTATTTCCAGTATTTTTCTCCTTCGATGCTTTTTTAATATTGTGAATGGGAAATGCCAAATTGACCCGGTAAGTTTCTGTAATCTACATGCAAACCATTTTCGTCAAGAAATAAACAGCTTTCCTCCTTTCAGACAGGTAGGCATGCGTCTGTAACTACCGTGACAGACGGCAAAACATTTTAAATTTTCCGTACCCCATTTTCGCCATCTATTTTCATATTCTATTTTCGTGAACTTTTTGCGGGGCACTCCTTAATGTTTTTCTGTTTGAATTATGTATGGCAACGGAGATCTGATCAATTATGCAAAGTTTTGTACTCTTTCATCTAACTAATAAATGAACTGAAGTTAGTAAAAATTGATTTGACTGTATTCGGAGTCACATTGTCTGGACTTCTCTACTAGCACCTGGATCAGTTACTAAGGTTAGGAACTTTTTTACAGTGACACAAAAGTATATTTATCCGAAACGTCAGCTGAAATTTGATAATGATGTAAAAAATGTCTTTGATGTGCGAAAGAGGAAGCAAAAAAAAGTTTAAATGAACTTGAAAACTTTTAATAAACGTCTGTTAAGATGGGTGGCGACAATTTTCAAGCTCGTTTCTTAGTGTCAAAAACTGATGAGAGTTGTTTTAAGTCTGTAGCAAGTCAAATTGTAACCTTTCTTTTAATTCTTGTATTCCTGGTGCGATCACACCCAACTTCTCCTTACGATATCGATTCACTATTCAGCGCACCGGTGATGAGAATTTGCAGCCTGTGGTACATGATATATCCTGGTCTAACGGCAAATTCTCCTAACTATTAAATTGTCAAGGAAATAGATGGGAAAGAGAAGATAGATATTGAACGTTAGATCCCTGGGGCGGATCCAGGGGTGGTTCGGTCAAACCCCCTAAATTATCCCTAAAAATACTGGAAATCATGTTTTCGAAGACCTTATTTTCGAAATCTCCCGGGGGAGCATGCTCTCGGGCAATTCTCCGAACCCCCCTTGACTAAATCCTGGATCCGCGCCCCAGGATCCATCGTAACTCACCCTATAGTTAAGAGTTTGGCTAAGTCATCGAATTACTGATCAACCGGACCAATAATCGTTCCCCCACCCACCCCCCGTCAACATTTTCTTAATGAAAAGGGTCGCTTTTAAACTTCTTACAATATATTTTCACTCGCGTTAAAACAGCTTACTGAGTCCAAAGGACAAACCCCGACAAACATGATATGAAACAAAGCCCATCGATTTTAAACCATAAATTACAAGAACAAAAAGGAAATTATACCTCCATTAACTATTAACGTTTTCTGGAGTATTCTCTACTCGCTTTGTTTTCTACACGTTTTTAATTCGGTTTTTGTTTCCATGTGGATGCTAATACAAAATTGCGCTTCAGGGCATTAATCATCAGAGCTCATTAATTCCACCGCGCATTTTATTCACAACTCATTGATTATTACCCCAAGTCCTATTGAACACATACAAGTTTTCATAAAATGTTAATTTTACATATTTGTGGCGTTTGTTCTTCGAATCACCAAACAAATCGATCCAACTACCTTGACATTGTCTTAACTGTGGTAGAAGGTGTTCAGGAAGACCAACTTGGTAATATTTTGCTGGGTATCAAAAAGATTTTGTTGTATCAAATAGAAAGTAGCTAGTCAAGTTTCCAATACATCACAAGCTCATTCTTCTATCCTGGTGGCAATGTTAATTAATGACTTCCAAAGAATTTTAGGGTGGCGGTCGCGCTACTTCATTTGAGCTCTAAAACATATATATTTTTTTAATTTGCTCATACACATCTAATATTACCTAAATTTTGAAGGAGTTAAACCAATCACCCGATCATTTTCATATGTTTCTTGCGCGACCACGTACCACTATGTTTATTTGTTTCTTCACATTTGTTAGCCTCGTACATGTCGCAGGCTCAATTGCGACATTTGGTGACCGGAACATAGAGGCTGCGCGACAGCTAAGCGTTTGCCCGTGACTTATAACCATGACAAAGATGTACAAGCTAAGGCTTACCGCGGAATCTCAGCTACCCGCCTCACCGTCCATTCGCTCTTCCTAGAGGTAAGAAATGTTCCGATTGTATTTGCGACTCAAAATTACGACTAGATACTCTATGAGGTGAAGGAATTACAGTTCCAAATTTCGTCTAACTGCGCCGCGAACATGGTTTATCGACTTTCAGTATCCATAATGGCTCGACTGTATAATTATATAAATACCGCCGTAGTCGCCTCACCTGGGGATAAATCCTCATTTATATGTTTGTTGAGGGCTTTGCCTTACTGCAAGATGGATAGAAAACAGGCGTTTCTTGAGGAGTTCGCTGCCGAAATTTCGTATCGCCTGAGGACTATTAAATACTCGCATAATTTTGTGACTTGATCAGGTACGAAGATAGCGTCTCATTAATTCGCATATCTTGTTGTCATATCATTTCGCCACCTGTACTCGAACATAAAAGACTGTCACTGTTATTTATAGCGCATTACACCCTGGAAAATAGCATTTATTTCTTTGGAAATCCTTTCATATTTATAATCATGTACAAGTACAAAGGATTCTACAGAAAACAATTATTTCACATGCTCTGCTGGACAAATAGGAAAACAATAACCAAACTATGTAGGCAAAATGCGTGGCAATTCAACGGGTTGTTAAAATAAGCGTTCGCGCCTCGAAAATTCTTGCCTTTTTTAAGGACTTACTTCACAAGGTGGTGAATATCTACACTGTTTATGGGGTAAAGAGAGCTTGTTTGTGCATTGCTATCTTCTTAGTCTTTTTTGAGTGGCACTGTTTTGCGGAGCTGGTCACAAGTTGTTTAACCGGAAACATAAAATTCTTAGAACCAAAAACCTTGCAAGCAATGGCGTCAAAATACTGTCCATCAGGTAGGATTACCTTTACACACAAATAGACTAGCTTGTTGACGGGTGCTTTTCTGACTTCGTAAATTTTACATGCAACACATGTTTGTTTGCGATGCAAAGTAAAAATTCAAATAAATGTTGGGTATTCCGTTTTGTAATCGCACTGGAGAATCCCAAGTCCGACCAGACTCTTCCGCGATCAAGCTTCATAAAGAGCCATTTAAGAATCGTTATTAAGATACGACTCATTTTAAGACCGCGAACGGGAAATAACGGTGCTTTCTGAAGCACCGAAAGGGTACCGAGACCTGTTCAGGGCACATTAGATGGTTGTAACACGAAATAATTAACTACAACACATGCACTACATCATGAGACTATCAACAGATAACAGGTGACTGTTAAATTGCATGGATACTGTTTTTTTTCCTGCAGATATAACCCTAAACAACTCGTGAAATAATGCTTGGTCGCCATGTTTGCGATGAAACTCAAGATAAGCTATAAATACGTGAGGTTTTCGCAAAACAACAGTGACCTTGACGCCAACCTTGGCTTCTCAAATTGCAATCTTTTTAATGCGAATCTGGGATTATAGTTTATTTGGCTCCTGTTATAAATGCTCCCAACTCAAAATCTCCAATCCTCCTTATTTACGGCTTTATAGTTACAAATGAGTTCGTCATCTTAAATCTAATCGGATCCAAGGCGGGTCAAATGTTCACGCTTTTATGAAAGGCTACAGTTTAATACAGCTTAACCCGTTTTCTCCCCAAGAGTGACCAGAAAGGAACTTCTCCTCAAAATATCAAAACATTTTTAAGCAGAAAGGTGATGAGAAGAAAAAAAAGATTATTTATATGAATAAACTTCAAATTTTAAGAGAGAAAATGAAACGAAATGTATCGTAATTAGACAGAGCAGATAATTGATAATTAGATTTGAAAGTGAAAGAATTAAACTGGGACTTAAGAACTCCCAATTATATTATGAGCGAAGATTTCTATCGTGTGACGAGTTGACGATACTTGATGAGGGCGGACGTAAAGAGTAGCCTAGCTTGCTGCGTTAGTGATAGAACGCTGGTAGAATTCTACTTAAACGAAATAGATGTAGATGGTGGAATTTTGAATTTGGCGCCGGCGAACCAGTTGTGATTCCGATTGGCCATAATAAATCTTCCAAAGTAGTGTTTTTTCCTCTTTACAAATTATTCAAATTAATTTTAGAAACGTTTAGTAATGGATCTCAGATGATGTCAAAATGCGTTAAGAACAAAAAAAAAAAAAAAAAAATGGCAAACGAGGTGCAGCCGAGTGCGTCACTGATGTTTTTAACACTTTTTAACAGAACAGACACGGCAACATACAATCTATTCATTTTACAAGTGAAAAAAAGCAAAATTTGTTAGTGGTGACGTCCTCTATGCGTCTGTCCTCGAGAAGATCATAGGTAAGAACCAATCAAAATGCCTACATAAATAAACAATAGCCTCTGCTTGGCGCGAAAATATGTACGGATATTTGTCCGCGGACATAATCAATTCCAAGATGCGAACTGTGAGGTTCGAGGAACAGATAATGTGTAAGGACAAATATCCGTACAGATTTCCGCGCAAAATAGAGGCTATTGTGTTTATTGTCCTTCAAACATTTTGCAGCGCGCATGAAAAAATGTTTACGAACAGCTTACTCAGTGGGATGGGATGTTTTCTTTTGAGTGTCCGAGTGTACGACTCAATGAGAAAAAACAGATTTTCCTTCTTCTGTAACAATCACAAAACCCTAAAATCTTAGAAGTGCTGAATTCTTGGTCAAAAATGTAAAGTTTAGTCAACGTTAGTGTGCAGGTGTTTGATTGACTTTGTTAGAGTCCGGCAAATAAATCAGCGTAATTTGTAGGTAATTCGATCGACCTTCACTATTTACATTTACTTAATAATTACTGTAAAGCGTTGACCTTAAGTATCTTCTTTTGTTGATATAAACGTGGCTATAACACCGATAGTTTTACAGAGATTTTCCTTAAGTTGACCAATATAATATTGGCTGATAGTTTCTAAAGAAACTGTTTGGGGGTGCGTCGGTGGGGGTAACGAAATAATTTGGATATATCAAGAAAGTTGAAATGGTAAATTGGCCACCGTAACGATTACAAAAACCGACGTTTCGAGCGTCAGCCCTTGTAATCGTTACGTTGGCCAATTTACCATTTCAACTTTGTTGATATATCCAATATGATATTGAAATACTTCTTGAAAATGAACGACTACGTTAGTTGTTGGTATTGGGTTTATTCTCGAAAGTAGAGGAAGAGGGCCCAATGGCCCCCCTTTTTTAATTTTGTGGGGCCTTTTTTCAAGAAAGGGGCCCAAAAGAGGGCCTGCCAAAAGGTGTTTGAACTTATTTGTACAGTCTAGTCACTGAGAAAACAAAGACGAGAGAGGCAGTTGAAACAGCAAGTAGCTGTAGAGTTCAGAGTGAGTTTTAAGGCGCAACTGCCCTATCAATCTTGTTTCAATTATGTTGTAGAATATGTTATTTAAAATAATAGTGCTAAGAAGTAGTCTTTCACTTGTGAAGAGTGGTGTGCGCCCCATTGATGCTAAGACGTGTAATTTCATGTGGCATTTTTTCCAAATTGCGGAAATCACGCAGTGCCGCCAGAGAAAAGACCCTGTTAATACAAATGTAGCACAGATTTTCAAAAAGAGTATTAGCCTGAATCTTTCTTCAGCACGAAGCACCTTTTGATTCTATCACCTCTTAGCTTGAAGTAAATCTTTAATTGTTTAAGGGCACCCTTAGATTAAAAATAGATTCAATTGTGGCTTTTAAATTCAGTGAATTCAGTGGAAACGTGTAACTAGCTTTTGACTGTTTGAGGAACACGTTCTTTGTCATTTTACGCCGGAGCGTTGGAGTTGTTTTTCAACGATAACTGAAGCGGCAAGTCTAGAAAAACCTCGTTGAAAGACGAAATCAAAGGTCTTGCTCATAAGATTATCATGATTTTTAATTTGTCTGAGCGGAACTAATTTAGGTTTTTAAAAAGACAGAATGGTAAATTCGAGAATTTTCAAGTTTTGGAGAAGAATGTATGTGTCATAATTTACGAGGTTGAAGTTTCTTTCTATTCCAAGCAGATAGGAGAAAGTGAGACAAATATCATCACACGGCAAGAAATCGGAGACGAAAGCCTTAAAATAAGAGAGAATTTCTGCACGACACGTAATTTCAAAGACAATCTACCACCCCTTAAGTGATTGTAAAAGGTGGTAAACAAACATTATTTTTAGCCAATGAAATCAGTTTTTGCAACAAACCATCGCCTCCTATTGAACTAGATGCAATTAGAGTTTGCGGAAAGAAAGGTTGTGGAAGTTCATATTCTCTTTTTTAATGCGCATAAATTAGCCTGGCTTTGCATATGATTCGCGAGAGATACGTCACCGTCATGCGACGGTCTTCCATGTAAATACAAACCATTCAGCAAAGTTTGCACAAATTGTATGGATGGCTGATACACTGATGCGATTAATGATCCTAAAATGAAATTGATTTGACGACTGCGAACTTAGTTTTCCTATGACAACGTATATGCCTGGTGGTAAGCTTCGCATACGAAGAACACTGTGTATGTATAGTAAGTAATATGGCGACTACAGAGTTACAGGTTAGAATCAGCTCGACACACTCCGGAAATGGAGAACCTGGTTTCACGATTTGCACGTTCTGTAACAACACAACAAATGGGTTCGAGAAGCGTTTATTTGCGACAACGCAACCAAAGGGACCCTTCTTTCCTGTTTTAGCCGAGTTACAGGGAAACAAAACAAAACTGGACGACCTCGGTCGAGCGGTTGTTTGTGTGGCCTGTTTCCATCATCTTTTGCGGCAATGGAGCAGTTTCGAACGAAGGGGTATTCCTGTTCGTAAACGAGAGTACAATATTGTCACAGGTATGCGATTTATATGATTATTCATGTACAAAATGGTTATCTAGAAACATCGGGGGTTTCGCTTGGAATACTTTTGTTACCAGTTTACTAGTTCAGTCGAATCACTACTGGAGACTTTTGTTTGACTTCGATCACCGAGAGTATAGGTCGATAAAAATGTTATTACCTTCAATTTTATTACTTTATGCGCCATTCCGTGCGTTACCGTATTTATAGACCGCCTCGGTTGCGAACAAGATTTATTTATGATCGCTTCAAAGTTATCACTGAAGTGTTAATTCATTTACGTCGACCGGCAAAACTTCCGAAAGGTGATTTAATTTTCGAAAGTATCTGTTATTCAAGTGCTTGGACAAAAGGAACTAATTTATCTGAAATCAAGCGTAAAAACACATCAATGAGCTTATTCGCGTGGGAAAAAAGCCGAAACTCTTGTTAATTTGAATTTCAGCATGTTTCTTTTCAAATGTATTTGCGTCTGTCAGGTCGTCTTTTTCGAGTTCCATTCACTTATAATTTACTTTTTAAACAAACGTTTTAAGAACCTTTTAAGCACTGTCTTCTAAAGTAACAGACAAGACATGGTATTAAATGCATACAACTAAGATGTTTCTATTTACTTCTTGTGAACAAATCAGCATCAATACGACATCGGGAGGACAATTTAAGGTACATTTTGTATTTGTGACCTCTCCAAATTGACACGTTTTCACATTATTGTGTCCTTGACTTGGTGCATCAGCAGATTACGGTTTTACTTTCTACCACACGGAATTTAGAGAACTCGAACTTTGTATAATTTGCATATTTCCTTGTGGGAAATTTGATATGTGAATTTAATTAAACATAAATTGTGTAATTAGAATAACTGTTTACCTAGATTAGGAGAAGTAAGTTCCATCACTTATCAAAGAAACGCTTAAAGACCAAGGTAAAGATACCCTATGTGCAAAGTTACTAGTACCGGCAGATACCCTTAAATGGCTCGAGATTGTTCTCTGGCTTCCACCAGTCAATGACGTTCAAATACCAATGCATTTCAGTGAATAGAGCGCATTTCGATCGAGTGTCGTAAAACAAAGACCAAAGTTAACTAAACAACCAATCATGACAAAGGGAAAGTGTCTTGGCCCTTTTAGCCCCAATCGTGACCAGCATCTGATTTCTCCTTGCAATATCACCTTTGAATCAAGAGAATAGAGGAAATGATCATCAACTAGAGAAGATCGTAATTGCTATACGACTTCTCCTTGTCAGCATCTTAGGGGCTGACCATTTAACTTTTGAGGGGAGTGGGTGATTTTGAAAAAAAATTTCCTGCAGGCGCTTGTTGGAAGAAAAAAAATTGCATGCAGCCCAATTGTTGTAACAGAAAAAATGTACCAAAAAATCGGAAAAAAAAATCCTACACAGCAGATTGCTAGAAAAAAAATTTCTTGATGACCAGAAATCACCCACCCCCCCCCTCTCCCCCTCAAAAGTTAAATGGTCGGCCCCTTAGAAAATGTATGGAGAACAGTATGAAGAGTATGCATACTGATCAAGGTGCAGTTGGTTCTAGAGTGAATCAGAACTCAAAGTGGAAAATATGAACTGCCTAAAGCACGGAAAAACGAGTCCCGATTGTTTTCTGGCGTGAGTTTTTTCAACCAATCACAGAGAAAAGTAAAGTGAGCCAAAGTGATTCCGGATTGCTTTTCTCCTCAGTTTAAGATTACTGTATCGTAAATTTCTTGAGATCTTCGCTTTGAGAAAACGATGTCCTATCACAGCAACACTCCTTAGCTGGATAAGGATCATAGAGCATTTCGTAATAAAAAGGACTGATTAGAATTGGTCGATTGACTCCCAACTTATGCAGTGTCTATCTATTCCCGAAGACAGCATTTGGGGAAGCCACACACCAGGCTAAAGTAACATTATTATCGGTAAAGAAATTGACAGCTTTAGACTTAAAAATAACCCCCGCGGTATTTCCTTGAGGCTTACATGGAGAGATTAGTCTCGCAGCTAAGAGTTAGAAAATTAAATCGGTCAACATTGCACCACTGTGCAATGTTGACTGAAAAGTTGTGTGTGAAAAATTTTTTTTCAAGTAATATCCAACTTTGAAAGAACGAATGGGGACGCCGAAATCTGTTTGGAAGATTTATCGGGTAATTTAAAGATTTGTTTATTTTCCAAACAAACTTTGTCCAAGATTGGAGAACCTTCGATTCCCAAGAATAGAGTTATTATGTGCATACTATTTTCGAATAACTTTACAAGTACATGTTGCCTTTATTCTGGCGAGACAAGTAAGAAGAAGGAAGATTAAAGGATACCAAAATACACGCACAATAATTGGCTGGAAAAAAGATTTCTTGAGAAATACATTCTGCAAACTTTTTTTTTTTTTTTTTTAACTTGACGATTTGATGAAGTGATACGGCTCGTGAGGTGACGTTCTTTTCTTATTCAATTAATTTGCTTTACCAAGTGATAGTAAATTGACAAACCAAGCTATCAAGCTACGACTTCGCTTGAAACTACTCTGTTATGTTAATTTTTCGAACAACCTTGAAGGTCAAAAATTACTTTGGAACGTCGGGACGTAACTCATCCATTGTTTTTCTAATCCCTCTTTACAAATTGACAGAGAGACTCCACAAGTTCTTTATTTTTCTTTATTAACCCATCGTAAAACTTTATCAAATGAAGGGTGCACCCCAATTATGTGTCATCGGAAAATTACTTGATGTTCACACAATGTTCCACGAACACGTGCAATTGCTGGTTTTAAAACATTTGAAGAGGATGGCTTTTAATGCAAAATTTTAGTTGTAGCATCATGACGGGGTAATTCCAACAAACGATTCTTCAATTAAGGCTCATTGTTTTCAGTTTTGGAATGGACACGAGGAATTCATTGTCATTTCATTTTTAGAAACTATTTTGTTTCAGTTTCAGCCAATCGTTGATTTTTAGATTGATACTTAAACGGTTTGGCAGCCCAAAATTCTAGCGATATATTTTTTACGATGAACTGTTGTTCCTGGTGGATCTTTAGGGCCGAGAGTTATGAATTATTCAGTCGTCAAATTATACCGCCTATTAATATCCTAGACTACTGTTACACAATTATGGACGATACTAACTTTTGAAGCATCTTACGAAATGCAAATAACTTGCGGCATTTCCTTCCCGTGCTGCGCGATACAATGATGTTTTGACTTTCATTATCTTTTTGAAGTTATCGTATTCGTCCGCATTGCTGTCGCTTCCTAATCGATTCTTATGCGAGCAGCTGTTAAAATGTTTTGGAGTTAATAAAAACTTTCTGAGTGCAGTCTTGTCTTGATAGCTCTCTCTAATTTTTGGAATGGTTCGGGGATTCAGGAATCAAGATTTTCTGGAAACTCCAGAGGTTTGGTATTAAAAGGTAAGAAAGCCCAACTCGTTTAAGCTTCAAAGCCAAGTATCGATAAATTTAAGATAAAAGAGCTTTCCTTGACAATTGTTTAATAATTCACGTGAAGTTTTGGCCTTGCTCTCTCTCAAGTCTAGTAGAAAACTTTACGAAACGTCGAAAACATTCGACGTATATCCTAATGCATCTTGATTTCAGAACAGTCTATAATCTTTTACAAGCAAAGCGTATTCATCAGCTACTTCAAAGCTGTACTAGGTCTTTACAGGTGCAAAGGCTACAGATTTTGCACAAAGAATAACCACGTTTAAAGGCTTTCCTATACTCACGGAATACTGAACCATGTTTTGCGCGCAGAAACGAATCACGAACTAGATTTCAATACTAAAGAGGGAAAAACAAGCGACAAGATTTTAGCTAAATGGAGGCCGTCTGAGTGAATGTTTTAAGAACTTATCGACGCTTATTCGTACAAAGAACGCGATGCATAACTCCCCCAAAACTTGGTAGCCAATGGGGACGTTTTCTTTTAAATTAATTTTCAAGGTTTAAAATTAATTCAAAGATGTAACTGACACCTAAGTCAAATTTTAGGGTTTGTTTCTAAAGTGCTAAAAGCACTCTCCGTATTATTTCGTTACAGGTCAAAACACGTCATATATAATTAATTTGGTTTATTTTGGGCGTTCACAAAACTAAGTAGTAAGAATTCATCATGTTGGTGACAATGTATAGTTATTTTTATCGAGAGTAAACTAGCGAAGTTTCCAAAGTGAATATAATTTGTTGGTAAACAAGGATGTGAACAGAGCAAAGAAACAGGGATCAGAGACTCTGAGAAAGACTTTGCTAAAGGCGTCATTAAGTCCATCAAGAACACACACTTCACTCTCATTATGACTTCCGCTCAGGTTGTCGAAACGTCAATCACTACTTCTACCAACAGCAGTCCTACTCGGGAGTAACTTCACTTGGACATTCAGACTGCACGATCAAATGTTACCGCAGGTCAAAACATTTACTGTATTCCATCACAAATGTCCACGAGAGATTTTCATCAGGAAAGGAGCGTGTGAAGGAACAGAAAAACTTTTCACTATTTTTTACATGCCTTGTGGCCCGGTTATTTTGAAAATTAATTATAAAACTAACATCTCATTAAAAAAAAAAATGGATTGGTTAGGGTGCTAGGTCATGTCTTTTTATTCTTTAAATTTTGATTTCAAAATCCGGTTTCAGGCCCGTCAAGTCACCTGACTATCGAGAAACGGGCCCTGTTCTCATTGGGGTTATTTTATTTATTATTATTATTATTATTTATTTATTTATTTCAGAGGAGCGTGTGAACCACTATCAGGTCCGACGAGAGGAGGAAATACGAAAAGAAGCCGAACATAAGATAAAAGAAATCCAGGATCGCGAAGAAAGAATCCGACGAGAAGCCGAAGACAGGTTCGAGAAATACCGACAGCGTCAAGCGGAGATCCGACGGGAGGCCGAGCAAAGGCTACTCGAGGAACAAGCCAAAGCTGAGGAGTTCAAAAAGCAAGCAACATCTCAACTCAAAGAGGAGCAACAGCGGGAAGAAGAGTTACGACGACAGGCTGAAGATCGAATTCAGGAAGAAAAAGAGAAACGAGAGTACATTCGGCAAGAAGCAGAAAGACTCCTTCGGGAAGAGAAGCTATTGGACGCACAGAGGTCAAAGCAAGGTTCCATATCGCCAAGCCTTGATAAAGTAACAACATACCGGACTGAAGTTATTATTCCTTCCACCGCCAAGGAAACTGTACCTTTAAGGGAAATTACAGATAAAGGGGAACCTGAAGAGATGGCAGGTGTAATTAGCGAGAAAGAGCTAGAAGCAAGACGCCAGAGGCGCAAAATGATGGAGTATGATCCAGAGACAGGCTGTTACAGGAAAATAGCAGCAGATGACGATAAAGAAAATACCATGGTTGAGACCAAAACGGAGAGAGTGGAGTATCGTTTTCGTCTTAGCTTAGACGAGAAAGCAAAGAAAACCTCGGAGAAGAAAGATACCTCTTCTAAGCCTGACCAAGCGTCAGAAGACATCACAGTCTCGATGGAGCCGGTGAAGTCGTATAGTGCTGAACAGACTATTGTATTGAACGGCGACGATAAATCGAAGAGAAAAAGTCGTGAAGACGATGCTGGAGGTGAAGAGGACCTCAAAAAAGCTGGTGACATAATGAAAGCCAAGTTTGAAGAGGGTCGGAAGATATTCGAGCAAGAATCAGTTGAAAGAAAGAGGAGTGACCCCTCTAGACAGAGGACCACGAGAACAACATCCGACGACTCTTTGGAGGAGAAGATCAGAGAAATGGAAAAGAGGAGAGAACGATTGCTTCTTAGAGGGCCATCGATAGAATCTAAAGACACGTTGGGTCGAAGCCCGTCGGAAGAAGGAAAAGACTCTTCAGCTGTCAGTCCTCGTGAAGGTACAAAGAGTCCAGTGGAGGATGGTACCAAGAAGCAGAGAACTCGCAGTGAACGAAACAAACGACGCTTGACAGCCGAGGAGATGACTTTTAAAAAGTCTCCTGACAGCGAAGTGGATTCAACGGGGACAGATGCCGCAAAAATACCAAAAACAGAGGTCAAAAATGAAGAATGCCAAATAGATACGAAGAAAGAAAGTTACAAGATTCAATTAAAAAAGGTCGAGAAACCAGAAAGACCAGTAGAAGACGACATTGTCATGACTCAGGTGAAAAAGGTTGAAACTTCTGTTGACCTCATGAGCTGGGACGACTCCACCGATGGACCATCCTACGGTACTGAGCGGGACTCATCTCCAGTTGCGCAAACAGAGCTTAGGAAGACGGCTTACAGCACTGAAGCAGAGCTATTTCCCAGACCATCGAAGCTAGTTGACACGGAGGCGCCCATCAGTGTGGTTAAGAAGGGAGAAGTTGAGACCGCGCTTAACTCCAAGAACTTTTCAGACCTTGACGAGGTGAGTGACTTTCGAGGGTGACAGATCCATTAGGCATTACAATAGAAAAAATAATCTCGCCCTATCTCTGTTCAGCTCGAAATTTGATTCCCTTTTAAAATGTAGGTGTAGAATGGGAAGAGAGTGAGTGGGGTCAGAAAAGTTAAAATGGACCCCACCAATCGAAGCTGATTGAAAAGAAAATATAAATGTAACACAGACCAAAACGCACAAGGAGGAAAAAGACTCTTATTTCGTCTGATAAAACAGGACAACCTTTAAACGAACTGAAATAAATGCTTATTCAGCACTCGCTGACGCATGTTTTTTTATTTTTATTTGAAGCTCGTGGCTAATTTAACTAGAAACGAAAGGGGTGATGATGGTTATCATTAGGGAAGAGAATTCTGACATTCCAAACGTTTGAAAAAAAACACGAGAAAACCCTACTAAGTGAATACTGGCAGTCTTGAGAGGAGAAGGAACCTTGGCGGTGAGTTCGGCGCGAGACCGAGCTTCTCATCACGTTCACAAAGGAAAGAAATGGCTATTCTTAATTTATACCTTGTATTTGGGGGGAGGGGGGGGGGGTGGCGGCTAGCTTTTGTCCAATAAAAAAGTAATTTCAGTTAGCGACGGTTAGTTAAAAAAAAATAACATCCTAAATTTGATGCATGTTTAATCCCTCTATTGGTATCACCTAATCTACATAACCATTGAGTGAATGAGTATCAAATCGTACATCGTTCAAATCCGTGGTGTTCTCGACTAGCCCTTGAAGTGTTACAGTATATTATTGTTCCTCATCTCGGTAATCTCTATTAACCAGGCATCAGGGATGTCATCAGCACCCATAGAGCCCATTTCCACATGGGACAACAGAGGTCGCACAGGTAATTCCGCCGAGGAAGACCGAAGACGTCGCGAGAGAGAGTACGAGGAAAGGAAGCGAAGAATCGAGGAAAACCAACGACGGGCAGCGAAAGAGCTCAAGGCGAAAAAACCGTACGAAAACGACGTGAAGCCTTGGAGCGAGGAACAGAGCCAGGAAGAGAGGCACGATCATGATGTATCTATCAAGGAAAAGAGACGTTCGTTGCTGGATATGTGGGAATCATTTTCTGAGCCCCACACCAATGTGATGTCTTTTGAAGAATACGAAGACGAAAAAATGCCTGAAGAAAGCAACAAAGTTGTAACTCTTGAGAAAAAAGCTGTGTCGGTGAGTACAAGTAAATTGTTTGATTGATAAACATCATAACTGAAGTTGCAGCGGTCTGCATAGGGATAAGGCCAATTTTGGATTTAAACTGAGCTTAGATTTGCCTCGACTTGTTTAAAATAAACAAACCTTTCAAGGACGTAAGAATAATAGTATTCAGTCGTCGATTGTCATTCTATCAGTCTAGTCGATCATTGTCAAACGGTTCGGGACGCACTACACTGTTGCCGTTAAATAATTGTTGCTGGGACCTTGTGGTGCTTTTGTAATAAGAGTCAAAGTTGAAGATGAAATTTGACATCAACAACTCATAACCAATACAACGTAGTTAATTTTTTACAAATTATACCGACTTTTACGAAAGTCCGCATACTTTTTAAAATTCGATTTCTTTCTTAACACAACAGACTGACAAATAGCAACCGTGAAAGAATTTGAATCTCACACCTTGTGTCTATCAAAAAGGCTAATGTATTTCCATCATATATACAAGTTTGATAACGGACACGCAACATTAATCCAACTTTGTTGTCAATATTTCTAAGACAAAAATATTTGAAGTACTTATTATTGAAGCTTAAAAAACGGACTGTATTCACAACTGGCCCTATCATGGTAGAAGCTCAGTTTTCCCCTGAGAATCAATCAAACACAAATTTTCATACGGATTATCATTAAAAAAAGAAAAAAAAAACAAGAGAGTTGAGGGGTGGCTTGCTTTTAATTGCACATCAAATTTCGAGAATACTTAGTTATATTTCGAGTGTGAAAGATAACGTTATGTTGATGTGTGGTATAAAAGTCTCTCTTCGAAATTTTCCAACTTACTGACCTAAATATAGTTTTTTTTTTTTTCTAATGAATGTTACTATTGTCTCAGGGCATTACAGAGGTACACGTATTTGTGTAACCCAATCTCTTGTTTTAATTTAGCAATGGCTCCACTAGGTCGTGTTGTCAAAGTTTGAGACATTTTTACCTTTTTACCTTTTTCTCATCGCGTTTGTATGTCCTACGACACAGTTCATCTTTTTCAACCGGATTTTTCAACTTGTTTCTCCTATGCTCTCGAGAACCCACAAGGAATTTATAATTACGGGATTTTGATACATACTCATACAGGTACTTTGCGGGTTTCCACGTTTATTCTGATTTTTGTTATTTTTAAGAAAAATTTAGAAAACTTTACGACAATTATTTATTTGATCTCTTAACGGACCGTTTCACGGTCTAACGACTCCATAAGCAGTCTCTCTATTGTCTATTTAAATAAATGACAAGTTTAGACGAATTAAGATACACAATTATGCAATGCGTTACGAGACAAGTTAAAATTTGACCGATCTCACCTCAGTTACTCTCGCGATTGTAATTCTTGAGTGCCTCTCAAGACAATTTACATAGCACGCATGTCTACAGGTCCGTTTGATAAAATACCGTGAGATTGATCGAGGTTTGGAGTAGCAGTGAACTAAATTTTTCCAGACTTAATTGTTACTCAGGTTTCAATTTATTTTGGCGAGCAGTTTGATCCGTTGGAAGAGAAGAACGGCGAAGGAGACATGGAGGTTGAAGTTATCACCACAACACGAACATCTGCGGACACTGACATCAACCCAAATTTGACCGAGGAGGAGCAACGATGGGAGAGCGCTGGACAATTCCAGCCAGGTCGGCTACAAAAAACTGTGTTCCACAGCTTGTCTGAAGCGGCCCCTGTCGAAGGAACACCGACACCAAAGCCTCGAAGGAGTCGATACGACTGGATGAAGGGGGAGACAGAAGACGACCAAGCGGCGCTTGTGCCAACGAAATTGAAAATTGACAGTCAGAGTAATCAACTCGAAGATGGAAAAGTAAGGTAAGAAAATTTTTAATAGATTCTCTACAAATCGTTGGCAATTTTGCCGTCTGTTAAATGAAAATACAACCGACTGCAGTTGAAACGAGCAAACAATCATGTATCTTAATCACGTTCAAGGACCGTTAACGTTCCACTCGCTTGACCTCCATTGCAGTAAGGTTATCAATTTTCCTGGATTTTTTTTTTTTTTTCATCGTTAAGGTAGTATGTAAAACGCCATCTTCTGTGTGTTTGTACAGCAAATTTCATTACCAATATTCGAGGGAGATCTGTCGGTTAATTCAAACGGCACGTACTGATGGTTGGTTTAAGGGATTAAAAGCCTGAATTCCTGAGTCGATTTGTGGTTTTAAGTTTCACAGCTGCGTTAAGATCAATCTTCGCTAAATTGAGTCTTTGAATGACTTTTTCACCGACTAAGGTAGACTTACGGTCGCATACATTGAACTCTTGATTGTTTTAATGGCTTTGCGTGGGTCTAAAGGGTCTGTAAATACTGAAAATAAATTCTTGTCAAATAAATAACGAAGTGCTTTATTTGATATGTTTTGTAGAATCTTTTAAATGTTTTAAATTTGTTGTTTGTGGTATGGCTGACTTAATTCAAACACAGTACTTATATTTACATGTTCACAACATTCATCATTACTATAAATACTGTTTTGGCATTTTTAACCAAACTGCAGTGGTAATTATTCCAAGGAGATTTCTGAAATGATGATGTGTTGTTTTAAATTAGCATTTTAAAAACATGGTGGATTGTCACGCCACTTGTCACGCGACAAGTCACGCATTCTTTTACTCAAACCAAAGACCGAATTACTGTTAAATAAAAAGCGACCAGGCAATAGTACTTAACTCTTAAAATTACCCTTCCTTTTACTGTCTGGTTAAGATCGATTTTTTTTTTGTATTAATTTTTATTTAAGTACTCACAGACATTTCCTGTTATTGCTCTTTTTCAGCAACGGTCAAGACAGAGCAAGTCCGCCCCAGGTAGCTTGAGTATTTAATTCATAAGCGATAGATTTTAACTCATAAAGCAATAGCATCGTCATGTAAATGTTGTATTTTCTTAGCCTGCGTGAACCTGTCGATAAATTATAGGAAAAAGGAATGACTACCTTTAGGTTGAAGTTCTATCTACTCAGTATGGACTGCACTGCACTGCACTGCACTGCACTGCACTGCTCTCAACCGGACTGATACCCCATCCACACCAGCAAAACATGTTTAGTTTGAACATCAATTTCACTGCATTTCCCAGTGGGAATCGAGACTAGGAAAGAGCAGGCTGATAGAAGACGCGCAAGGAAGGAAACACGCGAGGAATGAGAGCACCTAGGATAGGATGCTCGTAGCGAGACTGCTAAAATATCCCCTTCTGACATATTGCGCAGGTCTATTTCTCGTGAAAATACGCTTTAAAATTTCTACATTTTGCTCCTCAGCCAGTCCCAAGGAAGGTCAAGACGGAAAGCCATGATTTAAAAAGCAGCAGTGAGAGTGAAAGCGAGAGTGATAAAGGAAGTGACAGCGAAAGCGAAAGTGAAGAAGAGAGGGTCCCTCGAGTCGATACCGTTGAAGTTCACAACTCACTACTCACAAAGGAGGAGAAACAGTGGGAGCAAGCGGGTAATTTCCAACCAAAAAAGCTAAATCTTTCTCTGTTTGCTGGGTTTCAACAAGCACCTGCGAATGCAGAAGAGAGACCGGCACTGAAAAAGACACAAGGAGCGTCCCATACCTCGCGGTATGAAAAGCCACTTGTTAACTATGAAGAAGAGATTCTCCCGCCAGCTGAAGTGAAAGTTCAGGAAACTGAGCCTGAAATGGAAGACATCAGGTAAATTAAGGTTTTAAGAACTGCTCTTGGCGCAAAATCAGTTCATTACATTTGTTTACCGCCATATTTGGTTATTTTCTGACCCTTGACTCCGTAGAGTGACTAGCATCTAATTGACAGAGCTGAATAACGTACACGCATGCGCTAGATTTTGCCGCGGAAGCACGGATTTTGAGTCGTTCGCATGAATCATTTCCTATTCTGTTGCTTCGAGGTGTCGTTTTCCTTGCCGCTTTTCTTTTACAGAACAACCTCCAAAAACTTGGTACACCCCCTAATAATTTTCAAAAATTAATTTTCTCCTTAAAACCTCTGGAAATAGGAAAATGTCGCTAAATTTTGATGACCGCAACCCACTGACGTAGCATTTCATTATTCAGCTCTGTCAATCTAATTTATTCTTACAACAGAAACCTAAATCACCTGTTAAGGTAACAAGAATCTAGGAAGTGATCACCAACTTACGAAACTCTTGATCGTTAAACAAATTCTCCTTGTCAACGCCTTAGGAAATGTATTGAGACTTGAACAGTATGGAGAATATGCATACTGATGTTAGGGTGTAAAGGGTAAACTTCAAATTCTGACAACACTCAGGCGAGATATTCAATGTGAAAGTTTATTTAGGATGAGTCAGTCAGCCAGCCTTGTAGTATCCTTGTAGTATCCTTGTAGAATCTGCAATGTACTGCAAGTATTAACTGAAACTGAAAATATAATACAAAAATAGCCTGTGCTACGCCAGATACGAAAAACCGCTAAAAAAAAAAGCACTCTTTTAGAAGTGGCCAAAAAATACGTGGAAACGTATTCCTCATCTAATGCAGCAGCACTGTACCCCGAGGAAAGGGTAATTAAAATAAACCTAGTTTCACTACTAATCACACAGAAAATTCAATGAAAGCAGTGATATTTTACAGAGAGTTGTAAAACAAAATTACATTAAATAAGAAAAAAGAAAGTGGTCAAACGTAAGACTGACGGACCTAGAATGACTTAATTTTCCCATGAAACGCTTAAACAATCCGAAACTACCGTGATGCCACGCGAACCTCTTCAATGTGCTGTCAGAATATTAATTTCTGACTAATTCGTTCCCATGTCACTCAAACGTCAGAAATTACATATAGTGTGACCCATATTTGTCCTTTTCAACTACGCTACGTTTTCTTCTTGATCAGTTCAGGGAATTTGCTGCCACATTGTAACACCCTCTGCTGTTAAGTATCTTTGTGCTCATTTCCTGCGTGCCAAACAGTGTATTGATGTTGCAAGGAGACTGTGCGCGTTAACCTCTATACCCCAAAGGGTGTCTAGCGATTAATTTCTCCTAACAATATCACTGATTAAAAGAAGTGATCGCTAACTAAAATAATCTCATGATGTTGAACAAATCCTCCTTGTCACTACCAAAAGGAATCTTTTACGTCAGTTTCAACTAATCTATGAAATCGGAAAGAAATCAGTTGTTGCATCTTTTACCCAAGAAATGGAAATCTCATGTAATAAATCCTTTACGCCGATTATCAACTTTTCAGAATTCATTTTGTGTCTCATGATGATAAGATCTCTAAGTTTTACATCTATCGACATTATTTTATTTTCATAATCTGTTGAAGAGAAAAAGAGCACAGTTAATATGAGATTTATTTCCTTTGCAGCCCGGTCCGTGAATTTAAAACAGAGACTGAGGTAAGGTTTCAATAATATGTTGCGATGATATTTTCTGAACCTTAGAATTAAATCACCTTGGGACGTTCTGCAGCAGGGAAACAAGTTGAAAGATTTTTTGAGACGAAATGGAAAAGGTGGGGCGGAGTTGTTTTACTGAAGGTGGCGAACTTGCAAAGGTGGTAAGGGACGAACATGGGATGAGGAAAACTTCCAGATACCCTTGGGATAAGTATCGAGGGATACTTTTTCACGCAAGATCACAAACAGATAGGAGTTCGGTGTCACGTTTTAGTAAAGAGGGGTGGTTCCAAAGGGTACTTTAGCAGTAATACTTTTCAACGCATGATAGCTTTGCTAATGCTTCAATAAAGAACCTTTTGACGAGATGTAATGGTGAATTACATGTTGATAATCTTGCCTTTAATTAAACTACATAGCAACAGCCACCAGATCACATCAATAAACAAATGCAAAACTGACAACCAACTGTTCTTACTACTTTTAACACATTTTTTGAAATATCTGTTTTGTGTTAGATCACTGCAAGTGATAAACAAACTTTCTAACAGTTAACTTGTTATGTTTCCAAATGTGAGCTTTTTACTTATTTTGAACAATACATAGTTAAAAGTTGCTTACTCCTACGCATACTTTGTTGCTGCTTTTTGCATCGCTGCATTACCTGGCTAAACTGCGCTTGAGCAAAACGAAAGCAGTACTGTAGTACTTCTCGTAAAGGGAGGGCATTGGGACCTATCACTCTAACCAGAAATACCAAACAAAATTTCCATTAAAATTTAAAACCGAACCAAAAAAATCTGGCATTCAACCTGAAAGGTCAGTGCCAAGTTAATTGCAATCATAAGAACCGACTACCGCAGCGGATGCTAACCTTTTTAACTCTCATGAGTTACCAAGACAGAATCTCTCCATACAATATCAATACAATATCAAGAACACTTGTAATGAAAATAAAGACAAATATCAATTTCGGGATTATTAGATGATACAATACCAAATTTTCGAACCTAACATTATAAGAATTGTCTGACAGGCAGTAAGGGTAATTACTAATGAGATCTTGGGAGTGAAAAGGGTTTTGAACAGCAAAAGATGTAACTTTGAAAGGAAAAAGCAAAAACCGATTTCGATTTGGAAACGGAAAAACCCAATGCCCTCCACCTAGATCATAGCTAAACATCTTTCAGCTAAACTACATTCATCACTTTTAGCCTCTCTCATCTTCGCTTTACACCTACGTGTATGAGGAGGAAAGTGATGACAACGATGATATTCCAGGGTGGAGAAAGGTAGAAGAGCAACGAAGACAACAGGAACGGGAAGAAATCGAAAGAGCAAAACTGGAGGAAAAGAGACGGCGGGAACGAGAGGCTATGGAAGAGGAGTCACACCAGCAACTTGATTCAAGTGACGACGAGTTTGAAACCAAAGTGCGCACAAAAGAAGTCAGGAAGATTAATCCAAATCTGTTGTTTCAGTTCATGAAGGAAGCAGACAAAGAATCAGAAAGACCCCTGAAATCGATGGAACCCAAAGAGCAACAAATAGATGTATCCAGTGTCTCTTTGTCAGAATCTACACCTGTTATTGACAGCCCCTTCGAAGACCGCTCCGCAGGAGACCAAGAAAGAGAGGTGGAGGATGAGTATGAAGAGAAAGTACGGAGTGGACAAATCAGAAAGTTGAAGCTGGCTAACAGTCTTTTTCTTCAATCCAAGGAAACGGATAGCGCACCGGACTACCGCAGGAATGAGTCCAGCAGCGCCAGAATTATCCAAGACGAAATCTACGTAGAGAAAGTTGAACACTCTACTGTCGAGTCTGCACCAAGAAGAGACTGGGAAGAGGAAAATAAGGTATTCAAGCATGCCGTTGTCCTTAACGATCCACATGAACGCGATCATACGTGTTTTGTTAGTACCAAGTAGTTAAAAGTATGTTGTCAAGCGGCATGTCACGCATTAGATCAACTCGAACCATACACTAAATTCGCAAGGCACCCTTTAGATTACTTATTGCAACCGAACACACACCTTTCTTTCGTTTGATATACTGTTAACCTGTAGAGCGATCTGGCTTGATAATAACAAACGCAGTGCAGTCTCATAATTCTGTTCTGCGACTGCAGTATGAAAAAAAGGTGCTTTTTATTTGTTTCCTGTTTTCTTTTTTGCACTAAGGACCATACGGCGGCACCCATGTAACGCTATATCACGAAATATCGACTGTTGCTTTCCAATTTGAGTTCACAATGCTAATGTCCTTGGAAGGCATTGTTTTGAAGGTCACGCACCTCCCTGGTTGGGTATAAATAAATTCAAGTCTTGCGTGAAAAATTATTGCGCAGACTAGCATTAAACGTCGTTGATATGGATCACTGATATTAAATTTGACTGTGTTGAAATAATCAGAAACATTCCATACTGAACAGAAGCTCGGGTGTGATGTGGTGTCCGTGAACAGACTGTGCACTTTTTTTTAAAAGCGTGATTGGTCTTTTTTTTCTTTTCGCCAGCCTGAAGTCGTCAACTTTGGTGGAGCGATCTTGCAGAGTTACGAGGAGGAAACTGAAGACGACGGTATTCCTGAATGGCGCAAAGTGGAAGAAAAACGAAAACAGCAGGAACTGGAGGAAATTGAAAGAGCCAGATTAGAAGAGCAAAGAAGACGGGAACGGGAAGCGTTTGAATCCATTGAACAGGAAGATGAAGACTCGATTGATGACGAATTCGAAGCAAAAGTTCGAACCAAGGAGATTCGAAGAATCAATCCCACTCTACTTGTTCAGTTTATGAACGAGAAAAAAGAAGAGCCCGCAAGTACTGGTAGGCCCAAAAAGGAAATCGTAAAAAGTCAACACATGTTGGTTACGGAAACCACGTCCAAGGACGACAGCAATCTTGAAGTTGCTATAGAAAAAGATGACGAGTTTGTCGAGGATGAATACGATCTCAAAGTGAAAAAAGGGCAGGTGAACAAGCTCGTCCTTAACAACAGTCCTTTCTTGCAAAAGCAAACGAGAGATGAGACACCCGTGTTGAAAACTAAACCAGAACAGAAGCCCAGTAAAGTACCAAAAGAAACCTCACCTGATCCTTTTGTGCAGGAAGAAGAGCTTGTTCAATTGATTGATGAGGAACTTGTGGAGTCTTCACCTGCTACGGGTTTCCTTGAAGGAAACGAACACGATGAGTACGAGGTGAAAGTGAAATCCAAACTTGTTAAGAGGTTAAGTCAAGACCAGTTCAATTTTCTTCGCAAGCAAGAGGAAGAAGAGCGTAAAAGACTTCAAGAAGAGGAGCGACGTCGAATCGAACGCGAGGAGCGCGAATTACTCAAAAAAGAGCAAGAGCGTAGAAAGAGGCTAGAAGCTGAAGCCCGTGCTAGAGAAGAAGAGAGGATCCGCAAAGAAGAGGAAATCAGAAGGCAGGAAGAGAAGGCGAGAGCTCGTAAAGAAGAAGAAAACAGGCGTCGGCGTGAAGAGGCTCAACGAGTTAGAGAGGAAGAAGAAGAACGATTACGAAGAGAAGAAGAAGAGGAGCAGATGCGTATGGAGGAAATGCGTCGGCAAAAAGAAGCAGCTAAAAGGAAATTCCAGACCGGCATCTTTGATGATGTTCCTGTGACTCGTTCTGAGAAGGATATTTACAGTGTAGGGCGTCTTGACGCGAACAAGTTCTTGCAATTTCAGCAAAATTCTACGGAAGAACCAAAGCTGAAGTCAAAACCGCCGTACGAGCAGAAGGTAACAAAAGAACCCAAGGTACCAAAAGCTGATGTAGAAACTGTTCAAGTGGCCTCTGTTGATTTGATTGAAAGCAGTCCGTTTGAGGAAGATAGAGGATCTTTTCTATCCGAAGACGCAGACTACGAAGAAAAACGGAAGAGTGTGGGAAAACTAGACAAGGACTGGTATATTATACAGCAACGAAAGCAAGCCGAAGAAAACGAGCGGCGAGCCAAAGAATTAGAGGAACAAAGGCTAAGAGAAGAACGTAATGAAATGTTAAGGTTTCAGGACGACGATTCTACTTCTGAGGTTGTTGGCACTTTGGAAAAAAGAAGAAGCAGGCTTAGCGCCGACAAGTTTAGTGTCTTTGAACAGGATGCTGCGGGAGGATACGGTAGACCCAGAAAAACCCAGAGGGAAGGTTCAATCGTGGTTGAAAAGAGGGAAGAAGTTCAATCTACACCTGCTGAAATACAAGAGTGTGAAATTAATGAAGAGATTAGGACAAAGAATTATGATGATGGCAGTGTTATCATTCTCGGAATGGATGATTCCGAAACGGCCCGGCGGAAAATGCGTCTCCAGCGGGAAAGAGATGAGAAAGAACTGCTTCGCCAAGAGGAGGAAAGGAGAAGATTGCTTGCCGAGGGAAGTTTGGACTTCCGTGCTAGTGAAGCAGAGAGTGATAAACCCAAGAGTGTTGGAAAACTGAATTACGAACAATTCTCTGTGTTCCAGCAGGAAGGATCAGTCGCCCCGAAAGCAAAACCGCGCAAGCAGGATCCGCAAGTAATCCAAGAAGTTGTCAATGTCAAAAGCCAGGAGGTAGTTGAAAGCTCTCCAGTCGATATGAACGAAGCTTATGTTGACCGCGGGGGCCCCTCTGAGACTCAAGAAGATGTTGAGTATGAGAAAAAGATCAACGCAGGCCAGAGACTTGATGTGGATAAGTTCTTGAATGCCAGGTCTCACGAGTCAGTTGAGAGAACACAGCGTGCTAAACGAATGGCAGAGGAGAGAATGCGTCGGGAACAGGAAGAGTTGGCCAAGTTAAGATTAGAGGAACAAAGGCGGATGCAAACGGAAGTAGACGCAGGCTATGAGAAAGAGAGTGATCTTATTCAGACACTGGAAACCGGAAGCAGGAAATCAATTTCCGACTCCGATTCTGAAAAGATTGAAAGAAAAACATCGAAACCCAAGGAACATGAGCTAGAGAGTACTGATAAAGGTGTTGGTGTTGGTCGTTTACCGGAGGAACTTCGTTTACAATTTGAAAGTGATAGCCAAAATTCAAGTTCTCGTCGTCAGTCCACTAAGATCAAAGGCCCAAGATCACTGACAGACGAGGAATCTACAAGGACAAACTCGATTGAAAGTCTCCGCAGTATTTCTGGTGAAAGTCTGTCTTCTGGGGCGCGAGATAAAGATATGAATGGCACCGCTGGTACCTTTGAAAAATTGTCGTCCTTGGAGAGGTAAATACGATTTCATTTCAAACCTTGTAGTTTATCAACTAATTTTACTCTTAGTCACGGTGCGAGACTCATGGTTCATTAAGAGCTCATTAGAAAACTTCTAGTGTAACATACTTGCGTGAGATACCGATAAAAGTTGCTTAGTTTTAGTCGTAATCAGGTTTTTCAAGTGTAGATAGAATACGTTCGACACGTTCAGTTTTAACAAAAGAAACCAAAACTGCTATGATTTGATAGACATGCTTATCCTTAAAGGGAAAGTACGGTCTAGAAAAAGGTTATCTCAATTAGAAGACTTTTTCCTCATGAGTTCGAAAATAACTGCCATTTTGTCTAGTTTGCTTTGTATTAGCGACAAGAGCGCTTCGAAGTTGCCCATTTTTACAACTTTCGGGGTTAGAAAATCGCCATCTTGGATATACGTCATTGTGACGTAGCAATAGTCAAACTTAGTTCGGCACTTTGTCCTTGTTGACCAGTTTGGCTTTTTGTGAAAACAATTTCGAATACTCCTAATAGTTGAAATGAGGTCAACTGTCCTGTGGTTGAATCTCAAAATACATACTAAAATTCAGTAGGAAAAAGTGTAAGCCTCCACAAGTTACTGGAATGTGAAATATTAAAGAAAAGTTAGCCGGCAAAAATAACCCACGACGACGGCTTGACGAACCCTGCAAAACCTCAGAACTGCCAAAACGAAGACTTCCAGTGAGATATACAAGCATGTAAGTTTTCCTTGTTGACCTTCGCTTCGAACTGAAAGCTATACTTTCCTTTTCCATATTCAACACAAATCTCAGTTATTTATTCTATGAGTTTGTGCAAACCATTTTATTGTAAGCGAATAAGTTGAAGCTCGGAATGGTGGTACACTGTGTGGTAAATTTTCAGTCGTTACCCTTGACCAAAGCCGATTTCCAACATCATGCGCCTTTCCAAGTGGTGTACAAATATATCTTGTCTTTCCTAAGTCTGTTATGAGTTCACCGTGTAAATTTTCTTTACCCCACCAGTCACATTCTTCTGCGAAAAAACTAAATGACATTCAATATATCGCTAGTAAATTGTCAAAACAGTCACGTTTGCGACAAATACAAATTATCCTTCGTCAGGCAGGCGCCCATATTTCACTATATCATATCAATTGGACACAATTAAAATAATATAAAATTTTTTATGTCTTCCAACCAACTACTTGATGTAATTATACAGTGCTTGTGCTTTCAAAAGAAATCGAGTTTCATTTTAGCTTCAGTTATATTGAGGTTATTTCTAATGTAAACACTGTGTGATAGAGGCGACTTTCCGGCGCGCGTCGAAAATAACAATGCTCTACTTCACACAAGTCGCGACATTTCAAACATATTTTAATAAAAAATACTGCGTTGAAGCTAATTCCAAGTAACAAAGATAAAAAACACCTTTCCCAAATTAAAGTTAAGTGCTGAAACAAACAAAATTGAATTCGTAACAATTAACTTCTACCTTTTGTCTGCGTTAATTTTGGCAACTAAGTGTTTGTCAGTGTTTACGCCTACGAAGAATGATCTTCAAAATGCAAGTCTATCATTTCTAACTTGTTGCATGCCAATTGGGGCTGATCTTATTAGTTCCAAGTGGCTCGTGTTCAGTTATACACCGAAGCTTGGTTCCTGTAAGTGCAAAAATAGTTCATCTCATTCCGAGGTAGCAATGTAAAATGAATCCGTAGCGGGCACTGCCGTTTTCTTTAGCAAAATAACTATCACTCAAGAGCGAGGATTTATTTGAAGAAAAAGCCTTTGCTTTTCATGATCAAATTGAGTCGGTGTCCTGGTACATTTAATTCTTAGGAGGACACATTCTCGTTTTCCGTAGGTTTCCCTTGACAGTTGCTGCAAGAGAACCACGCGCGATTTCCAAGACGTGTGCGACTGAGCGGGTCGACGTTTCATCTTGAAATTCATTTTCTTGACTTTCTCTCTCTCTTTCTCCCCAATGGAAGCATCTCCTTCCCCTGAAAACGAGCCATGTTTCGTTTGAAACATAAATGGGTGTACTACATCCTCTCAGCTAGATTAAAATCCAAGTAGAGAATTTAACAAGTAGCGCCCCCCTCGCCGCTGTTCTTCTTGTTCACATCCACTCCAGCAGGGATATAATTAGCATGTTTGACTATTGCTACGTCATAACAAAGATGGCGGATTTCAATTTGAAAATGCAGATTTTTGGAACGTAATTGCTCGCAACTAAAATGCTTTAGCTCAAATGAATAGCCAGTTAGGACAACGCAAGCTAGGAACTTTTGATATAAGTAAACTTTTTCTAGACCGTACTTTCCCTTTAAGACATATATTTAAACACGAATGCTTTCTTTAAGGAGGGAGTCTAGTCAAGAAACTCAAGTGGAAGACAGAACAATTGAGGTGTGTTTAATACACTTTGCCACATATTATTTTCACCTATTACTATTGGACCTGTTCTTTCACCAAAAGAAGTAAACTTAAGACTTTTATGTAGAAATTAACAAAGTTAACTAAATTCCGAACAAGAAGACGGGAACGAATGAAACCTCTTAATTCGGATACATAGACGTTTAATTTGTCCCATTTTCAAAATTATAAATGGACTATATCACATGTTTGAACAGCCATACTGATAGAAGTAGAACAGTTCCAAAGACTGGTATCTTAATAAATTTTAACTTTTTTATGAAAAGAAAAAGAATACTATGTAACGTAGTAGAACGGCGCCTAGGCAAAACTACATTTTGTGAGCAACTTATGGGCCAGTTCCAAGAGAAAAACAAACAGATTGGCATTTGGTTCGTAAGAAATAAGTTCAGTTGTCGGTTTTCACAAGATTTCGCCTCTTCTTGGATGATCCACGTTTGCTCATGCCTGGACACAGTTTTGGCTTAGAGTTCCAGTGGCACAGTTGTTTAACGATACACTTGCTATGATAAATAATCTTGAGGTTTTCTGGTTGTAGTCATACTCTCCAGAGGAAAAACCAATTCCTAAGAAACTCAACACGAGTATGTTTGCTGCCTTTGAGAAGAGCAACAGCGAACCAGTACAGCTCCGGCGTGCAAAGAGTGAAAAGCGTGCGAGACCGAAGAGCATTGGGAACGTGGACTTATTGATATGGCAAGATGACTCCAATCTTTCCCAGCCTCCCTCCGCTGTTTCAAGAGGGACGTCTGGGCGCCAGCCAAGACCAAAAAGCATTGCATTTTGAGCAACGAATGTTTTTCAATAATCAATGAAATATATTATGATGTAGTGATTAGAGCTTAATTGGGTAGCTAGAAAAATCACGATAAACTTTGTATTGAAATTTAAAAAAATTCGGTGGGTCCAGACAACGAACGATTCACGTTTGATTAAATTTAATTTTGGGGGTTCTTATATCATGATACAAAAAAGGGCAGGGGGGGGGGGGAAGGCACATCTCGCTTTAGCGTGCTCAGCGTACTTTAAGATAACTTAATAAAATACCCTACTGCTATTAAAAGCATTTTTTTTTTTTACGTAATTGGATTTATAAGGCTTTTTTGTACACAGCATTAACAGTTTTGGTATTAGCAAGTCAGAGTATGACCACCTTTCCTTCACCATCTGAGAAAATGGCGAAAACTTGAAAAAAATAGTCAACATTAAAGTAAAATTTGGGTAAATATGAAATATGTTTCCAATGTTAAGTTACTGTTTACTTAAATCTGTAAGCAATTCATTATGATTAACCTCTTTTTAATGACCAAGTCGACAAGAAATGGTTTAACTCTTGAAGAATGTGACTTTAAGATGCATTGTTGACTGTCATCATTCTTCGTTACGCATAACTCTAAAATCACAAACGAGAGCCCGTTTTTATGGAACAAAGATGTCGAAGAACTGGCTGTACCCCTCAGTTCTCAACGAAGTTCGTTTTTCGTAGAATTATAAAAGAAAAGGTTTGATATAAATATCAGTCTTTTAGATATCAACAATTCGCGGAGTCGTTTCACAGGTTTTTTCAAAATTTTGTAACAAGATAAAACATAAGCACCGAGAAATCACTAACTCTTTTAACTCTCAAGATCTGATTGTGAATTCTCCCCTCTATCTGTTACACATTTCCTTGTAAATTAGTTACGGGAATTTGTTTTCTGGTCAAGGTAACAACAGCTTCTACCAGATAAGTGAGCGTATTCTCATCACCTGTTTGTTGAACAATGTATAGTGTTATTAGGAGAAGTTACATGTTAATTGCCACTACGATGTCACGATCGTCTCTGATCTGTCGTAGTATGAATAAGTAAAGTAATATTTCCAAAACGACATTGATCAGGATATTCTTAGAGAAGTGTTATGGCTTTCCAGTGTGTTGTATGTTGTGTGCTACCATATATGGTTTGCTCATGCGCACGCATGACGCATTATTAAACAGTCTTTTACTTACCGAACCGCCATATTGTTTGGGGTGTGTAGTTCTTAAGTAATACATGACAATTTTGGCGACGAGGATGGGATATTGAGGGACCTTTTTGCTGCTAAAGTGAAGACATCCCTAAACTAAATCCACACAACGTCCACGATGGCCAGCGATGCCAATACGGCACCAAATCCAGTTCGTAACATCGGAAAAGTTCAAAAGTTCACTGTGGGAACTGACTTCGAGGCGTATACAGAACAGTTAGGATTCTTCTTCGTGGCCAATGGAGTGACCGACGCGAAACAGAAGAAAGCCATTTTGTTAACCAATCTTCCCACTGAAACGTACCAACTGGCGAAAGATTTGATGGCTCCGACCTTGTTAGGAGAAGATTCTCTCACGTACAACGCAATCGTAGAGCGTCTCCGCGAACAATTAAAGCCACAGAAGTCTGCTTTAGTAGCCAGGTATGAGTTTGACAACCGAGCACGTAACACAGGAGAAACGGTGAGTCAATATGTTGCTGTTTTAAAACATCTAGCTACGGATTGCAAATTTAACGACGCCATGCGTTTGGAAAGGCTTAGAGATAGACTGGTTTCGGGTATTCGAGATAAGAGAATGATGTCAGAGCTTTTGAAACTTAAGCTTGAGGAACTGACATTTGACATTGCTGTTGCAAAGTGCTTAGCTATTGAGCAATCTTACAAGGATGTTGAAGCTCTCCAGGGGAATAAAGCGTCAGAATCAATCGATTTATTAGCCAAATCAAAGCCAGGCAAGAAGCTTAAATTCATGAGAGAAGCCAAGCTTTCAGAGAAAAAGGGTTCTTTTTCCCCCAAGAGAACGGGTGATCAAAGTTGCTACCGCTGTTTGGGAATTCATGATCACAAAAGTTGTCCATTCAAGAAAGAAAAATGCCACCACTGTAACAAGACTGGTCACATTGTGAGGGCTTGTAAATCAAAGAAAAAAGAGACACAAGCTCCCCAACCCCCAGTAAATTATGTAGACAGTGATGACGGGGACAGCGATGATTATTTGGCATCCCTTGAGGTTAATAATGTGGGTGACAAGGATCACGTAATATGGGTCAACCCCGAAATACAGGGAAAGGTGGTCAAGATGGAACTAGACACAGGGTCAGCGGTGTCTGTACTTCCATACAAACTATATAAGGAACATTTTAATCATGTGAAACTTTCAAAGAGCCTTGTGACACTTAAAACCTACACTGGGCAGAAAATCACACCTAAGGGAGAGATGAGATGTAATGTTAAGTTCAAGGGCCAGGAAAAAGAGTTAAACCTACAAGTTGTTGAGACGCAGGGACCAGCACTGTTTGGGCGTGACTGGCTGTCCAAAATTCAACTGAACTGGGGTGAAATCAAAACCCTTAAGCTTAGCAAGACTTCAGAAGGGGGTATGGCACGCAAAGTGGATCAGTTACTACAGAAGTACGAGTCTGTATTCTCCGAAAATCTGGGCACACTTAAAGGCTACAAGGCAGATTTGAAGGTTGAGGAAGGCTGCCAGTCCAGCTTTCATAAACCACGCCAAGTGCCATACGCACTCCGCCCCAAAGTAGAAGCAGAATTGACACGCTTAGAGAAGGAAGGTATTCTCTCTAAAGTAGAATACAGTGAATGGGCGACCCCAATTGTCCCAGTAGTCAAGCGAAACGGATCGGTACGAGTTTGTGGCGATTTTAAGGTCTCAGTGAACCCAGTACTTCTTGCAGAACAGTACCCTCTGCCACGTATAGAGGATATTTTTGCAAATTTGGCTGGCGGTAGACATTTCAGCAAACTTGACCTTCGCCAAGCTTATCACCAGATGGAAGTAACCGAAAGATCCAAGGAACTCCTTACGATTAATACACACAAGGGCCTTTTTCGATACAATCGCTTAGTCTTTGGCATCTCTTCGTCTCCAGCCATTTGGCAGCGTGCCATAGACCAGGTTTTACAGGGAATACCTGGGACCCAGTGCATCCTTGATGACATGATTGTCACAGGCAAAACTGATGAAGAACATTTGGAGAACCTGGAGAGTGTACTCAAGCGATTACAAGATGCGGGTCTGAAGGCTAACAAGGAGAAGTGCGAGTTCTTCAGAGATAGAGTTCAGTTTTGTGGGCATGAGATCGATAAGGAAGGTCTACACAAGACACAAGAGAAGATTGAAGCAGTGGTCAGTGCACCAAGACCTGAGAATGTGTCACAGCTTCGCTCATTTTTAGGGCTCGTAAACTATTACAACCGTTTCTTGCCCAATGCATCTACAGTTCTCCACCCACTTCACCAGTTGTTAGAGCAAAACAACGAATGGCAGTGGACTGAACGGTGTGAGCGAGCCTTCACTGAGGCTAAGCGTATGATTACATCTGAGCAGGTGCTAACACACTATGACCCAGCATTACCGGTTAGGCTTGCATGTGATGCTTCACCAACTGGCATCGGCGCGGTTCTTTCACACGTCATGTCCGATGGTAGCGAAAGGCCGGTAGCTTTTGCGTCCCGATCGTTGACCAAGACTGAACGTCGGTATGCACAGATAGACAAGGAGGCATTGTCCATTGTGTGGGGGGTGAAACGATTTCATGTTTACCTCTATGGGAGACGATTTACGCTCATTACAGATCACAAGCCCCTCACTGCCATCTTCCACCCAGGAAAGGGAGTTCCAGCCATGACTGCTGCAAGGCTTCAGCGTTATGCATTGTTCTTGTCCGGGTTCGACTATACCATCGAGTATAAGAGTACAACCAAACACTGCAATGCCGATGGACTGTCGCGGCTCCCTCTCCAGCAGAAAGAGCTTGAAGACTTGGAGGTGGATTCAGCAGAGGTGTTCCACGCCTCTCAGTTTGTGCCATTACCTATAACCAGTGAAGCAGTGGCAAGAGAAACACGTCGTGACGTTGTCCTAGCGAGGATACATGATTCTATCGTGAAAGGATGGTCTACTCGTGTGGAGGAAGACAAGCCTTATTACGAGCGACGCAATGAACTGACAGTTCACCAAGGCTGCATCCTATGGGGAATGAGAGTGGTAGTTCCCAATAAGTTACAAAGCAGAGTGTTAGAGGAACTTCATGATGGGCATCTGGGCATGGTCAAAATGAAAGCACTCGCGAGGAGCTACGTATGGTGGCCTAATATCAATGGTCATCTGGAAGAGCTAGCGAAAGGCTGCAGCGGGTGTCAGCAAAACCAGAAGATGCCTGCTAAAACACCACTACATCCGTGGGAGTGGGCCACTACACCATGGCAACGTATACACATCGACTACGCAGGGCCATTTCAGAACTCGATGTTCTTAGTGGTTGTCGACGCACACACCAAGTGGCCAGAAGTGATTCCAGTCAAGTCAACTTCTTCAAGTTCGACTATCGAAATTCTACGCGATTTGTTCGCCAGATTTGGAATTCCGGAACAGATAGTCAGTGACAATGGTACACAGTTTGTTTCTGAGGAATTCCAGACATTCGTCAAGTCCAATGGCATCCGCCATATAACTTCAGCACCGTACCATCCAGCGACGAATGGTCTTGCGGAAAGGACAGTACAAACCTTCAAACAGGCTTTGCGTTCCATGCATCAAAGCCCCAAGCCAGTGAGGGAGAAGTTGGCGAAGTTTCTCATAGCTTACAGGAACACTCCACACTCCACCACCGGTGAGAGCCCAGCACAGTTACTCCTGGGAAGACCATTGCGTACTCTCCTAGATTTGGTGAAACCTAACTTAAACCGTAAGATGGTTAACCAACAACACCAGCAGAGCATTAAGGCAGCGATTGACAAGGGTAAACAGTATCGCCAGTTAGAGATTGGTGACTCAGTTATGTCACGGGATTATCGAGGGGATCTGAAGTGGCGTCCAGGGCTGATCGTTAACAAGACAGGTCCGCTGATGTATGAGGTACAGGTGGCACCGGGACTGATCTGGCGCCGACATATTGATCAGTTGAGACCAACGGCAGTTGGGCACTCAGTTGAAAGCACTGACGCCGACTGTAGTGTTGAAGTCAGCCAACCTGAAGTGGCCAACACACCACTGACCCCGATTACATCAAGTACTCCAACCACTAAGGGTGGCACAGCTCCAGGATGTTTCGAAAAAGATCAACCAAAGATGGTTCCTGTTTCCACACCTACGGTACCTGACCCTCCTGATGCTAAACCAGCTACAGCTAGTCCGATGGTCAAAATGCGACAACACCCTCAGAGAGTTCGCAGGGCACCACAGAGGCTTGATCTCTGAACTTTGTTTTATTCTGTTCGTTTTCTTTGTTTAAGGGTCGTTTTTACCTTTCGAACTGTGGTTACCGGACACTGTTGGTTTATTTAATGTTTTCCTTGAAATTGTATTTTAGGGCTTGTTTTAAAAACTAGGGACAGATCGTTTTATGTGTGGAGGAAATGTTATGGCTTTCCAGTGTGTTGTATGTTGTGTGCTACCATATATGGTTTGCTCATGCGCACGCATGACGCATTATTAAACAGTCTTTTACTTACCGAACCGCCATATTGTTTGGGGTGTGTAGTTCTTAAGTAATACATGACAAGAAGATAATGCACTCTTGATAGGGATGGTAGTGCATGTATAAGCATTGGGGAAATTTGGGAAATTTTCAGAATCACTCTTTGAGGGCACACAATTCCCTCACTGAAAGGAACATCACCCACAAAGGGCTCCAGACTTAAGCGAACCTTTTCATTATCACCCACCAAGGGTCCGTACTTTAGCTTTACTTAGAATCCCCACTATTCGCTTTGTCGATATTCAGACCAGAATTCGAAATATCTTTTGACCGGCGGAAACAAGTAGATTTATAGCACAACAAGGTAGCTATTTGAAAGCTCATTTTCAAAGAATTAAACAGCTTTACATCAGGCCCAAAACAGACCCAGAGGGGTGAAAGTATAAATTCATAGTTGACCGGTTCAAATTGTAAAATTTGCGCCCGCTAAATAGTTCTTCAAATTACAGAAACTGTAATTGGTGTTGTCTTTGTAGGACTTGAATTATATGTAAGTCAATCATTTGGAATAAATAATTTAAATTAAGCCTGACTTTTTGTCTCGATTGCAGTGTTATTTGTTGAGTCATTTATTTGTACTTCCTGTCGCTCTGGCTTTTTTTTTCAGTGAGAAACAATTTTGAACGACACAAAAACCTAACAATGCACCATCAGGGTAACTGCTTCGTTGACAACCAGTTCGCAGACGTCTTAGGTCGTTTCGCCAACGTCTCAGGGTAGTAAGGTAATGTCTCATAATTAGTTTCGCTAACGCATTTCATAACATTTAATGATTCCATCGCCAGAACATGATCGACTTCTAATTGACCGAAAAGTCTTAGGGAAGAGTTGAGTCATTTCAATACAAACTGAAAGTTGATTCGGTTCATACAATCGCTGCGACTTCAAAAGGTCGATCTCAATGCATTTTTGGCCGATCTCGCCCGTGTGTTAAGGTACATTTTCTTTGTCGCGACTTCGAAGAAAACAAACTATAAAGAAACGTTAGCGCATTTACCTAGAACGTTAGCGAAATGATTCACGAGATGTTAGCAAACTGATCTGAGACTTTGGCGAAATGACCTAAGACGTCAGCGAACTGGTCGTTAACGAAACGACCGTTATTTATGTTTGTATATCGTTGCAACTCGATTTCTTGATTGTTTGTTTTGGTTACGCATGTAATGTTCACTCCGCAGTTTCTTGGCATAGCAACACGGTCTCCTTACATTGATTGTGCTATCCTCTAAATTGGCTTATTACCGCTTCCGGATAAAAAGTGGATGCGTGCGATCTCTACGGTAACAATCACGCAAAAAATGTTTTTCAAGAGGCCACAAACAGGAAGTTGGAACATCCGATCCATAGTCCTTAATTTGAAGTAAAGTACTACAATTCTTTAAAACAATATCTTTGTTACTAAGAAACAGCTGCTTCCAATACTTTGTTAAGACGTGTCATGCCATTTGCGGTAAAGTAGTCGGTCGAATATAATGAAAACTTGAGAGTCTACCTGTGGTATTTTCAAACTATTTATTTTGTGCTTGTCATTTGAAATTACTGGAATTATCCATATCTTTCTAAACTTCAAATTATATCACTTGTGTTAACTACTCATTGATAGTTCACAATAAGTATTTATATTCCCGGAGTGATATCTACGTCACCAATGTTAAAATTATCATGATATCACTAATAACTCTGCGGGGACCCGTTGCACGGAAGCCGCTGGTTCCAGTTCATTCACTTTGTTTCACAGAGTGACCTCTATTGCTTACGTCTCAGATGCCATTGAAGACAGTTGCTAGGGATAAAATTGAAGATCTTGAAGACGAGATCAATACTAGAATGTTATGCAAAACCGTGGGAAACATTCATTGTAAGAATGCACAAGAAGAAACTTTCTTTTCCTTATTCACTTATTTTTCGCTCACCAATCGTGCAGATAATTTTTGAAAATTCCAGAAAGATTGGTGGGTAAATAGATTGAAAGATCCAATAACTGGTTGTTAAAAAGCGGTATAGCTGTGTTTACCACTGATTAAAAAGTAAGGGGTAATGATATTAGTTTGACGATTACGATACAGAATCATTAATTCACATAACATTTGTCTCGAGTCACATAAATCTAAATCACTACCCCCCTAGAAGGTCATTAAATGACTAACACTGACAAACGAAGACACACATCTAAACTTTTCAGCTTGTGCGTGCAAAGTATTAACGAATTAGCAATGTTCGTGCTACAAATTCTGTCGGTTTTCCATGGCCTGGGAATTACCCTAGTGAAAGGTAGCAACTTCAAAAGAAGCGTGGGAAATTGGCCGCGTTAGTTATGGTCGAATAAAGAAGCCATTATTCTCAACAAAGAAAGCGATTAGAGCAGTTTTCTGACAGTTCTTGAAAACAGTTCAGGAGAATTCAATTTTTTATCAGCAAAAAGAATAGAAAGGCGACCAAACAAACTGACGGCAAACAGCTTCATATTGTCTGCGGTTTTGAATCACGAATCAATTAGCAATCGTGGTACCTTTCGTGGGCTAGAAAGTGAACATTCGGCCAAGAGGGAAACGGGATGTGTTTGGACAACACCAACTTCACGTAGAAAGCCGAACCTTCTAGTTGTGATAATTATATTTGGATCAGTCACACTCGAATAACCCTGTTTACTAATCATCCTGTTGTTTCAGTTCGTTGGAATATTACGGGTAGCCCTTTGGACTTGCTCGTTTGACTTGGTGATGCCACTGGCCACATCTTTTGTCAAGACCCAACGTAATAAAATCGCGCTGAGCAGTGTGGTTCATTTGTTTTATTTACAAGTCCTCTCCGGAAAGAAGGTAACATTTTGCTTTCCCTTATCTCAGGACTAAGAAAGAAAGCATTGAGAGCTGTACAAAAGTTTTAAGTTTTGAAAAATACGTAGAGTGAGGCGGATAAGAGGTATACGAGGGAAGTCGAGACCCTGCATTTCTCTTAGGTACTTATTCGTAACACTAGCCATACGCTGAAATAATTTATGTTCTCTATCACAAAAACATAGAAAGCTGTAGTTATTACATCTTTATTTGACTGCAGTTCGATGATCACGGAACTTGTTGGAACAATCTTATAATTTTTGTGTTCATTTTCTCACATCACTTTTCAGTTTACGGCTTGATCTCTATTAGTTTATTTCAAAACTCCTCAATAGATCTCCGAACTTTCTTAACTCAGTCAGTTGTCCAACTGAACTTGTATTTGCTTTTTCACGCTTGGGGAATTCGAGCACAACGTGTCTAGAGCTTGTTCTATACAAGAATGCTAAACACACTGTAAATTGTTGAGAATATGGGGCACTGTAAAATTGTTGAGAATATGTGACAGGGCAAGAAGGAATAATCTATCGTCGTTATAAATGAATTATTTTGCATTATCGAAGTACGGAACTTTCCAGCAAAACCAATCTCAACCTTTCATTGTCTATTATATAGGGGTACGTAGGAGTTTACACTAATAAAACAAATGATGCGGCTGTCTAATTTAAATACAATACACAGTTAATTGAAAATAAAATATTTTCGGCTCTTGGAAACGCCATAGATTAAAGAGAATCGGCTTAACGTTTTGTGTACACGTTTGAGTATTTTTGAGTACGTATGCTTGAGTTGAATAGTTTGCTTGTGTCAACCCAACTGGACTAAAACATGCACAAAGGTTACTAAAATAAATCCATTGTCGGCAATCTCGTTCTTTCTGAGGGAGTCGCGAAAAGTCAAATAAACACCTCCTTTTTTTTTTTTGGAGTTTAAGACAATAAATCTTCTAAGTAATGACTAAGGATAATTGATATATCGATAAAAATAATCCAAGGAAAGAAGTCTCGGAACCGATCCAATATACCTGGATTTTAAAGCCATTTTCGGATTTCTGAACCTTTTCAGAACAAAAGTACCCTGTCGAGAGAGTTGCTAGGAACTTAAGCATAAGACTTGTAGCAGACGGTAAACGGCAGAAGAAAAATTCTCTCATCCGCTTTGTTACACCAAATATACAATCTTAAACGTATTTGAATTTAATATCGATATCGCTTTCGATGTTTCTTTGGGGTTAAGTATGCTTCAAGGCAAAAAAAAGCCAGGAAATCCCATGGGTTTTCGCCGTATTTCGTTAATGTGAATGTGCTAATTGGTCTTCCTAATCTAAGAGTCGATCAGTTTATACTTAAAAGTTGAGTTGTTTCGGGTTGTAAAGCACGATATCTCACGCATCGCTTAAGATAATAGGCTACGGTGAACAATCGCTCGTTAAACACGTACCACTAGGCATAACGCCAAAAAAAACACTTTCCTAATTATGGTTGACACTCTAGAGAAGCAAAGGCAGCAACTAATACCTCGACAACAACGTTGATTCACCAAACATCTTAACATTTCTAACAAAGCTGCTTATGTTGTTCTTAAAAATAGAGGTAATGGACTGGTAAATACTGCGTAATAATTATATGAATATTTTAGAGAGATAAGCTGTCTACAAAACATGTACCGCAATAACTACCATTAGTTACTCAAAGAGAGTAAATTTCTGAAGAAATTATGGTGCTGCGTTGGTAACGGGAGGGCTGAGGGGCGTTGATATTAAAAGTTATTATATGGCTGTGTCTCACAAGGACTGGGAACTACCGAATTCACGAATTTGATTGACTGAAATAATAATAATAATAATAATATTTAATACTTATATTGCACTTTTTGTATAAAAATACTCAAAAGCGCAGTACAATAAGTAAATATGTTTTAATAGAGCGTTTGAAGGAGTTGATTGATGTTTCCTGTCTTATTGGCAGAGGAAATAAATATTGAAAGCGGTCTAGATTTTCCCATCTAGGCGCCATCTAGACCGGTCTAGAAAAAAAAGGTACGAAGAATATAAAAAAAAAATTGGCATTTAAGACACAGCCATATAATAAACATCTTATTAACCGAGCTAGGTTGGTCTGTATGGGAGAATCTTGACCTCGGTCGCTGGTACAGACCTCGCTGCGTTCGGTCTGTACTGACGACCTCGGTCAAGATTCTCCCATACAGACCTCCCGCTCGTTAATAAGAACTAAATAATTTGATTTTATTAACTGAGTGGATGATATAAATCGTTCATCGTAAAGCTGACCTTTCGAGCGTTAGCCCCTCGTCAGAGAGAATGATTTACTTTTACCAAAGGATATTCGATAAGGGGTCGTCAGCTCCAAATTTCTTACACTTTTCCTTCATGGTATTTCTACCCCGCTGAGATCTTATAAAAACGCCCACACCTATCATGCCGCAGTTTTCAGGAGGGCTCTTCGGGAAAGAGACTAAGAGTACTAGAGTCGAACCTGTATGAAGCGGTTATCCAATGGGAATGGCGGAGTGACCGCTTTATACAGGTTGACTGCTAATACAGGGTGAGCGGCAATTGACTTGTTTGATGTTTGTGCGAAATATTTGTTCTCACAGTCCAAGATTGGAATAAATTTAACTTGAGAGATAACTGTTAGTGTCATTTCAGGGGTTCGGCTTTAAGTAACCGTTCGATACAGGTGGAAGACGATACAAAACGGCCGTTTCGACTTAATAGAGGTGAAAGCGTGATAAAGGTGAAAATTACAGGGATTAAAAAATGTCGGAACTTTGACAACCGACCGCTTGATACAGGGTTGTCCATAAATATGGGCCGCTTAATACAGGCTTGACTGTGCTACGGCCACAGTTGTTTCCTGTATCAGTTGAAAATCAATCAACCTATCAAGATAGATAATTAGATTAACATGAAAGACTAAGCAATATATCTAGAATTAATTCCTTAAAATCCCGGCCCCGGTTGAGATTTCGCAACTTCCCCTAGGAACCAGCTCACACTCAATCCCTCTTCTTCATTTTTTACGCAGCAAAAAATCGAACATGTAAAACGGAGAAATCTCCAAAGTCAGTGGACGGTGCCGCTTGGTTAAATAACAGAAAGAAACTACTCACCATGTCACAAATTATCTCGAGAAAGGTGTTTTCGTATTCCAGCGCTTCGACACAACACCCGATTGAAGTAAGGGGGGGCAATTTCCTAAATCCTGAAACGTTTTCTTCGAGTTACGAAGAAGCAGTTGCAGAGAGCCCACAAATTGCTAAAGATCAAGGAAGTGAAATACTCTTCAAAACTCAAAGCAGTGATGATGCTAATGCAGCTTATACCGAAAACAGTACAACAATAGTTCGAACATTTGTTATAAATGGAGAAGAGAAAAAACACCTCGCTACCGAGGCAGCGCCGATTACTACAACAACAATCAATTCTAATATTGATCGAAGTCTTCCCGAATTAAAAGAACATATCCAAGCAAAAAATGGACATTCAACTCCTGCAGCCAACAACAACCTTGGAAAACTCACCAACTTGGACTCTACTAATATGCCAGCTACCACCAAACGAAGCTCAAAAACTAGTTATACATACAGAGTTCGTGATGGCATAGCTGTGTTAGAAAATGTCACAAGATACCAGCCTGAAATGCAAACAACAACAAACTTTACCACCGACAAACCAAAACATGCAGAAATATCCAATGTATCCTTAGAGACAAACACAGAATACCTGGTAACAGACCAAGATCATGACGTTCACAAAAAAAGCACTATCGGAACGAAACAGGCATTTACACCCACGCCTAAGACGATATTATCCAAACTGGATATGGTATCTATATCAGAAAACAATGCCAAAAATTCATCCCAAGAAAAAAGGCAACTCAATGAAGTGATAAAAAAAGGAACTCAGCAGTCAACAACACACTCTTACTCAGTCTCAAATCCAACAACTTCTCAAAAGAATTTTGGGTCAAAGGCTTATAGAGAGCACTCAATAACCAGAACCAAAAGGGAAAAAGGACCTCTAGCAGCAAGAAATACAGAAAACATGACGACACAGAACAACACACACGCCAAATCTCACGGCGACAGAATTCTCATTCCCCACTTAACTCAACAGACTTCAACAAATCAGGTCAATCAAAACAAACCATCGACCAAAGACCAAACAGACAAACCTGATGGGTGGGTAAGCCGGGAAATCACACTCGAAGAAGTCAAATCAGAACCACCTCTGCAAGCAAAAAGGCTCTCAGCAGATAAAATGCAGTTTCTTCAAAGCCAACATAAACAGCCCGTCACAAGTCTAAAAAAAACCACAACTGGGAGACTTGTCATTCCCGACTTTAATCATACCACTTTCACCACAGAAGTCAAAGAACATAAACTATCGCCCAAAGTCGAGAAGCTTACAACTCAAGAGTGGGTAACACAGGTAGTTACTAAAGAAGAGGTGGGATCAGAGCCACTTCTGCAGGCAAACAGGCTCTCAGCAGATAAAATGCAATTTCTTCAAAGTCAAGATACCCAGCCTGACAAAAGTCTAAAAAAATCTAGTCCTGGAAGACTTGTCATTCCCGACTTTAATCAAGCCACTTTCACCACAGACGTCACAGACCATAAACCATCACCAAAAGTCGACAGGCTAAAAAGTGAACAGTGGCTAACACAAGTAGTTACTCAGGAAGAAGTCAGATCTGACCCATCTGTACAGGCAAAAAGGCTCTCAGTAGATAAAATGCAGTTTCTTCAAGAACAAGAGACACAGCCCGAAAACATGCGAGATAAATCTAGCCCTGGCAGACTTCTCATTCCCGACTTTAGTCAAACCACCTTCACCACAGAAGTCAAAGAACATAAACCATCGCCCAAAGTCGAGAAGCTTAAAACTCAAAAGTGGGTGACAGAGCTAGTTACTCAAGAAGAAAAAAGATCAGAGCCACTTTTGCGGGCAAACAAACTCTCAGCAGATAAAATGCAGTTTCTTCAAAGTCAAGATACCCAGCCTGACAAAAGTCTAGATAAATCTAGCCCTGGTAAACTTCTCATTCCCGACTATAATCAAGCCACTTTCACCACAGACGTCACAGACCATAAACCATCACCAAAAGTCGACAAGCTAAAAAGTGAACAGTGGCTAACACAAGTAGTTACTCAGGAAGAAGTCAGATTTGACCCATCTGTACAAGCAAAAAGGCTCTCAGCAGATAAAATGCAGTTTCTTCAAGAACAACAGACACAGCCCGAAAACATGCGAGATAAATCTAGCCCTGGTAGACTTCTTATTCCCGACTTTACTAAATCCACTTTGACCACAGAAGTCAAAGAACATAAACCATTGCCCAAAGTCGAGAAGCTTAAAACTCAAGAGTGGGTGACACAGCTAGTTACTCAAGAAGAAAAGAGATCAGAGCCAGTTCTGCAGACAAACAAACTCTCAGCAGATAAAATGCAGTTTCTTCAAGAACAAGAGACACAGCCCGAAAACATGCGAGATAAATCTAGCCCTGGTAGACTTCTCATTCCCGACTTTACTCAAACCACTTTCACAACAGAAGTCAAAGAACATAAACCATCGCCCAAAGTCGAGAAGCTTAAAACTCAAGAGTGGGTAACACAGCTAGTTACTCAAGAAGAGGTGAGATCAGAGCCACTTCTGCAGGCAAACAGGCTCTCAGCAGATAAAATGCAGTTTTCTCAAAGTCAAGATACCCAGCCTGAGAAAAGTGTAGAAAAATCTAGTCCTGGAAGACTTGTCATTCCCGACTTTAATCAAGCCACTTTCACCACAGACGTCACAGACCATAAACCATCACAAAAAGTCGACAAGCTAAAAGGTGAACAGTGGCTAACACAAGTAGTTACTCAGGAAGAAGTCAGATCTGACCCATCTGTACAGGCAAAAATGCTCTCAGCAGATAAAATGCAGTTTCTTCAAGAAAAAGAGACACAGCCCGAAAACATGCGAGATAAATCTAGCCCTGGTAGACTTGTCATTCCCGACTTTACTCAAACCACGTTCACAACAGAAGTCAAAGAACATAAACCATCGCCCAAAGTCGAGAAGCTTAAAACTCAAGAGTGGGTAACACAGGTAGTTACTCAAGAAGAGGTGAGATCAGAGCCACTTCTGCAGGCAAACAGGCTCTCAGCAAATAAAATGCAGTTTCTTCAAAGTCAAGATACCCAGCCTGAGAAAAGTCTAGAAAAATCTAGTCCTGGCAGACTTGTCATTCCCGACTTTAATCAAGCCACATTCACCACAGACGTCACAGACCATAAACTATCACCAAAGGTCGACAAGCTAAAAGGTGAACAGTGGCTATCACAAGTAGTTACTCAGGAAGAAGTCAGATCTGACCCATCTGTACAAGCAAAAAGGCTCTCAGCAGATAAAATGCAGTTTCTTCAAGAACAAGAGACACAGCCCGAAAACATGCGAGATAAATCTAGCCCTGGTAGACTTCTCATTCCCGACTTTACTCAAACCACTTTCACAACAGAAGTCAAAGAACATAAACCATCGCCCAAAGTCGAGAAGCTTAAAACTCAAGAGTGGGTAACACAGGTAGTTACACAAGAAGAGGTGAGATCAGAGCCACTTCTGCAGGCAAACAGGCTCTCAGCAGATAAAATGCAGTTTTTTCAAAGTCAAGATACCCAGCCTGAGAAAAGTCTAGAAAAATCTAGTCCTGGCAGACTTGTCATTCCCGACTTTAATCAAGCCACTTTCACCACAGACGTCACAGACCATAAACCATCACCAAAAGTCGACAAGCTAAAAGGTGAACAGTGGCTAACACAAGTAGTTACTCAGGAAGAAGTCAGATCTGACCCATCTGTACAAGAAAAAAGGCTCTCAGCAGATAAAATGCAGTTTCTTCAAGAACAAGAGACACAGCCCGAAAACATGCGAGATAAATCTAGCCCTGGTAGACTTCTCATTCCCGACTTTACTCAAACCACTTTCACAACAGAAGTCAAAGAACATAAACCATCGCCCAAAGTCGAGAAGCTTAAAACTCAAGAGTGGGTAACACAGGTAGTTACTCAAGAAGAGGTGAGATCAGAGCCACTTCTGCAGGCAAACAGGCTCTCAGCAGATAAAATGCAGTTTTTTCAAAGTCAAGATACCCAGCCTGAGGAAAGTCTACAAAAATCTACTCCTGGCAGACTTGTCATTCCCGACTTTAATCAAGCCACTTTCACCACAGATGTCAGAGACCATAAACCATCACTAAAGGTCGAAAAGCTAAAAAGTCAACAGTGGCTAACACAAGTAGTTACTCAGGAAGAAGTCAGATCTGACCCATCTGTACAGGCAAAAAGGCTCTCAGCAGATAAAATGCAGTTTCTTCAAGAACAAGAGACACAGCCCGAAAACATGCGAGATAAATCTAGCCCTAGCAGACTTGTCATTCCCGACTTTAGTCAAACCACTTTCACCACAGAAGTCAAAGAACATAAACCATCGCCCAAAGTCGAGAAGCTTAAAACTCAAGAGTGGGTAACACAGGTAGTTACTCAAGAAGAGGTGAGATCAGAGCCACTTCTGCAGGCAAACAGGCTCTCAGCAGATAAAATGCAGTTTCTTCAAAGTCAAGATACCCAGCCTGAGAAAAGTCTAGAAAAATCTAGTCCTGGCAGACTTGTCATTCCCGACTTAAATCAAGCCATTTTCACCACAGATCTCAGAGACCATAAACCATCACCAAAGGTCGACAAGCTAAAAAGTCAACAGTGGCTAACACAAGTAGTTACTCAGGAAGAAGTCAGATCTGACCCATCTGTACAGGCAAAAAGGCTCTCAGCAGATAAAATGCAGTTTCTTCAAGAACAAGAGACACAGCCCGAAAACATGCGAGATAAATCTAGCCCTGGTAGACTTCTCATTCCCGACTTTACTCAATCCACTTTCAGCACAGAAGTCAAAGAACATAAACCATCGCCCAAAGTAGAGAAGCTTAAAACTCAAGAGTGGATAACACAGCTAGTTACTCAAGAAGAGGTGAGATCAGAGCCACTTCTGCAGGCAAACAGGCTCTCAGCAGATAAAATGCAGTTTCTTCAAAGTCAAGATACCCAGCCTAAGAAAAGTCTAGAAAACTCTAGTCCTGGCAGACTTGTCATTCCCGACTTTAATCAAGCCACTTTCACCACAGACGTCACAGACCATAAACCATCACCAAAAGTCGACAAGCTAAAAGGTGAACAGTGGCTAACACAAGTAGTTACTCAGGAAGAAGTCAGATCTGACCCATCTGTACAAGCAAAAAGGCTCTCAGCAGATAAAATGCAGTTTCTTCAAGAACAAGAGACACAGCCCGAAATCATGCGAGATAAATCTAGCCCTGGTAGACTTCTTATTCCCGACTTTACTCAAACCACTTTCACAACAGAAGTCAAAGAACATAAACCATCGCCCAAAGTCGAGAAGCTTAAAACTCAAGAGTGGGTAACACAAGTAGTTACTCAAGAAGAGGTGAGATCAGAGCCACTTCTGCAGGCAAACAGGCTCTCAGCAGATAAAATGCAGTTTCTTCAAAGTCAAGATACCCAGCCTAAGAAAAGTCTAGAAAACTCTAGTCCTGGCAGACTTGTCATTCCCGACTTTAATCGAGCCACTTTCACCACAGACGTCACAGACCATAAACCATCACCAAAAGTCGACAAGCTAAAAGGTGAACAGTGGCTAACACAAGTAGTTACTCAGGAAGAAGTCAGATCTGACCCATCTGTACAAGCAAAAAGGCTCTCAGCAGATAAAATGCAGTTTCTTCAAGAACAAGAGACACAGCCCGAAAACATGCGAGATAAATCTAGCCCTGGTAGACTTCTCATTCCCGACTTTACTCAAACCACTTTCACAACAGAAGTCAAAGAACATAAACCATCGCCCAAAGTCGAGAAGCTTAAAACTCAAGAGTGGGTAACACAAGTAGTTACTCAAGAAGAGGTGAGATCAGAGCCACTTCTGCAGGCAAACAGGCTCTCAGCAGATAAAATGCAGTTTCTTCAAAGTCAAGATACCCAGCCTGAGAAAAGTCTAGAAAAATCTAGTCCTGGCACACTTGTCATTCCCGACTTTAATCAAGCCACTTTCACCACAGACGTCACAGACCATAAACTATCACCAAAAGTCGACAAGCTAAAAGGTGAACAGTGGCTAACACAAGTAGTTACTCAGGAGGAAGCCAGATCTGACCCATCTGTACAGGCAAAAAGGCTCTCAGCAGATAAAATGCAGTTTCTTCAAGAACAAGAGACACAGCCCGAAAACATGCGAGATAAATCTAGCCCTGGTAGACTTCTTATTCCCGACTTTACTCAAACCACTTTCACAACAGAAGTCAAAGAACATAAACCATCGCCCAAACTCGAGAAGATTAAAACTCAAGAGTGGGTAACACAGGTAGTTACTCAAGAAGAGGTGAGATCAGAGCCACTTCTGCAGGCAAACAGGCTCTCAGCAGATAAAATGCAGTTTTTTCAAAGTCAAGATACCCAGCCTGAGAAAAGTGTAGAAAAATCTAGTCCTGGAAGACTTGTCATTCCCGACTTTAATCAAGCCACTTTCACCACAGACGTCACAGACCATAAACCATCACCAAAAGTCGACAAGCTAAAAGGTGAACAGTGGCTAACACAAGTAGTTACACAGGAAGAAGTCAGATCTGACCCATCTGTACAAGCAAAAAGGCTCTCAGCAGATAAAATGCAGTTTCTTCAAGAACAAGAGACACAGCCCCAAAACATGCGAGATAAATGTAGCCCTGGTAGACTTCTTATTCCCGACTTTACTCAAACCACTTTCACAACAGAAGTCAAAGAACATAAACCATCGCCCAAAGTCGAGAAGCTTAAAACTCAAGAGTGGGTAACACAGGTAGTTACTCAAGAAGAGGTGAGATCAGAGCCACTTCTGCAGGCAAACAGGCTCTCAGCAGATAAAATGCAGTTTCTTCAAAGTCAAGATACCCAGCCTAAGAAAAGTCTAGAAAAATCTAGTCCTGGCAGACTTGTCATTCCCGACTTTAATCAAGCCACTTTCACCACAGACGTCACAGACCATAAACTATCACCAAAAGTCGACAAGCTAAAAGGTGAACAGTGGCTAACACAAGTAGTTACTCAGGAGGAAGTCAGATCTGACCCATCTGTACAGGCAAAAAGGCTCTCAGCAGATAAAATGCAGTTTCTTCAAGAACAAGAGACACAGCCCGAAAACATGCGAGATAAATCTAGCCCTGGTAGACTTCTTATTCCCGACTTTACTCAAACCACTTTCACAACAGAAGTCAAAGAACATAAACCATCGCCCAAAGTCGAGAAGCTTACAACTCAAGAGTGGGTAACACAGGTAGTTACTCAAGAAGAGGTGAGATCAGAGCCACTTCTGCAGGCAAACAGGCTCTCAGCAGATAAAATGCAGTTTCTTCAAAGTCAAGATACTCAGCCTAAGAAAAGTCTAGAAAAATCTAGTCCTGGCAGACTTGTCATTCCCGACTTTAATCAAGCCACTTTCACCACAGATGTCAGAGACCATAAACCATCACCAAAGGTCGACAAGCTAAAAAGTCAACAGTGGCTAACACAAGTAGTTACTCAGGAAGAAGTCAGATCTGACCCATCTGTACAGGCAAAAAGGCTCTCAGCAGATAAAATGCAGTTTCTTCAAGAACAAGAGACACAGCCCGAAAACATGCGAGATAAATCTAGCCCTGGTAGACTTCTCATTCCCGACTTTACTCAAACCACTTTCACAACAGAAGTCAAAGAACATAAACCATCGCCCAAAGTCGAGAAGCTTAAAACTCAAGAGTGGGTAACACAAGTAGTTACTCAAGAAGAGGTGAGATCAGAGCCACTTCTGCAGGCAAACAGGCTCTCAGCAGATAAAATGCAGTTTCTTCAAAGTCAAGATACCCAGCCTAAGAAAAGTCTAGAAAAATCTAGTCCTGGCAGACTTGTCATTCCCGACTTTAATCAAGCCACTTTCACCACAGACGTCACAGACCATAAACTATCACCAAAAGTCGACAAGCTAAAAGGTGAACAGTGGCTAACACAAGTAGTTACTCAGGAGGAAGCCAGATCTGACCCATCTGTACAGGCAAAAAGGCTCTCAGCAGATAAAATGCAGTTTCTTCAAGAACAAGAGACACAGCCCGAAAACATGCGAGATAAATCTAGCCCTGGTAGACTTCTTATTCCCGACTTTACTCAAACCACTTTCACAACAGAAGTCAAAGAACATAAACCATCGCCCAAACTCGAGAAGATTAAAACTCAAGAGTGGGTAACACAGGTAGTTACTCAAGAAGAGGTGAGATCAGAGCCACTTCTGCAGGCAAACAGGCTCTCAGCAGATAAAATGCAGTTTTTTCAAAGTCAAGATACCCAGCCTGAGAAAAGTGTAGAAAAATCTAGTCCTGGAAGACTTGTCATTCCCGACTTTAATCAAGCCACTTTCACCACAGACGTCACAGACCATAAACCATCACCAAAAGTCGACAAGCTAAAAGGTGAACAGTGGCTAACACAAGTAGTTACACAGGAAGAAGTCAGATCTGACCCATCTGTACAAGCAAAAAGGCTCTCAGCAGATAAAATGCAGTTTCTTCAAGAACAAGAGACACAGCCCGAAAACATGCGAGATAAATGTAGCCCTGGTAGACTTCTTATTCCCGACTTTACTCAAACCACTTTCACAACAGAAGTCAAAGAACATAAACCATCGCCCAAAGTCGAGAAGCTTAAAACTCAAGAGTGGGTAACACAGGTAGTTACTCAAGAAGAGGTGAGATCAGAGCCACTTCTGCAGGCAAACAGGCTCTCAGCAGATAAAATGCAGTTTCTTCAAAGTCAAGATACCCAGCCTAAGAAAAGTCTAGAAAAATCTAGTCCTGGCAGACTTGTCATTCCCGACTTTAATCAAGCCACTTTCACCACAGACGTCACAGACCATAAACTATCACCAAAAGTCGACAAGCTAAAAGGTGAACAGTGGCTAACACAAGTAGTTACTCAGGAGGAAGTCAGATCTGACCCATCTGTACAGGCAAAAAGGCTCTCAGCAGATAAAATGCAGTTTCTTCAAGAACAAGAGACACAGCCCGAAAACATGCGAGATAAATCTAGCCCTGGTAGACTTCTTATTCCCGACTTTACTCAAACCACTTTCACAACAGAAGTCAAAGAACATAAACCATCGCCCAAAGTCGAGAAGCTTACAACTCAAGAGTGGGTAACACAGGTAGTTACTCAAGAAGAGGTGAGATCAGAGCCACTTCTGCAGGCAAACAGGCTCTCAGCAGATAAAATGCAGTTTCTTCAAAGTCAAGATACTCAGCCTAAGAAAAGTCTAGAAAAATCTAGTCCTGGCAGACTTGTCATTCCCGACTTTAATCAAGCCACTTTCACCACAGATGTCAGAGACCATAAACCATCACCAAAGGTCGACAAGCTAAAAAGTCAACAGTGGCTAACACAAGTAGTTACTCAGGAAGAAGTCAGATCTGACCCATCTGTACAGGCAAAAAGGCTCTCAGCAGATAAAATGCAGTTTCTTCAAGAACAAGAGACACAGCCCGAAAACATGCGAGATAAATCTAGCCCTGGTAGACTTCTCATTCCCGACTTTACTCAATCCACTTTCACCACAGAAGTCAAAGAACATAAACCATCGCCCAAAGTAGAGAAGCCTAAAACTCAAGAGTGGATAACACAGGTAGTTACTCAAGAAGAGGTGAGATCAGAGCCACTTCTGCAGGCAAACAGGCTCTCAGCAGATAAAATGCAGTTTCTTCAAAGTCAAGATACCCAGCTTGAGAAAAGTCTAGAAAAATCTAGTCCTGGCAGACTTGTCATTCCCGACTTTAATCAAGCCACTTTCACCACAGACGTCACAGACCATAAACTATCACCAAAAGTCGACAAGCTAAAAGGTGAACAGTGGCTAACACAAGTAGTTACTCAGGAGGAAGTCAGATCTGACCCATCTGTACAGGCAAAAAGGCTCTCAGCAGATAAAATGCAGTTTCTTCAAGAACAAGAGACACAGCCCGAAAACATGCGAGATAAATCTAGCCCTGGTAGACTTCTTATTCCCGACTTTACTCAAACCACTTTCACAACAGAAGTCAAAGAACATAAACCATCGCCCAAAGTCGAGAAGCTTACAACTCAAGAGTGGGTAACACAGGTAGTTACTCAAGAAGAGGTGAGATCAGAGCCACTTCTGCAGGCAAACAGGCTCTCAGCAGATAAAATGCAGTTTCTTCAAAGTCAAGATACCCAGCTTGAGAAAAGTCTAGAAAAATCTAGTCCTGGCAGACTTGTCATTCCCGACTTTAATCAAGCCACTTTCACCACAGACGTCACAGACCATAAACCATCACCAAAGGTCGACAACCTAAAAAGTCAACAGTGGCTAACACAAGTAGTTACTCAGGAAGAAGTCAGATCTGACCCATCTGTACAGGCAAAAAGGCTCTCAGCCGATAAAATGCAGTTTCTTCAAGAACAACAGACACAGCCCCAAACGATGCGAGATAAATCTAGCCCTGGTAGACTTCTCATTCCCGACTTTACTCAAACCACTTTCACCACAGAAGTCAAAGAACATAAACCATCGCCCAAAGTCGAGAAGCTTACAACTCAAGAGTGGGTAACACAGGTAGTTACTCAAGAAGAGGTGAGATCAGAGCCACTTCTGCAGGCAAACAGGCTCTCAGCAGATAAAATGCAGTTTCTTCAAAGTCAAGATACCCAGCGTGAGAAAAGTGTAGAAAAATCTAGTCCTGGAAGACTTGTCATTCCCGACTTTAATCAAGCCACTTTCACCACAGACGTCACAGACCATAAACCATCACCAAAGGTCGAAAAGCTAAAAAGTGAACAGTGGCTAACTCAAGTAGTTACTCAGGAAGAAGTCAGATCTGACCCATCTGTACACGCAAAAAGGCTCTCAGCAGATAAAATGCAGTTTCTTCAAGAACAAGAGACACAGCCCCAAAAGATGCGAGATAAATCTAGCCCTGGTAGAGTTCTCATTCCCGACTTTACTCAAACCACTTTCACAACAGAAGTCAAAGAACATAAACCATCGCCCAAAGTCGAGAGGCTTAAAACTCAAGAGTGGGTAACACAGGTAGTTACTCAAGAAGAGGTGAGATCAGAGCCACTTCTGCAGGCAAACAGGCTCTCAGCAGATAAAATGCAGTTTCTTCAAAGTCAAGATACCCAGCCTGAGAAAAGTCTAGAAAAATCTAGTCCTGGCAGACTTGTCATTCCCGACTTTAATCAAGCCACTTTCACCACAGACGTCACAGACCATAAACCTTCACCAAAGGTCGAAAAGCTAAAAAGTGAACAGTGGCTAACTCAAGTAGTTACTCAGGAAGAAGTCAGATCTGACCCATCTGTACAGGCAAAATGGCTCTCAGCAGATAAAATGCAGTTTCTTCAAGAACAAGAGACACAGCCCCAAAAGATTCGAGATAAATCTAGCCCTGGTAGACTTCTTATTCCCGACTTTACTCAAACCACTTTCACAACAGAAGTCAAAGAACATAAACCATCGCCCAAAGTCGAGAAGCTTAAAACTCAAGAGTGGGTAACACAGGTAGTTCCTCAAGAAGAGGTGAGATCAGAGCCACTTCTGCAGGCAAACAGGCTCTCAGCAGATAAAATGCAGTTTCTTCAAAGTCAAGATACTCAGCCTAAGAAAAGTCTAGAAAAATCTAGTCCTGGCAGACTTGTCATTCCCGACTTTAATCAAGCCACTTTCACCACAGATGTCAGAGACCATAAACCATCACCAAAGGTCGACAAGCTAAAAAGTCAACAGTGGCTAACACAAGTAGTTACTCAGGAGGAAGTCAGATCTGACCCATCTGTACAGGCAAAAAGGCTCTCAGCAGATAAAATGCAGTTTCTTCAAGAACAAGAGACACAGCCCGAAAACATGCGAGATAAATCTAGCCCTGGTAGACTTCTCATTCCCGACTTTACTCAATCCACTTTCACCACAGAAGTCAAAGAACATAAACCATCGCCCAAAGTAGAGAAGCCTAAAACTCAAGAGTGGATAACACAGGTAGTTACTCAAGAAGAGGTGAGATCAGAGCCACTTCTGCAGGCAAACAGGCTCTCAGCAGATAAAATGCAGTTTCTTCAAAGTCAAGATACCCAGCTTGAGAAAAGTCTAGAAAAATCTAGTCCTGGCAGACTTGTCATTCCCGACTTTAATCAAGCCACTTTCACCACAGACGTCACAGACCGTAAACCATCACCAAAGGTCGACAACCTAAAAAGTCAACAGTGGCTAACACAAGTAGTTACTCAGAAAGAAGTCAGATCTGACCCATCTGTACAGGCAAAAAGGCTCTCAGCCGATAAAATGCAGTTTCTTCAAGAACAACAGACACAGCCCCAAACGATGCGAGATAAATCTAGCCCTGGTAGACTTCTCATTCCCGACTTTACTCAAACCACTTTCACCACAGAAGTCAAAGAACATAAACCATCGCCCAAAGTCGAGAAGCTTACAACTCAAGAGTGGGTAACACAGGTAGTTACTCAAGAAGAGGTGAGATCAGAGCCACTTCTGCAGGCAAACAGGCTCTCAGCAGATAAAATGCAGTTTCTTCAAAGTCAAGATACCCAGCGTGAGAAAAGTGTAGAAAAATCTAGTCCTGGAAGACTTGTCATTCCCGACTTTAATCAAGCCACTTTCACCACAGACGTCACAGACCATAAACCATCACCAAAGGTCGAAAAGGTAAAAAGTGAACAGTGGCTAACTCAAGTAGTTACTCAGGAAGAAGTCAGATCTGACCCATCTGTACACGCAAAAAGGCTCTCAGCAGATAAAATGCAGTTTCTTCAAGAACAAGAGACACAGCCCCAAAAGATGCGAGATAAATCTAGCCCTGGTAGAGTTCTCATTCCCGACTTTACTCAAACCACTTTCACCACAGAAGTCAAAGAACATAAACCATCGCCCAAAGTCGAGAGGCTTAAAAGTCAAGAGTGGGTAACACAGGTAGTTACTCAAGAAGAGGTGAGATCAGAGCCACTTCTGCAGGCAAACAGGCTCTCAGCAGATAAAATGCAGTTTCTTCAAAGTCAAGATACCCAGCCTGAGAAAAGTCTAGAAAAATCTAGTCCTGGCAGACTTGTCATTCCCGACTTTAATCAAGCCACTTTCACCACAGACGTCACAGACCATAAACCTTCACCAAAGGTCGAAAAGCTAAAAAGTGAACAGTGGCTAACCCAAGTAGTTACTCAGGAAGAAGTCAGATCTGACCCATCTGTACAGGCAAAATGGCTCTCAGCAGATAAAATGCAGTTTCTTCAAGAACAAGAGACACAGCCCCAAAAGATTCGAGATAAATCTAGCCCTGGTAGACTTCTCATTCCCGACTTTACTCAAACCACTTTCACAACAGAAGTAAAAGAACATAAACCATCGCCCAAAGTCGAGAAGCTTAAAACTCAAGAGTGGGTAACACAGGTAGTTACACAAGAAGAGGTGAGATCAGAGCCACTTCTGCAGGCAAACAGGCTCTCAGCAGATAAAATGCAGTTTCTTCAAAGTCAAGATACCCAGCCTGAGAAAAGTCTAGAAAAATCTAGTCCTGGCAGACTTGTCATTCCCGACTTTAATCAAGCCACTTTCACCACAGACGTCACAGACCATAAACCATCACCAAAAGTCGACAGGCTAAAAAGTGAACAGTGGCTAACAAAAGTAGTTACTCAGGAAGAAGTCAGATCTGACCCATCTGTACAGGAAAAAAGGCTCTCAGCAGGTAAAATGCAGTTTCTTCAAGAACAAGATACAGAGCCCCAAAAGATGCGAGATAAATCTAGCCCTGGTAGACTTGTCATTCCCGACTTTACTCAATCCACTTTCACCACAGAAGTCAAAGAACATAAACCATCGCCCAAAGTAGAGAAGCCTAAAACTCAAGAGTGGATAACACAGGTAGTTACTCAAGAAGAGGTGAGATCAGAGCCACTTCTGCAGGCAAACAGGCTCTCAGCAGATAAAATGCAGTTTCTTCAAAGTCAAGATACCCAGCCTGAGAAAAGTCTAGATCAATCTAGTCCTGGCAGACTTGTCATTCCCGACTTTAATCAAGCCACTTTCACCACAGACGTCACAGACCTTAAACCATCACCAAAAGTCGACAAGCTAAAAACTGAACAGTGGGTAACACAGGTAGTCACTCAAGAAGAAGTCAGATCAGACCCATGTGTACAGGCAAAAAGGCTCTCAGCAGATAAAATGCAGTTTCTTCAAGAACAAGAGACACAGCCCGAAAAGATGCGAGATAAATCTAGCTCTGGTAGACTTGTCATCCCCGACTTTAATCAAGCCACGTTCACCACAGACGTCAAAGAACATCAACCATCACCAAAAGTCGACAAGCTAAAAAGTGAACAGTGGCTTACACAAGTAGTTAGTCAAGAAGACGTCAGCTCAGACCCATCTGTAAAAGCAAAAAGGCTCTCAGCAGATAAAATGCAGTTTCTTCAAGGCCAAGAGACACAGCCCGAAAAGATGCGAGATAAATCTAGCCCTGGGAGACTTCTCATTCCCGTCTTCAATCAAACCACTTTGACCACAGAAGTCAAAGAAGATAAACCATCCCCCAAAGTCGAGAAGCTTAAAACTCAAGAGTGGGTAACACACGTAGTTACTCAAGAAGAGGTGAGATCAGAGCAACTTCTGCAGGCAAACAGGCTCTCAGCAGATAAAATGCAGTTTCTTCAAAGTCAAGATACCCAGCCTGAGAAAAGTCTAGATAAATCTAGTCCTGGCAGACTTGTCATTCCCGACTTTAATCAAGCTACTTTCACCTCAGACGTCACAGACCATAAACCATCACCAAAAGTCGACAAGTTAAAAACTGAACAGTGGGTAACACAAGTAGTTACTAAGGATAAAGGCAGATCAGACCCATCTGTGCAGGCAAAAAGGCTCTCAGCAGATAAAATGCAGTTTCTTCAAAGTCAACACACCCAGCCTGAGAAAAGTCTAGAGAAATCTAGTCCTGGCAGACTTGTCATTCCCGACTTTAATCAAGCCACTTTCACCACAGACGTCACAGAACATAAATCATCACCAAAAGTCGACAAGCTTAAAAGTGAACAGTGGGTAACACAAGTAGTTACTCAAGAAGTCAGATCAGACCCATCTGTACGGGCAAAAAGGCTCTCAGGAGATAAAATGCAGTTTCTTCAAGGCCAAGATACAGAGCCCGAGAAAAAGCTTGACAAATCCAGCCCTGACAGACTTGTCATTCCCGACTTTAACGAAAGCGTTTTCACCTCAGAAGTCAAAGAACATAAACCATCGGCCAATGTTGAGAAGCTCATAACTGAAGAGTGGGTAGCACAGGTAGTTACTCAGAAAGAAGTGAAATCAGAACAACTTCTGCAAGGAAACAGGCTTTCAGCAGATAAAATGGAATTTCTTCAAGGAGAGGATAGACTGGGTGGAAAAATACTTGAAAAGAAAGAGTTAAGGGATGAGTGGAAAGTTGAAGCCAAAGGAAACGAACAGTGGCGATTACAGGCACCAATACCGTTAAGGGAGTCATTGGGAGCATTGAAATCCTTTTCTGGAGGCCTAAAAATGCATTCAACGACAACATCTATGTTACCGAGAGATTCAAATAAGTTGGTTAGTGGCACTGACAACGCCTTCTTCGTCCAAATTCAGGAAGCACCTACTAGGACTGGAAATTACAAAGATGAGCAGTCGATAAAGTATTATTTGACTGAATTGCCACCGGAAAAGACACGGTTTGTTCGATCAAGGGAAACACGCCAAGTTTTGAAGTCAGAAAGACCTCAGACCTCCGACGGGGTGGTAATTCCCGTTGAAGTGACACAAGTTTCTTCTTCTTCTGGAGTAGTCATACATAACAGTGAGAACTTAAGAACTCAAACAATTACAAGTAGATTGCCAGCAGTGAAAGACAGAAATTTTGTTTACGCCGGTGAGGTGCGCCAGGCTGTAACATTAGAAGGGACCCCAGCTAATGGTAGCGCAGTCATTCCCGTGGAAATAAAACACATTTCTTCGTCACCAAAAGTCGAGATGCACGATGAAAAGACGTGGACAACGCGACAAACCTCAGTCAAGTTGTCAGGGAGTGACAGATTCTTTGTAAATGCTGGCGAAACTCAAGAAGCCATAAGATTGGATGGCTCTTCATCCAGTGGTGTTGTGATTCCAACACAAATTTCACGCGAATATTTGACTACAAATGTTAAGATACATAACAGCCAAGCCTACAAACCCTGATACAATAAATATATCTTATTAACCAAGCGCGAGGGCCGTACTGGGAGAATATCGGTCCGAGGTCTTGACAGTACGGACCGAGCGCAGCGAGGTCCGTACAAAAAAGACCGAAGGCCGATATTCTTCCAGTACGGTCCCGAGCAAGCTTGGTTAATAAGAGATTTATTACACGACTGAAGTTCAAAGGGACACAAGTGCGGTATCATTCGGGATCATTAGGGACTATTCGGGACAGTGCCCGGTTTAATACTTAGAGAATATTGGATCGGCAATAGAGCATTTTGATTGGTTGATTTTAGTTATTGGCCCTCTGACTACCCGAGTCGTGTAACAAAAAAAAGAAATGCATAAAATACAAACCGCTTCTCTCAAAATCGTCATAATTAGAGCTTCACTGGCTATGGGAAAGTGCAAAATTTTATCAAAAATGCACTTAAACAGCAAACACTTATTACGTATAATGTAAAAATGATCAGAAATCGTAGCAAACTTTCTTCAGACTCTTGCAGCTCCTGATAATACGAAGGACGTGTATAATGTACCATAATTTTCACCGATCGAGCTTATCTTAATTGTATTGAATCACGAGATGACTGGCAATAAGAAAACTGAAAGTACGAAACAAGTGTAGATAAGACTGACAGGAGCAAACATGATCTTTTTTCACCCCTTCATGGTAATAACCGAATCAATTTCGTCAGGGCCTTTTGTATAAGCTTGTAAAAAGTACAGTTATAATTAATTTGTTGATGCTAAGTTGCAGTCTCAGCTGGTGGAGTCAAACGTAAATTTACAGTTGATTGGTGATAGGGCTCAACACTAACTTTTCAACTTACTAGCCAAGTGGCTAGTGACACCTTAGATGTTATGACTAGTTCAGTTTATTTAATAGCCAGACTGGCTGTTGGAAATAAAAAAACACTACCCAAAACTGAATTTCTACTAGTCTGTGGCTCGTGGGTTACTGTTGGTGTCAAGCCCTGGGTAAACTGATATATTTCGTTAAAATTTGATCTCATGTTTTCTATGATCATGTTCTGTTTGATTTTAAAAAAATAATGTTGCATCGGATTTCATCAATTTTTATTTGAAGGCTTTACTGACCCCAATGACACAATTATATTTAAAGAGCAGCTTGGGTTATGACTCTGTAGAAATTAGGCAAGATAAAAAAAATTTGTAGGAAGTAAATATATTATGAAATTATGTGTTAAGTTAATGAGGGCAATTGAGTCTTGCTGAACAAAAAACATTAAATAAAAACACTTTAGTCCATTTTTCATGTGTTACTCAAGATGTAGAGATATTAACGTAAATTAGGCTTGAACAACCAATTCTGAGATACAGAAGCTATGGGAAACACAGTGAATGGCAATAACTTTAAGAACAATAAATCCTAAATTGGGACCGGTACATACCCTAGTGCTACATTTTGCCAAAATCATCCTACAGGGGCTAGCTCAATCCACCTACTGCATTGTTAAGATTGAATGCAGTGATAAAAACAAGAACTTATCCTCAAAAGCTACGTTGTAACATTAGATAATCCAAAATTAGCGGAAGGGAAACCGCTTTATACCTAATAGTTGGTGCTGTCAGTTAATGTTGAAAAAGAAAATGTACTAAACAATCTTCTTTCATCAAAAATTGCAAAGTTTATGATGAATTGGTAATGGCTGGAGTTGTGTTAAGCAATTTCATACTATTTCAATTGACACAAAATGAATTAGGTATTATGGAACATTTAGTGGGGCATGGTCAATTTATTCATTATGATAACTATATCAGTTTTAAAAAGGCCTTATTCTGTGCATTCAGGAATTTCAGCAAGGGCAGTGGCTAAGAACATAATAGTTAATGCCAAAGAGTGCTAAAAGGTGAAACTGAGTGCACAAAAATGGAAACTGAGTACAGAAACTTGAAAATTTTATCCATAATTCCACACATTGCACTCAAAATCATTCCATTAGTCAGTCAAATAAAACTCCATTTGATTCATTAAATCTTTATGGTATTTGTGGGTAGAGGTCTGTAATAGGTCCAAATGAAATTGCATGTAAAGTTCTGTTGGGAGGGGGGGTTCCTTTTCATAAGTTAAGAAGCATAAACCGCCTCCCGGTTAGCTCAAATGGATAGAGCGCTGGACTGTTGTGCGGGAGGTCGAGGGTTCGAGCCCCGGCCGGACCAACACTCAGGGTCTTAAAAATAATTGAGAAGAATTTGCTACCTTTCTATAACATCAAGAAATGGTTAGATATTCTAGTCTTCTCGGATAGGGACGAATAAATGGAGGTCCCGTCTCCTGCAGGGTTGGGGTAGGAGACGTTAATTTCCCACACACGAGATTACTGTGTGATGGATGTCCTCCCCTGGGGTGGGATGGGTGGGATATAGGGCGCACTTAATAAGGAGCCTCGCTCTGTTGTGCGACCCTCACCACACTCTGGTGAAAGTGAGTAAATCAAATCATAACTTTTCATGAGTGGTCCTTAGGGTTTCTGTGGCACCTCTCTTTCTATAGATAAAAGTGATAGTCCATGCTTTTATTTCTTAAAATGACAGAGCCCTGAGGTATATAGGTCCCCCTTTCTTTGGCTTTTTGAAAACTAAATAATTGATATTGACACACCAATTGTCATTTGCCTAAGCCTTATTAAGATTTTTGCATTGTTCTCTGAAATTCTATCCTTACTACTGATAAGGGACCGTACAGCCATGATCTGGTTAAAAAGGGATGGTAGATGGACCGGAGTCACATTGGAGGGTAGTTCTATTAGTGTAATAAGTTATGATATATTTAGGTATTCGAAAATGTTATCAGTGGTGCTTGAATTAGGTCCTACTCCTTTGCTTTTTCGTTGGGTTTATAATTCAAAGATTAGAATCAAAGGATGCAAAGTTACCAGAAAATTTCATCTTGAGCGTTTGGAGTGCACGTAGTTGAAATTTAAAACCTAATTAATGTTTTTAACAGTTAATATTCACCTCTCTTTGTATGCTGTTAAACAACAGAAATACTTGATTTAAAAAACAATGATATTTCTTTTTATGTCGAAATTGGTGACTTGACTACAATTCCTTGATTCCAAAATTTACAGATTCTACAAATCGTCCTTGCAATTTGCCTTTAGAAATATGCCAGGCGTTCCTTGCGAACAGCGAAGCGATGCGATTTTAGCTTGCTAAGCTGTAAATTGAGGTGTTTTGAAATAACACTCTTAAATCTTACCCTTTTGTATCTCTTTTTATCCTGCTGGTGATAACAAGTTGACTAAACCGCAAAAGTTTTCTGATTTTCGACGCCTTTAACCGATTAAACTATTGATTGATGAGATCTGTACTAAAACGACGCTACATTAGTCTGTTTTTTTTTTTTGGTGCGAAAACCTTAGCTGCGGACGAGTAATTGATACTTTTACAGCCAATCAGATTTGAGTGTTTTTGACACTATTTTAAACGCGAACGGGAAGGGAGAGAGAGGGAAACCCATCATTCCTGTTGCCTTTTATGTTGCTTCGAATTCATTGTGCAAAAAGTTTATGGCTGGACTGAGAACGATTGGATAAGTTGCGTGAACGATCGTGGAGAGAAGGTGATCGTAATATCTGGATTAATTTTCCGGACTGGACTATCAGAGTTCAAAAACATTTCTGGGAATAGCTTCCTCACGGATGCGACGGAGTAAAGGACAATTATCTGAGATAAAACGACAAAGAGTGAAAAAAAAAGCATTTAAAGAAAAATACACTGCCTCAGGGCTGTCTCTTTTCTTGAGACCTGCATCTATAATTAAATCTTTTTGTACACAATACTGTACTATATCTTGACGCTAATACGCTCTGACTTAGGGCTAATTTTCGAAACGTTAGCTTCAGAAACCCTTTAAGGTGGCCAATTCACAATATTAACTCAGTTGATAAAACAAATTATCTTGCGTTGCCCCCCACCGACGCAATACCCCAGTTTCTTTAGAAACTTTACAAACCCTCAATATAATTATTCATATTTATTAATTATCCAATTGTGCTTCCTTGAGTACAAATAACGCGCGAGACAAGTGCAAATATCACGCGATATTGGCGTGTTGGATAATAAATCTCTCATCAGACGTTTTGTTGTGTGGTATCGCTGAATCGCTGAGCATTTTTACTCGTTGTTCGATTTTGACTCGCCCTACGGGCTCGTCAAAATACGGCACAACTCGTAAAAATACTCATCAATACTACACAACAAAACGTCTAATAAGATTTAGAACATAGCTTGCAGAGTAGCGCAATCAAATTCATTTTACGTAAGCGTGCTCAAAATCCCGATAGTGCACGCTGATGGCGTCAGCAAATCCGACTTCGCCAGAAATTTTTTTTCGCGCGAGCAACCATCGCTAGCGCGGGGAAAAATAATACATTTCACGACAATAATGGATACAAACAGAAACTCGGCCTGCTAGTCCGAAAACGAAGACAATGTTTCGACCTTTTCCCATGGGCTAGAGTTCTTAAATGAGGCAGAAAAAGAGAAAAACAAAGGAAAAGGAGACTCGGCATCAGCGCCGTCACGATTCGCTTCAACTGATATTGTTGTCCACTTTTCGCGTCGCATTTGATGCACAATTCCACCGGCTATGTTCTAAAACAATTGGTTCATGCTTTCAGCTGTGCACTATCGAGTTATGGAGCACGTGGGAAGTTTGGAGAGCACTCAAGAAGCTAGAGTTGCCCTCGGCTATCGCCTCGGGCAACTCTTACGCTTCTTTCGTGCTCTCCAAACTTCCCGCGTGCTCCATAACTCGATAGTGCACGCTAAAGCATGAACCAATTGTTAAATATATTCAGAAAGATGCTTTTAAATATTTGTCGATATCGTAGTCCAAAGTAAGATAATATTAGTCGCTACTGAAGAGTCACAGCTCAAACGTTCCAATTTCGTGGTCGAATGCTCCATCGACTCATCGGAGCTTTCTTTTCTTTTTTTTTTAGCAAGTTTGGCCATGTAAAAATAAAATTCAGTTTCTTGGTTTGAATCAGACAAAAATAAAAGAAAATATGCAAAATTTCCGTTCCTTCATTTTGATCACTATAGAAAGCGAAAACTACTTATCTACAAACAGGAAATGATTAGCATACAGCGTGGCGTTTGCACGTTGCAAAACCGGAAAAAAATTCGACTTAAAACCTTTTATTCAAATACGTTTGTTGAACTCTAGGTTAACCTTCGCTAATCTACAAACAGGAAATGATTAGCATACAGCGTGGCGTTTGCACGTTGCAAAACCGGAAAAAAATTCGACTTAAAACCTTTTATTCAAATACGTTTGTTGAACTCTAGGTTAACCTTCGCTAATAGTCAAAAAGTATCTGTGACTTGTGGATAGCAAGCTGTCGAGGAAAGCGTTCTTACTCGATATGGAGATAATTCGGCTTCATCAACTGAATTGAAATTAAATGTAAATTGGCCACCGTAAAGATTTTTGTAAACCGACGTTTCTAGCGTTAGCCCTTGATTAGAGCGAAAAACGGCCAACGCTCGAAATGTCATCTTTAGATCTTTACGTTGGTCTAATCCTGTTATAAATTCAGTTCATAAACCCAAATTACCCTTTAAGAAGCCTCATATACGCAGCACCAAAGTTTTTTTTTTTTTTAGAAACTGACCGCCTTCATTCATATTTTCTTTCTCAGTTCATTTCAATTTCGTAAGATTTAAAAGTTTTTCGAAATTCTGAAAGTCATGAGTGAGACCTTGTCCTTAATGACTGACACATAATTCTTAGTTAGTGACGCAATAATCGATAAAGTGAAGTGATGCATGTCATTAACATTACACCGAAAGCCAATGACAGTAACGCTCTCAGGCTAATACAAGAACCAATACAAAAGTGTGGGCTGTATTTACTCACCTTAGTAATAGGTATGTATTTATCAGTACATAACGTTATTATGCAAAACGTTCTTTACTGCATTTCTGTTTCGAGTTCAAACGAGTTCGTGAAAAATTTCATCGTCACGTACACGGACCTAAATTTCAAACAAAGCACCCACAGCCGGATGTGATTAATCTGTAAGTTAATGATTCGTACTAACTTTGAAACTTTTGTCGCGTCATTGATCGACCGTAATGAACTATCAAGGTCTTCTCAACGCTTTGTTTATTCTTGGTATTGGTGCATTAAGTGGAATCACAATTTCCTTCCGACACAATGTTCATGAAAGAATATTCAAGGACGGAGAAATAATTTTAGGTGGAATGTTTCCCCTCCATCTAACCAAGAACGGTATGGGATCGTCGTCATCATGTAAGGTTCTTCGCTCGCGAGTGTTACTTCTATCAGAGGCTATGATATACGCCGTCGATGAAATTAACAGAAATGGCACATTTCTTCATAACGTTACGTTAGGCTACGACATTCGCGACACGTGCGGTAACGAACAAGAAGGCATTTCTATAGCATCGGATTTTGTCTACGAGAATGCGCTCAAACTTGACCCACGCTTCTCTGTAACAAACTCCTGTCGCGAGGGAGTCACGAAATCAAAGGAAACTACTGTAGTAGCAGTCATTGGGGGACTAGATTCTCGAGTTTCCGTCAATGTGGCAAATGTACTCCAAGTACAAAATGTACCGCAAATAAGCTACGGGGCATCAAGCGCTGAATTAGCGGGGGCAGAGTTTACATCGTTTTTTCGCACTGTTCCGGTCGATACCTTCCAGTCACGAGCTATGGCAGAACTGATTGCGCACTATAGGTGGACTTGTGTGGCAGTTATTGGTGTGGATGACTGGTACGGTCGCAGTGGCGTTGACGCTTTCGCTACCGCGGCTAACGAAACTGGAATCTGCATTGTGTTACAAGAACTGTTCCCTGTGCACGATTCGGAAGCGCAAGTAAAGACCATGATCAGTCAACTGAAAAACATGGAACAAGTTCAGATTATAATATTGTACAGTTTATCACCTCAAGCGATAAAGGTCTTTGAAGAAGCAGTGAGGCAAGGTTTGACTGGGAAGACGTGGATCGCTAGTGATGGATGGTCGGAATCTGCATTGATTCTTCAATCTCGCTATAAGCCGATTATACAAGGCGCCATAGGATTTGGGTTCCACACACATAGATTTGAAGAATTCGAAAAACACGTCACAGAAATGACACCTCTCTTGCGGAGGGGGTCTTGGTGGAATGAATTCTGGGAAATGGAGTTCAATTGTTCGATACCTAATTCGACACACACTCAGTTTAAACCATGTTCAGGCCAAGAGAGAATCACCCCGGAAAGATACAAACGAGATTATGGCTACGCAGGTGTAGCGTATGTGAGAGATGCAGTATATTCAGTCGCGAATGGACTGAGCGGGATACTAAACTGTGGCGCCCAGGGCCGCTCTTGCTCTGAGAGTTCTTCCTCACCCCGTCCCGATGATCTACTGACAAGTCTTAAGATGGTTTCATTTACAGGGCTTACTGGCTATATTGACTTTAGAAATGGCCGGGTTCAGGCCGCTTACGATATTTACAACCTTCAGGAGACCGAGGAGGATGGGTTTAAGCTCGTCCAAATTGGAACGTGGGATGAACGAAATGCGCATGCGCAGAGACTTAGCCTACGAGATGATTTGGTGCAATGGCACAGAGGTATTAAACCGCGCACCACATGCGGCGATATCTGTCCCGCTGGAACTTACAGAAGTATTCCTAATCAGTGCTTCTGGGAGTGTGTCCCGTGCGATCGAGACACCTTCAGCGAGAGTTCAGGCAGCACCGAGTGCAAGACTTGTCCTGAAGGATTCATATCCAATCAAAATAACACAAAGTGTGACGAAGTGCCTATTGAGTACATCGAATGGCATGAACCGTGGGGCGTAGCACTCTCTACCCTTACAGCATTCTGCGTACTTCTTACATTAGTTGTCCTGGCAATCGTCTTGCAATATCGCAAAACGCCAATAATGAAAGAGACGGGTGGATTTCTGAACGTTGCCCTCTTAGTGGTGGTACTTCTGTCGTTTATTTTCAACTTAATCCACCTCACCAAGCCTTCAGATCTGGCCTGTCGCATGCTTCCTCCTACATTTTACGTGATATACACAGGTGCAGCCTTGCTACAATTTCTTAAGGTTTATCGCATCCGCCTACTTCTGAAGCCACTCACAACGGCTACTCACGACATGAAATTGGTGTACATAACCGTCGTATCTCTGTGGGTTCTCCCGGTTTTTCTCACGCTCATTTGGGTGATTTCGGACCCTCCCAGAAATGAAAAATACATTATATCGAGGTTAATAATTTACGGTACTTGCACACCTTACCAGACCAACGTTGGAATGGCTTTACGTTACATGGGTGCAATTATTTTATCGCTAATTCTTATTGGCACTTTGGTGGTTGCGTACAGTACAAAACGTCTCCCACATAATCAGAGATTTGACGAAGCCAAACACGTGGCGTTCTCGCTGACAATGTTTGCCATCACTTTTGCCACATTTTACCCAGGATGGTCCCTTATAAAGGGCCCAGGTTTGACCGTTTTCGCATGCAAGACCAATTTAGTCGCCGCCACTGGCACAGTCCTGTGTATTTTTGGGCCCAAGCTGTGGCTCATATATCGCTTTCCCCGTCACAACACCCTAGCCTACGTTCGTCCGGCGCCTCAATTAGAGACAAAAGAGAGATCCACAACTTTGTTGTCGATCGGGCAGGTTGCTGTCAGGATAAGTGATAGCCCCTCCGCAAGCCAAGGATCATCGAGGACGCCACAAGAGTCACCGAAGACGCAACGAGGCTCGCCGAAGCTGCAACCGGGCGCGCCAAAGACAAGAAAAAGCTCTCCGATATTGAAAACACAAGAAGGCTCACCAAAGGCGCAAAAAGAATCGCCGAAGAGTCATGTAAAATTTAAGTGAACTTTGCGGGAAAGCCATAATACTTTTATTCGATTATAAAAATGTTGTCACATTTTGGGACACTCTTTAAAAACCATTTGACATGAATCGAGTAGGTCAAATTTGGCTATAGGGGTCAACTACTTGTCGTTTGAAGTGATGGATGAGATATTTATCATAATTCTATTTAATTATTCCAAAATTTTGGATATCTATAGCAGCCTTAACGCTAGATATCAAAGTGATGGCTGACCTACTGAACACGCCCAGAGAGATGTTCAAAAGGACTTTGTAAAAGGTTACATACCTGACAAGTTAGGTAGTTTGTCAGGGAGAAAACAAGACCATTAGCGGCAAAGAACGGGGGGGCCACAGCCCCTCAAACCGAAAAATTTAGATGGGGGTGCTTGCCCACACAAAATTAGCATAACGCACCATAAAATCAGTTTGGCAAAATATTCAGTTGCGCAACCTTTTCAAGTCGCTTCATCAAGATCGTGATGGTAAAATGATCTTATTTTAGACTTTTTTTTAATTTGAACAGCTCCAGTCTGTGCTCATAAAGTGGACATTAGATAAACCTTGGTAAATTTGAGTAGGGGTTTATACTTGGTTCAGTACACATGATAAAAAATAAGAAGGAAGACAGGCAGAGAATCAGCCATGTAGGCAAACTAGACAAATAGTATAGGAAAGAGGAAGCAAAACCCCACAGTGGTTGTAAACGGCTTCTTCCTGGGAATAAATGTGAAATCAACTTTAAATCAAAATATGAACACAACTAAAACAGGGTCAAAATACGCATCATAACATGCAATTCTTTTTTATTTTCATGTGTTACTTTATTTCAGCTAACGATAAATTATATCAGTCGTTCTTATTAACTTGTTGATCCAAACACAATTATAATAATAACAATAATGTGATGATGTAATAATATTTAGAACAATAATGATAATAATAACATTTATGGTGATAATGATAATAATACAAGTAACAATTATGATAATAAAAATGATGGTTGGTTCATTTACAGAGTGTAAGACTTAACAACAGTATAAGCATTGATAAACCCAAGGTTCCACAGGGGTTTGCACATGGGCGCTCCATGGCAACCACAAATGACAACTGTGTGACTACTTTTTCTTCTTTTCTCTGAACTGTATTCCATTTTAAATAGTTAGGGCTTCAGATGAGGGTCTTTCCAAGAGCCCATCCATAGGAGCCTCTACTGATCTCCCATACTAAGCCTTGGAGTCAACCCTTTCACAAGTAGATCTAACACTAGAAAGGCTCCTTGGGGAAGTTTTGAATTCTAAGATCCAATCAAAACAAAGGTATGAAAATCCTATTGTTTCAAATCAAACGTCTGCTCACATGACCACCTTGGGCAACAAACTCACTTTCTGCCATTTATAGCTGACTCAAAGGTACCATGATATTTTCTGTGGTAAAGAGCTGTTCTAAAAATAAATCCAATGGGAAGAGGGTTGACTTGAGGGCCCTATTGTTGGACTGTTGTGTAACCTCTATGAGAGGATGGCTTATCAGAGCATTCACAATAAGTGCTAGGGCCTTTGTGATAATTTCATCAACAATTCCAGTCTTATTGCTTTTGAAAAGATCATGTATCTGTAACAGGTTTTGCAGGAAAAAGCTTAATGCATGGGGGAGGGGGTGGGGGAGGCAGAGAAAATGAACCCATAGGGAGGGGCAGGGTTTATGAATGCCAACATTTTCCAGTTCTTTTGACTGAGATTGTAAGTCATATGGCATCAAGCTCCTGAAACCCATGATGGTACAATATTTTTCTGATGGATCGTCTATTGGAGTTGTATTGGACAGTGACAGTCCAATATTGTAGCAACAAAAGGTAGCATCCCACTGGGAGGCCATGATGGTCCAATATTGGCACACAGTAAATTATATAAGCAAAACAATATCTGATCTCTAAAATCATGGTCCTGTCCTGCTGGTTGGTCTGTTAGGCATGGAGTATGGGTGAACACCAGCGGCTGCCTTAGTCTCTGTTTTCACAGAGCTTGGAGCCTTGTTTGTAGATTTGTCACTCATCCAGCCACTTTGTGCTGCAGCAAAAACAAAAGACAAACATCATTTACAAAAATTAGTATTTGATAAAGTATCAGGAATCAGGTAAGCATTGCAAGTGAGCTTTCATTGGGATGATAAAGCCCCAGTTTTCATTCCACAGAGAGTTTCCACCATTTGGACAAGTTTTCCTTAAACTGATAAAAATGTTTTGTAATTTTAAGACATTACATTATGCTTCTCGACTTGCATTTCATTCAACAGACCATTTAATACTTATTTCCTGGCCCTATTTCCAGTTAAATATCACCTACTCGTGAAAAAAAGTCAACTGTGATTCTACACCTCAGAATAACCATTAAACATTCGAACATACTGCATTCATAACACTACACACCTTTATCTGATTTAGAGCCTCTACCCTTGGTAACTTTTGCTGGTTTTAGCCCTGCAAAGCATAAACAACAAAGTTTTACCTTTCAGGAAAAAAAAATTCACTTGAGAGCTTTTGGGAGCCCAAATATGTCTGAGCAGGCATTGTGGCCTTTTAGATAGCCCTCTTGGGCCTGCATAGTCATCAAAAAATTGCACTTGAACCCTTTATTCATAGGAGTGACTTTCATCCAATTTCTCCTTACAATACCACCCCTGAATCACACATTATGGTTATGAGAATAAGGGGTATGATCAACAACTAAAGAAGCTCTTTATTGTTAAACAAATTCTCATTGTCAGCACCCTTGGAAATGTATAGAGAACAGTATGGAGAATATGAATACTGATGTTAGGATTTAAAAGGTTAATACACCATCAAACATACCTCTTCCAAATGTAACTGCAACAACAAGATTGTTGAGGTCAGGATTAACAGCAGATGAGCTTCTTGATGCTAAAAAAAAAAACAATCAGGTATTAATCAAAGTTGAGTCCATTCTAAAATGTAATATTTTGTAAATGAAGTTAGTGGTATCATTATTTGCATGTAATGCAATTTTTCAATACCTGCACTTTGCTCTCCTTCCCAGTCCTCTCTTGCACTTGATATAAGAGTAAGAAGATTTTCAACCAGTTCATTCAAAGTGTCTTTCTGCCTCTGTAGTTGGACAGAGTAAAAATTAAAAATAAACGGAACTACCGTTTCAGTTTATAACAAATTAATAATTATACTGTATACAACACTGCATGCTGTAATTTAAACAATATAACATCAGATGATACATGACCAGTTCTGGGAGGGGGTGGGTGGGTAAAAGGATTATCAACTTGCTTCAACCCTATCAGTGAAACACAAGTAATTTTCGCCCACAATAGTTATCAACACAGAGTCTGTTTACGAGCCTAGTGGCCCATTAGGCTTCAACCCTATCACTGAAACACAAGTAATTTTCCCCCACAATAGTTATCTACACAGAGTCTGTTTACAAGCCTAGTGGCCCATTAGCGGTGCTTAACTCCGGTTTCTGTAGCATGAAGTGACTATGAGTATTTCTACTCCCCCCTGGATGGGATGCCCGTCCATCGCAGGGTTACCCCCAGCATTAAATTGCTGGTACCCATTTATACACCTGGGTGAAGAGAGGCACTGTGAGAGTAAAGTGTCCTTCCTAAGAGCACAACACAATGTCCCCGGCCAAGGCTCGAACCTGGACCACTCGATCCGGAGTCAAGCGCACCAACCATGAGGCCACTGTGCCTCCATCAACACAGAGTAGCAATGGGAAAATCTTGACAACAATTTGGTCTTGATCTAATAACAAATTCTTGTGCATAATTTACAAGAAAAAGTGTAGCAGGTAGAGGGAAGAATAAACAATCAGATCTTGGGAGATAAAGAGTTCGAATCAGTTTTTGTATACCTGAGCTTCATCTGGTGGGATGTTTGTTGCCATGGTTTCAACCTTCTGTTCAGACTCCTCTATCTCAGGAGCATACTTTGTTCGTAGATAGTCTGGGACTGGAATAAATAAAAACAATTCAAAATTTATGTGTGGGCAGAATAAAGATGTAGAAATATTCCTGGGGGCTTCATGCTATGGAAACTGGAGTTAAGTGCCACTTGGCTCACAAACAGACTTTACCCTTTTTAGTATAAAGATGTGCAGCATAGATAAATCAATACTTACCAACTTCATGGTCAAATGCATGTATACGTCCTTCACTTGCTTTCTAGTAGATCACAAAACAGAAAAAAGCAATTTTGATTTCCACTTATACATGCACCTACTTACAGCCTGTATACCTTGCAAGAGTTTTCATGAACCCTTTACATCTAAACATCGGTAATCACAATCTCCACACGGTTCTCTATACATTGTTTATGATGCTGACAAGGAGAATTTGTTTGACAATCAGGAGCTTCTTAATTTGGTGATCATTTCCTTTATTCTCGTGACTTTTACATTTGATTCAAGTGTGATATTGTAAGGAGAAATTAGAAGCCAGTCACAGGAGAATAATGAAAACAATGTGGCTGCATCTGGCTTGCAATCGTGTCTCACTAAAGACTTTGGGCAAATTTAGCAACCATTTTGTTCCATAAACAAGAGTGTCATCGAGTATGATTAACATGTAACTTCTCCTTATAACATACATACATTATCCAGCAAACAGGTAATGAGAATACTCAAACTTATTAGGTAGAGGTTTTTATCTTGACCTAACACCAAATTCTTGTAACTAACTTACCAGCCAGAGGGAAGAATTATTAATCAGATCTTGGAATCTACACTGTATATCTACCTGTATATCTGGGTCTGTTTCTTGTTGCACTAACACTGGTAGAAGCACCAGGTTCCGAAAGAGAGGAGTTTTCTCATTCTTCAGCAGTTTAGTCAATGTGTTTACTTGACCTGTTCAACAGAAAGGTATGACATCTTTTCAACACTTCAAGCAATGATAATTAAACTCAGGGTTCTAGCTTAGAAATTTAATTTAAAAAGCAACAGTAACCTACCTGATAAGAGAGCATAGTTATCCAAAACTGAGGGCCTGAAACAAACAATTAGATAAGGTAATTTGGTTTAATCAACTGATTTGATAACGTAAATTGGCCACCATAAAGAGTTTTAAAGCTGACATTATTGACAAAGGGCTAACACTCGAAACGTCAGTTTTAAAACTCTTTATGGTGGCCAATTTACACTTAATTTATTAACTCAGTTGATAAAACAAAAATTACATTTTAGTGTACTCCCCCACTGACACAGCACCACAGTTTCGTTAGAAACTTACCCCATTTAATTCAAACTGTAATATAAGTTGGTGATGCTTCAGATGTTTACGAAGAACTATTCTGCTAAAAAAGAGCGAACTAGTATATTCAAACGTTCAAAGAGCAGGTATTGATTTCTCTCACCAGTTCATTTGTTCGTGCTCCAGTTTCATCAAGAAGGCTTGAATTGCTTCTTTTAATTCTTGAACCCTGCTGGATACAGCTTCCAGAGAAACTTCTAACAGTTTCTCATCCTATAGATTAAATAAAAAATTCAAATTGAAAAGGAATAAAAGGCATATTATGTACAATACAAGTGGAAAAGTTCTGAAAGATCATCTAGGTTCTAAAATATATAACTGCTACCTCAAGGTACTAATTTATAGCATTAACCATAAAGGATTGCAGGCTTATAAGAAATACAAGAGAACAACTTATTACTCAAATTACACTCAAATGAAAATCAGATAATTCTGAACACACCTGCATTTTTACGAACTTATATGCACGGTCGTGTTCAGCGAAAACGCTTACTCAACGAGATCACACAACGATAGAACGATCAGTAGTGGTCTGCCATGTCTGAGCCCACGAGCAGAAAAACAAAGATTGCTTCAACACGCCACGTTCAAGCGTGCGCGCGCAATGAAACGTACGGTAAACATGGCAGACAAACACATCAGATGCTGAAGAGGCTAAGTTGCAAAATTCTAGCCCTTCTGGTGGCATCTATTTACACGATCTTTACCATTTATGCACTCCAGGTGCTTCTAGTAAACGAGAATCAGAAAATACATCCAAAAGGACTTGTAGTCACATCTAAGTCGCCCACGAAATTCTACCGTGCTCCTTTAAAGGCTTCTCAATATCGTCAAACGAATTTGGTCGAGGTTGAAATCTGGGGTAAAGCTGCGATCGGGCTATACTTATGGGAGCATATTCTTGAGGGACCCTTAGAGGAAAGACTTGGTGGAGCATGGCGCTACGGCGAAAAGCAAATTCAGAATATCAAGTTCATATTTCGCACTGGACCATGGGTCGTACCAGATAAGGTTCCAAAACAAACCAAGAATCTTGTGCTCGTTATCAACGGACGAGAGCCCAAAAAAGTGGATTTTGCAAAGGCATGGCTTGAATCTCTTCAAGGTTTTCCGAATCTTCGAAACGTGGCGGTTGTTCTTTTGGGAAACGAACGTTGTGATAATGACTGGTTGTTTTCCTATATGAAAAATAACGAAGGTCTTGTAACATTTGCCTTCATTGTTTATGATATCACTTACGCGGATTCTGAAATCTACTTCCAGTGGCCTCTGGGAGTGGCCACATACAGGAACTTTCCAAACGTACCACTACTTTCCATTGATGTCCAGAAACCTCGTAAATTTAAGTGTAATTTTTTAGGGACTGTTTACTCCAACTCTTCTCGAGTAGAACTACAGATGGTTATAAAAAATTTTAACCTAGAGGATGTGTGTTTTATTAAGACTAGAGGCACTTGGTCACCGGGTGAAAGTTCCAAATCAGCAAATGATTATCACTATGCTCTAGCCAACAGTGATTTGACCCTTAATCCAGTGGGAATGAATACAGAATGTTATCGCATATATGAAGCTTGCTCCTATGGATCAGTTCCTGTCATTGAAGATGTGGTCACACCTGGGAATTGTAGGAAAGGGGAAAAATCCCCATTGCATCTGTTAAAGGCATCTAAGGCCCCCTTCATTTATGTAAAAGACTGGAATGATTTACCGATGATCATTGAAAATGAGAAGCATTTAACCCATGGTGAAGTTGTTGAAAGGCGAAAAAAAGTGTTATTGTGGTACAAAACTTTTAAGGAAAGCATGAGGGACAACTTTGTGGAGACTTTACAACAACACTTTGCTACATAAAGTGTTCAATTATTTTTATAGTCTGTGTATATATTTCTGTTTTTCTTTTTTTATTTAACCCTTTCACTGCCAAGATCTTATAACTGATTCTCTTTACTATCTGAATAAAGGCTGACAGTTTCGAAAGAAACTGTTTGGGGCTGCGTCGGTGGGAGTAACCAGGGTTTTCCTTTTCAAAGAAAGTTGAAGTCGGATGAAAGGGAAGCAGGCGGAGACAATTTGGGCGAGTAGCGCCCAACCTGAGTGGCGAAGGCGCGAACAACTAGGGGGGTCCGGGGCATGCCCCCCCCCCCCAGGAAATTTTAAACATTTGAGCGCTCTGAGATGCAATCTGGTGCATTTTGGGTGCTTAAATTAAGGAAATGAACAGGCTTAACAACACAAGAAATGACAATGTATTTGATAAAATCCAGCCCTTTCCTAGCACGTTGATTGGCAATACCGGGCACATTGCTTATAAATATTAATGTAAAACAACACTCGAATCGACCTGGAAGAATTTCACATAAAGATATACTGACACAGAAATCAAAGGTAAACAAAAATACGAACACCACAGAAAATATTTCGCAATTAATTGCATCCCACACGATCGCCTGAGACTTACTTTACTTCGGACTTGGCCCAAGATAATATTTGTGATGCTTTGGCTTAGTGAGAATAAGTAGTTCCTAGTTAAAGTATATCTGTTCTAACTAAAACAGTTAAAAGCGGATAAATCAAGAAGATAATCGACCTTTCAAATAGTAATTTATTTAAATGCAAAAATTGAATAATTTACGTATCTTTAAGCTTGAAGGGATGCCAGTGATACATGACTTGACCGCGCAAACTTGTACTGAATGTCACGTACCAGTACACGCGCAAAAATTCTACTTCGTTTTTTGCTGAAATATGTACTTTTTATCGATTTCCGTTTCTTATACGTCATTGTCAGACAACATACAAAGTGTTTATTATTTATCTAAAATATTTTAAATTATATAACAGCAAGGACTCTTTTAGTCGCCGGCGACGGAGCCGTTCGCAGGCGGCGAAAATCGCCGGTCGCCGGCCGAAAAGGAAAACCCTGAGTAACAAAATAATTTGGATATATCAACAAAGTTGAAATGGTAAATTGGCCACCGTAATGATTACAAAAGCTGACGTTTCGAGCGTTAGCCCTTCGCTACTATCTGCCATACAATTCATATAATGTCAGTTTTGAGAATTTGGCATTGGATCAACAAATAATCCCCTAAATCCCTAATTGATATTTTTCTTTATTCCCATCAACTGCCTGCTTGATATTGTATCGATATTGTGAGGAGAAATTCTCTCTTGGTCATTCATGGGAGTTTAAGAATTGTATTAAGGCTGGAGTAGTGAAGTGACATTTATCATCAGAGATTGATAAATTTGATGACTAGCTGACACTGGTCTGGAGGAAGAGGCGTGTCCCTCTAAACAGTTCTTACATTTGAAATGTCAGCTTAAGGAACTCTTTATGGTGGCAAATTTACTCTGTCAACTCATTTGGTAAAACCAAATCATCTTGTGGTACCCGTACTGGTACAGCTAGGGTAGATCCAGGATTTAGTCAAGGGGGCTTCAGAGAATTTCCTCCATCTGGGGGGTCTGAAATTTTGAAAAGTAGGTCTTTGGAAACATGATCTCCAGCATTCTGAGGGATAAGTTAGGGGGGTTCGACTGAACCACCCAAACCACCCCTGGATCTGCCCCTGTACAGCACCACAGGTTTTCAAACTTTACTTCCTCTTTCCACAAAGACTTCAGAAGGGGAAGATTGATATGAAATACAATACCACAGTACCATTTTTTCTAGGGATTGATAAATGAATTGCTGAAAAGAAACCATTGTTTCCTCCGTATTGTGATCTACTATGAGCTAAATATGGTAAAAGAGAATATTAGCAGTGTACATGGAAAATGTCTTGTAAAGTCATCAGTCCTTTCCTATTTACACTACTTCATACTGGATGCCTCCAGTTACATGCCACTGTGGTCTTGCTAGCATGCTTGTCTCGTATCACTTGTCTTTCACCCTTGGGAGCAATGTTCCAGTGAGTGCTGAGAAAATTGTGGACTACTTAACTCTTTATGCCCAAAGAGAGTTCGCCATCTACATAATTTTGCCTTACAGTAAATACTGCAGAGTGGCTCATTAGGATCACGAGAACAAAGAAAATGATTGGCGGCAGAAGCTTTGATTATTAAATGAATTCTCCTTGTCAGTTCCAAAGGAAATGTATAGAGGAAAGTATGGAGAATATGGATACTGATATTAAGGTGTAAAGGGTTGATGAGGGCTGATGAGTTTTCAGAAACAAGGAAACTGATAAATATTTCTTCCAGAGACCTTTTTTCTTCTTTCTCCCTTTTTTTTTTTTTTTGTTTTCTTTTTTTTAGTTTGTTTGGGTCCATGTTGAGCCAGGGGCAAGACTCTTTGGGGAACACTCAATACAAGTTTTGAATAAAGAAATATAGGGTGAGCTAAATTTTTTCAGAGAGCACAGAAACTTTGCAAAATTGAATTTCATCTGTTGCAATATGCCATTGCATATTTAATTAGCCCATAATTGTTTAGTTATTTAGTCAGTTATTCCCAGTACGCACCATTCTATTGTTCACACTTAATTATTTGTAGATTGCGCCAAAAAATTGTTATTCATAGCGTGTGCGATTGGTATTTAAAAAAGCCGTTAGGACGCGAAATAAACTCTCTAAAACGAAACGGTTGTGCGGTCATGATATATTTCTTCATGCAGGAGACTAAAAAAAAAAACACCTGAGGAAATATCATCATTCTTTTGGTCAAAAATTTCTCTCTCAATATGGAAAAAGGCAGAAACCTTTGATTTGCTATTCAAAACTTAACTCACACTGTGAATTACGCTGGAGATCACAATCTAAGACTGAATTTGTTTCCCTCTTTTTGTCCAGCGGTTACACGTGTGAGTAGTTGACATGGCGGAAATGGAAGACTGTACTACGGTTAAGAAACTCGTCGAAACAGGAAGCCCGCAAGGATTTTAAATGAGATGTTGCAAATTGCTCATCACACAAGTAATTTCGTATATATGGATCTTAACTAAGAGATCAATTAGAAACGAAAATGTCTGAAGATGATGCAATGCAAGAGGTGAGTTCTCGAGTCGATCATAAGTTCCTCCGGTCCTTCCTCGTGCTTCACAGCGCTTCCCAAGTAAATCAGAGGTGCAAGGCTCGTCTTAAATTGTTATATAACTACGATAGCTTGATCTTAATTTTCGTCTCCTTTCTTAAAAGAAAATGCCTCGTGTGGGATCGGATAACGGTTATTATGAACAAATTTGAAAAAAAACAAATTTAAGTGAAGTTTGAGTCCTTTCATAAGCTGATGATAGCGCAACAGTTCTTTTTTCTGTACAGTGATATTATCTTTGTGAGTTAAAACATTGAATGACTGTTTCTAAGGTTTAAAGTAGCTTTTAAACCTTTTATCCCCAAGAGTGACAGGGTTCTCATTTCTCCTTACCATATCACACTTGAATCAAATACAAAAGTCATGAGAATAAAAAAAAAATGATCAGTAACTCAAGAAGTTCCTGATTTTCAAACAAATTCTCTTATTTATGATATAGGAAATAAAGAGAACAGTTTGGAGAATATGAATATTAATGTTGCAGTGTAAATGGTTAAGTCTTGATGCCTGTATCATAAAAGAGAAAACAAACAAACCAACCAAGTTAAAAAAAAAAGCATTAAAAGTGACAGAGGTTTTTTGTTTTCATTTTTTTCTCTGATTTTTCTCAATGAGCTCCTTCTCCAGAAAAGTTACTTAGAAATGGAAATGCTTGATAGTAGCTTTGTGGAAATTCTCGGGTTTTGAACAGTTGATGATCTAGATGATCGATGGACTGAGTCCTTGATTTTGACAGAACTGATCTTCTTCCTCTCTGGTTCTTACTGAATGTTCACTGCACCTTTCAATAACAGATGAACTGTGGATTTGTATTTACTTACTTATTTTCTGCTTTGGATTTCTACAGCAAAAATAGATTTTGTTTACTAAAATAATGATTGTAAGATTTTCTTGGATTGAAAGATTTTTCTTTGAACTTGATAGGAGGATGCCCTTCATGTATTTCTTCTCATGGGAAAGGAATACAGAATCTCAAGGAGTATCAGAGCTCAGTGGTTCTTTGAACAGTTTAATAAAACTCTATCTCATCCTAAGTCACATGATGACCTGGTAAGATGGCAGTCACTGGTGCCCAAGGGGCTAAGGTTTTGGTTACCATTTCAATTATTAAAAAAAAAAAATGTCGTTACTGAGGTTGCCAAGTTGGTGACCTTTGTTTGGCGGTCCTGTTGCAAGCTATGGTTTAAAGTTAACTCTTTAACTCTCAAGATTAATATCTGATTGTTAATTCTCCTTTCTAGCTGTTACATATTTCCTTAGAATTTGGCTATGAGAATTTGGTGTGATATCATGCAATATGGTGTATTCCAGCCTGATTCTTTCAGTGTTGGAGTATGCCTCCCCAGTTTGGGAAAACCTGCCTGATTATCGTAGCCTCCTAATTGAGAGTGTGCAGATAAAAGCCTTAGAAGTAATCTTTCCTGGGCTTCCCTACAGGGATGCACTTGTGCTGTGTGGTCTTTGCACTCTCTCTGATCGGTGTGCCACTGCATGCACTTAGTTTATCCAGAGAGTTTGGGACACTGGTGTCCTTGCTAACTTGCTGCCACATCGCACAACTGTGTCCCGTGGATACAATCTACGCTCAGGCTCTCTTAGAGGTGATCCCACTATGGCTTTTACTAACTGTCTTGACAAATTAATTTTTATTTCATATAGATATTCTTAGTAAAATGTTTGATGTTATTGTATAGATATGATTTGTATCCTAACCACTCTTGTAATTTAGCTGTAAGCTACAAAAAGAGTAATTAAACTGATTATTATTATTATTATCATCATTATTATTATTATTATTATTATTATTATTGTTAATACCAACTTTGATCTGATAAATTTGAGTATTCTCATTACCAGTTTGCTTAATAATGAATGTATGGATCTCATAGGGAGAAAACACATGTTAATCACTTCTGGGCATTAAAGGATTAAATTATATTTTTTTGCTTCAGTAATTTGAATATATGGCTACAATTTTATGATTTTCGTTCACTAAATGGAAACTTTGCAAACAGTTCAAGAGTTTTTAGCTTTACATGGTCATCCAATTTAACAACACACATGAAACTGACAACACTCTCTGCATTGAAGTATATGCAGCAAGTTGATTATGTTGGAATTTTACCAAACGATGTTAATTTTTTTCCTGGTCTAGATTGCTTCTAATGAAGAACTTGAAGTTTTGTCAGTCATTTCAAATAATCAAGACAACCATGGACCCTACAAACTTGTACCTTCAACTCAAATTACATTTATTGGCAGGCGATATAAATTTGTCTTTTGTTTTGACATCAGCCCATCTCTTTCTACTGTGGTAAGAATGTATTAAAATTTTAAGGAACTGTTGGTATTCATGGAATTTTTTTTCCACTATAATATAACAGTTTAGCAATTTGTCCAAGATGTATTTTCCAAATGAAAATGATTTCTTGTGTGTTCCAGGATATTCAGTCAGGGACTGTAATTACCAGTGAAGCGTTTGAAAAATTTAAAAACTGTCTTAATGGCCTTGTTGCTCCGGTAAGTCATATTTTATACAATTATTTAACAATTATTCCACGGGTGCGCATTGGATATGAGATGATAGATAGCCAACGAGGCGCTTAGCGCCGAGTTGGCTATAATCATCTTATATCCAACAAGCCTGAGTGGAATAATTGTTTTATTAAAAATGCCCCCAAGATATCGGACAAATCTTACCAAACGTTAAATTTTTTAACTCCCTTTTAATTTTAAGCTGACGCGTAGGTTTACCATATTTGTAGATTATGTTATATAATGGCTCATATACCATTAATGGTTAAGCCAATAAAAAGTCTTGAATTGCATTATCCAATGATCCAGTTTTTAATAATAGTTCATAGTTTTGTGCAAGCTTAACACTTTGAATAACTCCCCCGATCTGATTGTTAACTCTCCGTTCTAGCTTCCACTCATATTCCTTGTGAATTAGTAAGGAGAATTAAGATCAAGATATCAACTTCTACCTGATAAGTTTGAGTATTCTCATTACCCGTTTGCTGGAAAATGTAGGGATATTTTAGGGAGAAGTTACATGTTGATCACTTCTGGGAGTTTAAGGCTTTATATGTTCTTTTGCTGAGTGAAGAAAAGGTGGCTTGTCTGTGTACATGAATATTGCATGTTGGAGTCTTGAAAATATTATTTTTTACCATTATTGGCAGTAATGTTGCAATCTTATTGGTAAATTTGCCGTTGTTGATAGGAGTACAGACAATGCTGCTGGTGTAAGTGTGTCACATAATGTGTCGCGTACTAAAAGAATCGTTTTATTTTACGTTAATATTGTGGTCAAAAAATAAATCAACAGTGGTTTAGCGTGGTCTTTACTGTTATCTACAACAACGTTTGACATCAATTTATAGCAGGCTCACTTGGCTGTCCCTCGTGGGTCCATTACCACTTTGACCACTGTGATGATGAATATCATAATGGATAACAGCACAGACCAGGCCAAACCACTGTCAATTTCTTATTAATAAAATTTGTAGTTTTATATAAGAGCTCTTGTTATTTATAGTGTCAGATATCACATCTCTAAGGTTTATTATATTATTAGCATTTGAAGTTGACATGAGAAATGGAACATTTGGAGCACATATTGCATTTATCATGTTGAATTCAAAGTCTGCCTAGTTTCCAAACCCCTTGGTTTTGATAATTATGATATCATGCTCAACCTCATCCAATAATTACTTTTTATCATACCCTTGGTAATATATATTTGTGCACTTTTCTTAAGGAGAAAGCTAGTCCAACTGTACTGTGTTCCTATCATAATTTGCAGTGTACATATATATCATATATATCAAATATGGAGGCAGTGTGGCTGAGTGGTTAGAGTGTCAGACTTGTAATCCGTCGCTCCCGGGTTCAAGTCCCACCCTAACCACTGGATTTGTTTTACGGTAGCCCCGAGTTCAGATCCTTGGCCACGCTTGTAAATAGCCAACTGGTTTGCCTCCGGCCGGTTGGGGTTCTTAATGATGTTATGTTCAATTTAGACCATTTGTTTCATTATTTTGTTTGCAAGGACCACAATGGAAACTACTGGTTCACCAGTAATTGTGTAATCCTATAAAAAGCCTTTTTTTTTTTTTCTCTCTTTTTATCATCTATCCAAAAGATAAATGTTCACTTTCACTTTCTTTGCAGTTCTCCGTTCCTGGTAACACCATTGTGTTACGTCCTGAGTTGTACATCACCGTCTTAGCATATACTTCCATCTTGAATCCTGAAGTTCCTCAAGTGGGTTGATTTATATTATTCCTGTTGAGTATTATAAATTATAATTAATATGTAGCTTAATAATTTACACATTTTCATGTGGGAGACTTGGTGGCCTAATGGATAGTGCACTGGATCCGGACTATGGGTCAAGAGGTCTGGGTCCAAGATCAGTCTGGGACCGTGAGTTATCATTTTGAACAAAATACTTACCTCTCACTGTTTCTCAGAGTCTTGGCCCTGGAATACAAAAGGGTGATAAAATGCAGGGGATAGCCTCGTTATGGAATGGCATCTTACCCATGGGGGCATAGTAGTACACCTACTCACTTCATGCCATGGAAACTAGGATAAGTTCTGGCTGGAGGGCACTTGTCTTGAGTACGGACTTAAGCTTTTTTTTTAATTACAGTGCTCTGGCTGGTCAGGGCACTTGTCTTGAGTATGGACCTTTTTTTTTTTTTTAATTACAACAGTTCACCCAAGGTAGTCTATTGCTTGAATTAATGCATGTATGTACGATTTACACTTTCAAATAGAGAAATATCATACTTCTCTTCAGTTGACCTCCAGATTTTTTTTGTTCTTTACTTATTTTAACTTTATAGTTACATTTATGGCCAGTAAAGCAAACAAAGGCTACTTATTTTTTGTTTGTTTGTTTTTTTTTTTTTTTCAAGATTCTTATCCAGGGCTGCCTTGTTACTGAAGAAAATATCAACTTTGTTCTGGAGACAGTACACAAGCAGCTAATGGAGCAGGAGGACTATTTAGCCAAGACTATGTCTATGCCGTACTGTGATACATGCTCTAGTGATGAGGTAGGGTCTGTGGGTATTAGGGAAAAAAAAATTTCGGGGAATAACCTTGCAGTGGACTGGCATGGCATTCAGGGGGGGGGAGTATTCATACTCCTGAGTTGCTTAATTCATGCCATGGAAATTTGGATAAGTCTGGCTTTTTTGACTACTTGGCTTGCAACTAGACTTAACCTAAGGCTTTATTCTAAGCACCGATTGAACCTTTTTAGAATTGGAAGTATATTGCATAAAATATTAATGGACTAATTTGATACTCCAATTAAGATGAACAAAACAGAGAGTGATCAGAGGAGACTGTCGCATGGCCCAGTGCCACCGATGTCACCAGAGACTGGTCCAATGTCAATTTTAAGGAATGCTCTCCTGGCATTACAGCTGCTTCCAGGCAATGCAAGTGCTGGTATGTTCTCTTCTCTCCTCTTATAATGTCAATGCTGTAGTACTGTGTTTATTTATCTAAAACAAACGTCAATAACTTGAGCTCATACATTGGCCGCATGGCCTCGGTCAAATTGAAAGTGAAAGTGAAAGTAAAGGTGCAAGTGAAATTGCAAGTGAAAGGTTTTCTGAAAATTACAAACAAAAGAAGGCATTAAACTCTAAATACCTGCCTGAACAACAACAAAAAAAACAATTATATTAATATTAACTTACCGAACCATTTGCTTAAGCCAACAAAAGACATAATAACGCTTTTTTAAAACTCTCTTCAATGGATAAAAACTAAAAAAACATTTGCAAACCCGAGCACATGGCGATTCAAGCCAAAAGTCATGTGACCAGCAAAACCTCCCAAGGGAGTCATGTAGGAGTGGCATATAAGTTCCCACTGTATTATCACCCTGTATTATATATCAAGCCTGCAGCATTGTCAAGTGTTATCTTTCTTAAGCTTATACCCTAGTCATACAAAAGCTTAAACAATCATGTTTTAAGGGTGGAAAATATTTTTCTTGATTCACAGAAGCTGCAGCTTAGAGCAACATTCTTCAACTTTAAGTTTAGCACCTTAAAAATACAACCTAATGATGAGTTGAAACCTACAAAAAATTCAGTTCTGCAGTTCTCTTTTTCTGACATTCTTTGAGTAAAATGTTTTGCTGGTGAATAGGGTATTTTGCCAAAGGATTATTATAGTCACTGTGATAGCCATTTTTTAAACTTCCATTAATCATCAAATCACTTGATATAATTATACTAAAAAATGTAAGTCAGATTCTTGAAAATAGAGTATTGAATATTTTGAATGCTTTTCTTTTGTATGGATACATAGGAGCTGTTGTGATCACAGATGGTGTTTTTGCCCTTCCTGATGCTATGGCAGTTGATTCTCTTATGGCACAGCTTAGAGCCAGCACTGTGTGCTGTTCTTTTATTAAAGTTGGAAGTGGGTTTCATGCCCACTGCAGGTAGATTCCCTTAAAAACATTAAATGAAATGCATTACAGTGTACACATTTTTGTTGTTGTTTGTTTAGTTCCAGCGTGCGTCATAAAATATTTCCCCTTTAATTTATAACTGACAGTACTTATTACTTTATTCAATCCAATGATCACGATTTTTTATTAATTAATTAATTATTAATTGTTATTAATTGATTTGCCAGTGCAAGTTTATAATACCCAACACTCACATTATTGTAATCAAACACTGGCATTGTGTTTCACAACAATGCAAACTATTGGTACTTGCAGTGCACTTGCAAGAAACAAGAAAAAACTCGAATGAAACAAGATGTGTCTCAAGTCTATAGAAACAAGACACCTCTCTGTAGATGGTGATAACTTGCATTTGAGTGGTACTGTAATGGTCTTGGAGGTTGAAGGCTTACTGGCAACTCTCAATAATCCCAAAAAGAATTTAGCTTTCGCTCTATTAAAGTGACCAACTGTATTTTGTTTTTCCTCCAAGCTTTGGTTATGTCCCACATTGTGACATGATGCAGTTTATCGCCATGGCCACTTCAGGTGCATACCTTGCTAAGGCACCCCCAGTGAGTGGAAAACACTTTTCTCTGTTAATTTCAATGGAAGATACAATGAAACATGACATTAGTATGTAGGAGACCTTGGTGTCTCCTTTTTTTCTCCTTTTTCTTAGTTTAGTGGAGAAAGCTTTCAGCCAAGCTACAGGCAATGAAAAACTGTTTTGAACCTTAATGTTGCACATTTAACATCAATATGCATCAAATGAATCTGATAGCTACGAGGAATTCTTATATGATTTAAATGGTAGAACAGCCATTTTATGTGAATTCTGAATTCAGCTGTGTCTTTCAAAGATGGTTGAGATTTTTCCTGACGTACCCCTCACTAACTGAGTCTAAGACTCCATACAGTGAAATACAGTGAAATACAGCCTTCTAAATTGACCACTCATGGGGCATGTACTAACTGGCAATGTAATAATTATTCAATATCTCTAGGTTTCAAAAGATGGTAAAAAAGTAGATGAATGTGGTAAGCACAGTCTTAATTGTAAAATGTGCAAGAAAATTTTCTGGATGGAGAATGACTATCAAATTTCAGGTCATCCTCGGTGTAAAAACCTGATGAGGTTTTCTTTGTTTTATGAGGTATTGTTTTGCTGTACGCTATTGTTTATAAAGTTTTGTTGTCTTTGTTTTACGTCACTCGTTAGCTTCACAGGTTTTTACACTAAGCAGGATGAGCCCAAATTCCTTAGATATGTTGTGTTTTCTCTAATAAGTTCTGGATAAATAATTTCATACCATTTCAATCTACCATATAAATTATTTTGTGTAATCTTTAAACTACTAGAAGTGATTAAGATGTAACTTCTCTCTATAATATCCCTACATTATCCAGCAAACAGGTAATGAGAATACTCAAACTTATCAGGTACAAGTTTTTATCTTGATCTAACACCAAATTCTCGTAACTAATTTAGAAGGAAATGTGTAGCAGCTAGAGGGGAGAATTCACAATCAGAGGTTGGGAGTTAAAGGGTTCTTAACAGTTAGTGTTAATGTATTCACCTGTTTGTGTTTTTCATAGAGGATTTCAGCATGAACCTTTATCACAAAGCTCTGCTTTGCTGGAACTTTCAGAGAGATTTTGACCTGAGCAAGATCGATTCCTGGATAGGTAAATAATTAGATAAACCCACAATTCAAAGAGAAACATGCATTATTTTCTCATTTTTAATTCTGCTTTGCTTTACCATAAGTTCAAACCACAATTAGAATTCATATCTTTGGAAAAAGGGGACAATTTTCCTGGACCCAATTCCCATATCAACCCATCTGGCCCAGTACACATGTCAGTTTTCATTATGGTTTCCCACAGTGGAGCTCTTGGGTTATATATTCAAGTTTGGTATCCAAGCTCACAAGTTACGATATCTCAAATATTGAACATTTTGATAATAATTATTAGGACAAATTAAAGAGTAGCTGAAATTGCAAGATTGAATGACCCTGAATGCCCATTTTTCCAGTTTTTACCTTAGGAAAAGAACACAAGGTACAATCTTAGAAATACGTCAGTCTCTGTCCCTAGAATCCACACTGAAAGGTTTAAGAACGTTTTTAGTAATAGGATAATTTTTGAATATGACATGTAATAATTTCCCTTGTGAGTTTATGTTGTAACTTAGGATATGTGATTTTATCTTCAGAAATAAAGATTATGATTTGATTTATGATTTGATTTAAAAACGTTGACAATTAAATGCACCTATTTTATTTCCCTCTCGTTTACCATGATTAGTCAAGAACAGTACATCTACAGCACATCCTCTAAAAAGAGTTTAAGTTGATTATTCAACTTGAGTATTCTAAGTATTTCTCTGAGAGTCAGGTCTATGTGCTCTTTGTCCTGAGGTCTACCAATGTTTAAATGTGTTAGAAAATTTTACTAACCATGTCGCGTTAGTTGGACACCTTTTTAGTAACCAAACGTTGAAAAGTACTAGCCATTGGTTAATTGGTTACCGTTAATTTCGAGCCCTGTATTATAGGATAACTAATTTGATTCTTAATTACTAATTCCAACATTCTCTATAATTGCTGAATGAATGCTGACAATAGGTGACTGTTTGGAGTTGAGTGAGGAAGATTTGGCATGGGCATTAAAAGGCAAAAGGTATTCACAACAATATATTGGTACAGGTGTATGTATAGTTAGTGTTTGATTTTGGGTTTAATAGTCTTTCTTACAGTTGTGGGCTTGGTGGCCAAGCCTTTGAACAGGAGTGAGGCTAAGGGTGACCTTGTTATGATAGAGATGTTGCTGCTTTTCAAATGCAAATTTCTTTGTTATCATGCTAACTACATACAGGTATCTATCACAACAGGGTCACCCTTAGCCTCACTCCTGTTCAAAGGTTTGGCCACCAAGTCCACAACTGTAAAAAGGACTATTCTCAAGGAAGCAAATTAAGCAGCTGCTATGCTGAAAGGGAAGTGAAGGTACCTGGGGTATCCAGGGGTTTGTATTGTGTCTAACTGCAGGTCCCTTTAGATATAATTTTGCCCCCATGGTGGGCAAATCCCTATTTTCAAGCCACAAGTCCAAATAAATTTCATTCTCCCATCAATTAGTGTTGATTGGATCAGTTCAAGGAAAATGAAAGGAAAGTGGAGTGGAAAAAAACAAACAAACAAACAAACAAACAAACAAAACTGTTAAGGGCTGATCGGGACTGTGCAGTTGTATTTTTTTTTTTTTAATTTTGATATTTTTGATATTAATTTTTTTTTTCATTGTAGATCATTGTCTTATGCATTGAGTGAGTGGGAACAAAATGCTATGCAACCATCAATGCCAAAAAGACATTTGGAGACAAAGCTACAAACTAGCATTACAAGGTAAGGGTGTGAGTCTCTCGCTTATGACCAACCACGGTATAATTTTCAAAAATGAAAAAGCAGCAATCGCTGATTAGATTTTCGGCTGGGGATCACTTGGTTAAGCACATCACTTGGTAAAGTAAAATGGCAACTTAAAATTGTTCAATATTGAAGGTTGTCTTTGAGCTGCATAACTTGAATTTTCAGCCTAATCTCTCAGCTACATCCCTGAGAATAATGACCAGCAGTGCATGGGGGTAGATAAAACTTGAACTTCTTTTTCTTCTTCTTGTATGTGTGTAGTGTTCTCAGTGTGCGTCTCAGAGAAGGGTATTCAATTCAGGATGTTTCCATTGCAAAAGGTACTTACATTAATTTTTGTATGAGGATGTGTTTTAAATTAACTCTTTACAGTCCCCGACAGCAGTATGCATATGCGATCTCCATACATAATTATTATAAAGTCCTCACCAAAAGAATTAGTTTGACAATCAGTAGCTTCTTCATTTGGTGATCATTCATGTGTGATTCAGGAGTGATGCTGTAAAGAGAATCTTTAGTCACTCTTAGAGGTCAAACGGTTCAGGTCTTTCATTTTTACTTACTGATAATTTCCAAATAATGACATGGAAATATTAAAGACATTTCTTCTGTGGACCATCTTAATGTAAATTTACTGGGGTACCCCTTCCATGTTACTGCAGCTGTGTCTACACATTTGCTACGTAATTAAAAAATATATATTTTTCAACAAGGTGGAAAGCAGCTTCAAGTCAAGCTAACAATTCCTTGGAAGCATAATGTACAGATTGAGTACTTAGCTCTCTCAGTAAGTTTTTTTTTTCAGTAATTTTTTATTGTTTTCTAATAATAACTGTAGATTGTTGTTACACATACATGAAGGTTTGTCATTTCATTTCTCCAGTGCACATCGTGCACGCAGCAAGTGCAGCATTATTCATGTCTTTTTTGTCATTTTCGTATTTTTTTTAATTTTTTAATTTTATCTTTTATTTTTTGCTGTTTCAACAGACTTGGCCCCTCTCCTCTAGCAGGTCAGTGAAAGCATTATACAGCATAATAAATCATATACACAACAGTATCACTTATACCACTGACTCTTTATGGGCCTAGCTCTTGACAAATTAGTTTGTATACATAGAAGTAGAGGAGCTAAGTTTCTGAAGGTACTCATTGCATTGAAAGGGGATATTAAAAAATAATTTGGTTTTCTCAACTGAGCTAACCCTCTGTCAAAACAAATGCTGTAGGTCTAATACTCAAAACTTCAGCTTTGAAAACTCTTTACAGTATTCTCAATTCAGATGGTAAAGCCAAATTATCTTCTACAGTGTATGTACAAGAAGCCTAGTTGGTAGAAATACAATGATTTTGTGGAATTCATGGGCTCTCTCATCAAAATTGATGGAAAATAAAGTGTATTTGGCCAGGAATGGTAGGCCAGAAAAAGTCAAGAATAAAAATAAGTCAAGCCAGGTAGAGCTACTAATTCCCTGAGTTTAACCGTGACAGCTATTTCTATGGGGTTTATGCTCTTTGCTCAGCAATCATAAGAAAATTTCACGCTTTATGCTTCTTCTCTCAGTTGTGTGACACATGCTAATGCTTCTTCTCTCAGTTGTGTGACACATGCTGGTGCTATTTCTCTCAGTTGTGTGACATATGCTGATACCATTTCTCTCAGTTGTGTGACACATGTTAATGCTTCTTCTTTCAGTTGTGTGACACATGTGGAGGTGACAATAGAGGCACCGTATGAGTTTCTTCATGATGTGATGCATTTTACAAAGCCCTTTCAAAGTCCCTACAGGTAACTTTTGTATGAATTAAACTGTTTCACTCCTAGGTTCCATTAGATCTGTCTGCTATTATACAATTCCTATAATGTGAGTTTGGAGACTTGTCATATTCAGTATTACCTAGCTTTTTTACTGAAAGCTTATTTCTTATAAGTGGCAAAGTTGGCTCAAAATGTCTTTTCAAGAACAGCTGCTTTGTTGTGTTATCTTGGCCTGTTCCATTGACCACCAAAGACGTGAACGACTACATAGATGCATCTACAAGTGTCAGTGCCTTTTTGCAACTTAGTTAAAATAGAAGCCTGCCTAGCTATTAGCATTGCGGGATGCACGTTTTTCTGTCCATGGGAAGATTTGAGACTATTATTCTGGGGAGCGGTTTGCTTGGGTTCCTAGCAGGCCTGAATTGCCCGGTTGCTTTACTCAAAGACTCAGGTAGGCTAAGAATGCTTGTGTTCCATTGGTGATAATGAGTGCCTGCTCTCAGGCTGTTATAGCCTCCAGGATTAAGAAAGGAGCAGTTAACTGAAACTTTCAGCCATAAACCTTTTCTTGGTTAAACAAAATTAAGTCATACGCTATTTGATTAATTCAACTTTTCCAGAACACTTGTTGTCAAAAGATTCCAGCAATTCATGAAAAGGTAATTCTCATTTCTATCATCAAAATACAATACATTTTAATTGTTATTGAAATCGTGTATCTTGGCTTCTAAACATTATACATTGACTGGCAATGCAATGTTCGCCTAATTTCAGTTTACAGAGCACGGATCAGATGCTTGTTCATCTCCAGTCTTTTTCGTCCAATCCCATATATTATACCATACCAGAGAGTGTAAAAAAAGGAGTTCCATTATTCTACCTTCCACCAAACTCTAACGAACTTGTAAGTATCAAATAATGAACACGTCGGCCGATGCGTTGATCCACAGTCGGTCGACTGTGGACCGACTATATCGGCCGACGCATTGATCACCTTTCATCGTTATAACATACAAGATGCGTCGGTGGTGTGTTGGTAGTAAAATATCCGATCTCACCAACGCGTCTGCCAACGCGTCGTCGCCTTTACCAAAAAGTGGCATACGAAGTGCAACCCGTTGGGCTGGTTATTTAAACAAAGTCTAGCCGTTGTCTCACAAAACCGCGTTCTTAACTGTCTTGAATCTAGCTGAATCTTTTATATGAACATTTAAATTCGTGAACAGTCTCACGAGGGCCGAAAGCTAACCGTGGGGGAACGTTTACTTTAATGAAAAAAAAAGTCTCTCTTAAAGAGAATACGTAACGCTACTTGCGTAAAATCGCGGTTTGGGTTAGACCTCTTGTAAATAATCCGGCCGGTGTGTCACTGATGTTCTTGTGTTCATTAACTTATTGCATTATAAAAGGTATCACAGTTTTTTCTTGTATCAACAATTCTTACATGTACTGTCCACTTGGTTTCATTTTAGGTTTTGTCACTGCAACATGGAAGGTAATAAAAAAGTGTTTCCTACTTTTCATTTCTATTTGATTCAGTCTTTCAGTTAAAGTTCCTGAGTTAGCTATTTATGAAAGCTACTGAAGTAATTTGATTCACTTGGACTAATCATACCTAATTTATTTCTAAGAGGATGGCTATCAAGTAACATATTTTAATTATTATTATCGTGGGAAGTAAAACGTAAGGATGCCTCCTTAAATGAGATATTGACAAGGCGCAATCGCGTAGCTTGTCATTACCGTAGCCTAAAATAATTAAATTAAATAAATTTTCAAATGATATGAGGAACCCAAAAAGATGTGAATTGTATGTTATTATTATTATTATATGTATCATTATTATAATATTTTTGTCACTATTAATATTATTATTATTATTACCACTTTATTTGTAAATGCCCTTGTTCTGCACTGCGGTTTAGGAACTGTAGTTTTGTAGAACAACGAGAAAAAAAACTATTGAGAACCTTTTCAATAATTAAAGGCTTTTCAAAGTTGTCATACTTTCATGATTTCAGTAAGAATTCCAAATCACAGGAGTCCCAATTTTCTGTCTTCTGGAAGCCAGTGTTATCTCTCGATACGACTGGATGGTAAGTATATTTATAATTATACTGGCTGTTGTAACCTCATCGGTAAAGGATGTGCTTCCGTGCATATTGGTTACCACACCCCGCTCTCTCTCTAACCAGGAGTGGTTTTAGATTTAGCCCATCGTTCCTCGCCCTGACAAAGGGCCAACGCTTGAAACGTCAGCTTTTAACGTTGGCCAGTTTATTTATGAATTCACTCGATAAAATTAAATTATCTTGTAAATATGTTGCTTTTTTTCTAGGCAAAGGTGGATGCACTGCCATAGAATTGGACTTGTGCTGGAACACGATGTGTGAGTGTGACGAATATTTTTGTGATTTAAGAGCAGAATACTCATGTTATTGAGTATTAGTTTGCTTTTATTGCAGCCCTTTGCCAAAGAATCTTCATCTTCCGATGGAAAATGACAGATCCAGTGCAATCCAATGTCGGGTTGCACTGAGGTCACTTACCTCTCTTCTTAGAAACTGGAGCTCATTTGTGTTGCTGGAAAACCACTGTTATATCAAGTTCATTGCAAGGTGAATATTATTCTTTTGCCCTTTTTAAGTCCGCGATACCGAGCGATTTTTTTTTCAATCAATATTATTTTAAAACGTGTTGTTTGTATTTAAGAGTGACCAGCATCTAATTTCTCCTTACAATATCCGGCACCCCTGAATCAAACATTAAAGTCATGAGAATAACGGAAATGATCACCAACTAAAGAAGCTCTTGATTGTCTAACGCATTCTCCATGTCAGCAATTCAGGTAATGTATAGAGAACAGTATGGAGAATATGCATACTGATGTCAGGGTGTAGAGGGTCAAAGTAACATGCATACACACAAAATGTTTCTTAGTCAATTGCTTTGTTAAACGCCTGTGTACGGTTTTGATTCCAACAGCGAAAATCCTGAGGGAGCTCCTTCTTCTTTCTGTATTGTGCGAATAACAGCGAGTGGACCCTGCATTCTTATCAAGGTAGCCTTTCTCGGAGGAACTGCTGGCCACATAAGACATACGGTAAGTGACATTTTTACAGTCCTAATCAGGGCTCAACACTAACTTTTCAACTTACTCGCCAAGTGGCTTGCAACATCTTAGATGTTTTTAGATGTTACGACAATTTCAGTCTGGTAACTAGCCAAACTGGCTAGTGGAAATTGAAAACCACTAGCCAACATTGAATTTCTACTAGTCTGTGGCTAGTGGGCCACCGTTAGTGTCGAGCCCTGCTAATACAACGATACTGTACTGTTCTTATAGCAAGGATGCAAAAAAAAATAAAAAATAAAAAAAAAACCTCATTTATAGTTAGCTCTTGCCTTGCGGAGACCGGGTTAGGCTGGGCGCGGAGAAATGTTTTCATACCTACAGGGTGGGTGCTTATTCGAGGTTGGAGGCGTAATCGAATAAGTGCGGTACCTCTACCCTTAGGTTAATGGAGTAAGGATAAATGGATGAGCGAGTTGACAAGCAAAAACAAATATGAGAGCAGTGCGAACAATTGGTAAATAGATACGAATGAAAGGGGCCAGTGAATCATAAATTAAAAAGATAGACAGGAGGAAATTAACCGTGCGTGTTTGCAATTTGTCTCCTCTAGATTGTATCGGGCCTGAAGAAAGAACTCTCTGAAATCACAGCACCTCTGGGCGCGAATGTCAAGCCTCAAAATACTCAAGCAAAGGGGAGAAGTCTTCAACGTGCCGTGACGTTATCGAAGCAGCGGACTGTAGATGAAAAGCTATGCGCGATCATGTATGAGAAATCTCTGGATGGGATCTATGTTCGATATGAACGAGTTCCAAAGGACCTCTTTTCCCCATTCCCGGAACAGCTCTCTTATTTTGTGTACGGGAGTTCGACGGGACTGTATGCTTTTGGCGCTAGAGAAAATCGTATGAAGCTCCTGTGTCAGTATCTGCATCACCGTCGTTGGATTTGGACAATGCAAGATGAAAAATCGACACCCTTAAGTGCTGAGAAAGTTGCAAGAGTGCTTTCTACCCTAACAAAGTAAGGAAAGAAAGATGTTGTCTTGAGCACTAAATGCAAACGCTGGTCCATAATAAGTAATGACGAATCACTCTCAGATTCTTGATGAAGTCTACTTGCCCTTCTCCTAGGGGAGAGAAAAAATATAAACAACCAAAGAAAGAAATAATAAGCGAGCGAAAGGGATGAAATTTCATTTTTAGTTGTTTATAGCGGTCCAACAGTCCCTCGCAACACCATTAACCTTTTCGTTCCATTTTAATAAGGAATTTGTCCCCACAGTATCAATACATTTTCAACCGGAAAGGTGACGAGAACAAAGGCAGATATTAACTAAGGGATAATGTTTGATTTATTCTCCGAGGTAAAGATATGAGGACTGACTGGTAGAGAATGCGGAGAATTAATAGTTAAATCATGGGAGCAAAGATATACCTCGCGATACTTTGGGTCATAAATGGGCTGTGCAGAACTGCCTTTAAGTAAAAAAGATACTTGAAACTATTTGTTCGATGGGAAAGAAAAACACGAAAGAGACAATTAGTAATCAGGAAGGCAGAGGGATGGCTCAGGGTGGTGAAGAATGAATCGGATTGTATTTGGATTGTTTTAGTAGAGTTACAGTTCAGCAACACAGCTCATATAATTGAGATTGTATACTTACAATTCTTAGGGTAAGACTTCAAGAGGGATACAACTTTGTAAACAACAGTGCAGGGATTATAACCATGGCAAAAGAACTCAAGATGAAGGTGAGTTAACGTCCATACCCTTTTCAAATGTAAAATTAGTAAATGAATACACAGGCGGCCCAAGCTCTCTTTGAGAACCACACAAGGAACACAATTTGCATATCGATTTATAAGGATTTGTATGGGATTTTCTACAAGATATCCATAGAGATAGTTAAAAGTGAAAATATTAAATAAAAATGGCTCACCTTAATACATACGTGTGTTGCTTGCTCCTGCTGTCGTTATTTTACCGATTTCACTTGATTTAGCGGTTTTTTTAATTCTGGTTTTCTCTTCTTAAAGAGAAGACAACGCCGAACACTTCTGTCCAGACAGCCTCCCGAACGAAGTAAAAAATCCCAAGCTAAAATGTACCCACGGCCACAAATCCACCGCAGAATTCAAGGGCAAAGGTTGACCTATCATTTCGATTCTCTAGCCGCACAATCTCAGCCCTGCGATCGACGCCAGGTGGCTCATCGTGTCCTCAGTGAAACGTTAAAACGTTTGTAGACAGCCGAGTCATTTTTAAACACGACACAACGACCGTTGAAATCGGCTTGGTAACCTCGTCATGTTGGCAAACCAAGACTCGCGGGGGTACTAGACCTGAGGGGACCCCGGGCTTTACAAGAAGTTTTGTTGACAAATTGAGTCCTAGTACCCCCGCGAGTCTTGGTTTGCCAACATGAAACGTGTTTAAAAATGACTCGGATGTCTACAAAAGTTTTAACGTTTCACTGAGGACACGAAGAGCCGCCTGGCGTCGATCGCAGAGCTGAGAATGTGTGGCTAGAGAATCGAAATGAAAGGTCAACCTTTGCCCTTGAATTCTGCGGTGGATTTGTGGCCGTGGGTACATTTTAGCTTGGGATTTTTTACTTCGTTCGGGAGGCTGTCTGGACAGAAGTGTTCGGCCTTGTCTTCTCTTTAAGAAGAGAAAACCAGGTTAAAAAAAACCCGCTTAAATCAAGTGAAATCGGTAAAATAACGACACCAGGAGCAAGCAACACACGTATGGAGCAAGGTAAGCCATCTTTATTTAATATTTTCACTTTTAACTATCTCTATGGCTATCTTGTAGAAAATCCCATACAAATCCTTATAAATCGATATGCAAATTGTGTTCCTTGTGTGGTTCTCAAAGAGAACTTGGGCCGCCTGTGATGAATATAGGAGTGAACGGAGTCTAATTCGTTCTGTTAGCATGCGAGTGATTGACAAAGTCGAACAAGCGCTAAGCGCGAGTCCGAATTTTGATGTCGAGTATAATTACAGACAGAATTGGACGACGCGAAGTCCTGTTACCAATTTATCAACACTGTGAAAACATTTTAGGAAAAACTAGCCATCTGTCATTCGTTTTCGTATAAAAACAACAGTAAACTCGGCGAAATTCGCGACAACATTGCGCGCACTTGATGCATACTGTCATATTACACAAGCATGATACGCACGTTATCCAATTACAAGCATGATGCATATATTTCTCTATAAGTGCTTAAATTGCGCTGGTTTTAACCAATCAAGTTCGAGAATTTTGTAATAGTGTTGATTACAAATGGAATATTAACGTGCTTGTACTTATTCTAAGACCACAAAAACTGAACTTAATGCTCGGGTGTTTATTTTCTCTTTAAGGATCACACACAAGACAGTGACCAACTGTATTCCTGTGTCATTCAATATGTGCTCTTCCCACCATATCCCCAGTCTTCTGAGTCAGAGCGGCGTGAAGAGTCCGTCCATGACTGGGCGTCCGTAGGAAAGACTGGACGCAAGTTTAACATGGTCACAGAGGTATGGGCTGAGCCTCAGTTTGGCTGCTTGACCGATTTGAAAACGGAGTTGAAGTACCTGGAAGGACTTCAGTACGATCAAATTCCAGATGCAGTAAGTTCAAAATCAAACACAAGGAAATATCTTGGGGAACTGATGAATACGCGCTCCTACCCCTCCCCCAACAGTTTACTATTGGTGGGTTAGGGAGGGATACATGCGCAGTTGTTCAGCTACTGACATTGATCCTAAAAAATAGGAGCAAACTGAGTAAATCGTGATTGGTCAAGTTATTTTTTAATTTGATTGGTTGAGAAGATGGCTTTGGCAAGAGAACCATATAACCCCATACATTAATTATGCATTCAAACTAGTAGACTTCGTTTTTAAAGTTTTGTCGTGAAGGACAAAGAAGTGGAATGCATAATGAATGGAGTTATATGGTACTCTTTGCGATGGCTTTTTTCAACCAATCACACAGCGAAGTAAAGCAAAACCAAAGAATCCCGGATGCTTTCGACACGAAATTAAAAATGGTCCAAGAAAGTGCAGCGACAGGCCATTTGGTACTTACGAATCGTCTTGCAACTTCAACTTCAGCTTCAGGCAATGTTAATCCTACCGATTAATCTGGTATGTATTATTTATTTATTGTTGTTAGATTTATCAAGCTGATGTAAAGCACGTGTCGGCACTGCTCACTTACGATCATCTGGTGAGTATGTGCGATGACAAAACTGTCACTACCCCTCACAGACCTCTCCAAGCGCCGGAAGAAAGTTCTATACTGTCCAAAAGTAATTGGATAGTAGAGCAGCCGCCGTTTCCATTTGACATCATTGATCTGTTGCCCAAAACTCGACAGGTGGAGATGGTGTTTTCTTCTCTGATTGAGACTTCTTCTCAAGGTAATTCGTACGTGGTTAACAGTGGTTATATAAATTGGCCAGCACATAGAGTTTTTCAAATGCTGACGTTTCGTTTTTCAAATGTTGACTTTCCGAGCTCTGACGAAAGGCTAACGCTCGAAACGCCAGCTTTACAACTATCTCAGAAGGTGGCCAATTCCCATTACCAACCCAATTGATAACACCAAGTTATCTTGTAATACCCCTAACGACGCAGCCATACAGTTTCTTTAGAAATTTTCCCTCCGGTAACAGTGATTGTAGTATTTATTTGGGAATTGAACACAGAGCTATTGTCATATTTGAAGCCACTGAATTTAATATACATTTAGGCCAACGTCCTCTCTCTTCTTTGAAATGTTGACGCGGGAAGCGCGCGAGAGTGGCGCATTTGTCCTCTTCCTTCCCGTCATACCCTTCGCCGTGGTAATACTATCACGTACTCTTAGACTATAGAGGATCAAAAATTCTTTTATCTTTGTTTTGTTTACGTCGTGTTTTTCTTGTTTCTAGCCTCGGATGACCTCAACGTTTTGCCCAACGAGAACTTTTTCAAGCTTTTGATAGAAAACATGGAGCGTTTGAACGATCGTGAAGTTATACTAAGTGACGATGACTGGAATCGTTTCACGCAGCACATTCTCACTCGGCCGAGGTATGATGTTCCCCTTCCGTTCCCCGAGGGACTGTGGCAACGTAAAGATTCTGGCGATACCACACAGGATAGTAAAGAGAAAAAGTCCAAAAACAAAAGCACTTCTTCAATGAAATGGAGATGTTTCATTCGTGCCGTGACAGCTCTTGGAGGTGGTCGAATCATACTCACATTTCTACCAGCAAGCTTTAAGCACATAAGGCTCATGGGAAGGCGCCAGCGGAGCAGGAGCTCTAGTGTCAGGAACAACTCAAGTAGCTCACACAGTGCATCAGAAGCGGAGCATAAAGGAGCCACAGATGAAAGAAGTCCTTATGGTACATGTGAACCGCAAAAGCTAAGTGTTCCTTTGTTATCACAAGGATCTCTGGAAGGTTTGTTTGACGTTTTCGTTGGGTTAATATCAGAAGGAAGTTGAATGAAAATTTGTTCGGGAAACTTGTCCTTTCTCTCCCGGGAGTGAACGAAAGAGAATTATTCCTCACAAGATCAGTAGATTTTTACGAAAGGGGGAAACAAGAATAAAGAAAAAATCAGTCAGGGAATATTGCTTGATTAAATATACTAACAATTGAAATTATGAAAAAATACGTGGCAGACAATATAGAGGGTAGATTTTAGATCTTGAAAGGGTTGATATCAGCTATCATAATTATATTCTATGGGTGGTATGAAGAAAGAAAGTATTGCAATATTTCTTTTTGTGCGAAGGTTCTAAGGTTATAAGTTCCTCTAGTTCTATAACTAAGGGACTCTCCACGTTATTATTGTAGAGTTCATGCACTTTCCTTGAAATGCGAGACGAACATCGGTCGCCGCAAAAAGTGCTGTAAATAGTTCTATAAGAATATAGAATGTTTGTTGTTTGTAGACCAAAGCCTGACGCCAACACCTACTGCGGAAAAGGACGAAGGTCCATTTGTCTTCTCCCAGAAAACAAGAAATTCACCCGTCTTGAATGGGAATTCAGAAATGCCAGTCAATAATGGAGATGAAAAAAGAAGCGTAACATTTCAAGAAAATTCCACGTCTATCAACAAAGAGCCTGTTTTTTACGACAGAGGCTTTGGTCAAGAAAGTGATTCTTTTAGTTTTGATATACCAATATATTGCTATGACTGCCCGATGTCAGCCCTCGTAGCAATACCTGATGCCAATTCCGATACAGAGAGAACGTCAGAGGAGAAGCGCGAAGACATATTTCAAGATTTTACGCAGTTTGCGGCTCATATTTTTGCGGATCCATTCAGTTTGGACGAGGTTCCAAGATCATTAGAGGGGCGATCGAAAGGAAAGTTTGGCCCCTCGAAAGACCTTCTGCTCCACTGCAGTGCAGTGCATGATTTATTTTTCCGAAGTTTTGTTACGTCGACATTTTTAAGTCTGCAACAGGGCCAGCAGGTGAGCATGCGAGATGTCCAGTCTGCAGTTGATGCCTGTGAAGAGAACTTCCTTGAAGTAGACATCACAGAGTTCATTCACACTCTATGCGGACATTATGTAAAGAGTAACAAAACCAGGGAGGCCTTTTTTGAGACAACAATCGACGAGGATCTTCTGTCTGTTCCAATTTGGTTACCGTCAGAATCATCAGAAGAAAGAGTGAGGGATCTTAAAGAATCTCTGGTTGGACAATGTGAATCTGTAAATGGTCTGCATAAGTCCATTACTGGGAAGTTTTTTTCAATACTGGGAAGATACTTCAAAGCAGTTCCGCCAAGCCGAGAATACTTCTTTTACTGTCCACAGCTGTCTGAGGGCCCGAGAAAGGTACAGTGTGAACACTTCCCTTGCGCGTTTGTGACACACATTTTTATAAAGGCTGAAAGTTTCTAAAGAAACTGTGGTGCTGCGTCGGTGGGATAACAAGGTAATTTGGTTATATCAGCTAAGTTGAAATTGTAAATTGGCCACCGTAACGAATAAAAAAGCTGACGTTTCGAGCGGTAGCCCTTCGTCATAGCGAATGACGAAGGGCTAACGCTTGAAACGTCAGCTTTTTTATTCGTTACGGTGGCCAATTTACAATTTCAACTTAGTTGATATAACCAAATTACACATTTTTATAATATGTACTTTATTTATTTTATTCTGTAATCATTTGTTACAATTTTACTTTTCTATCTATGTTAATTTTATGTAAATAGTGTGAAGTAAATGATCCTTGACTAGACGAATGACATCTTTCCATCTCTTTTCTTTAACTTTTCAGTCTGTTCCAGAGTCGTTCTCCGAGTTTGAACCCTTTGAAGTAGACCAAGTTGCAGAGGACGATTTCAAGGAAAGAGACAGCGACGTGGATTCGGATGCCTTTGATGATGATGATGATGATGATAACATCTTCATGGAGGACGAGGGAACAGTTCAACAGGATGAGGTAGAGGATATGCCTGACTATGAAAGTCAAGCAAGTGATAGCGAATGTGAGGGGGATGTTGATTTTGTAAAGGAGATGAAGATACCGTTCTTCCTACAGCTGACATGTTCACTGAAGGATACGAGAAGCCATGGACAGCCAATGACGCCTGTTTCTATAAACACATTACCTGTGTGTCTCGGTAAGAACAAAACGTCACTTTGTGCTACTTACTTTGATGAAAATTTGCTCCTGAAAGACAGCTGGAGTTGAGAAATACAATGTGGCACCATTTCATCGGAATTTAGAACGAGCCCTTATCGTATTCTGCATCTCCAAGGGGGAGTTAGTGGGATGGGGGGGGGGGGGGGAGAGAGAGGGGGATACCTTTCTTTGATAACGGGCACCTCCCACTCCACCCATATTAAAAGTATCTGTCCCTTAAATTGATTTCTAACTCCTACTTGATTGAACTTTCATTGTAAATGACAAACCTTGAAGTAGTTTTTTTTAATTTGCAGTGATGTTTTTTATTTGAATGAGGTGATGCAAACTATTTACAATAAGTTTAAGTTGTACTTAAAGCTCTCCCCGTTATTGGTTTTTATTAACTGAGTTGATAATGTAAATTTGGTATCGTAAAAAAGTTTCTATATCTGACGTTTTGAGCATTGGTCCTTCGTCAGGGCGAAGTCATACGCCCTTCAAATCAGCCCAGTGTTATTTTCTGAGGAAGGACTAACGCTCGCAACATCAGTTTTGCAAACTCTTTTCGGTAGGCAATACTTGCAACACTCCCCACCGAGGCAGATCCGCAGCTTCTCTTGAACTCTCCCCATTCATACATTTCTCTCCATTAAATGTTGTTTCTTCACAGGAGAAATCATCCGCAAGTTTGAAGATGATGATGAGTGTCTGGACCCCTTCAGTCCATCCATTCGCATAACTCTCGATCTTATCTGTCTGACCTTGCCAGTTGAGCATGACTACTCTGTTCTTAAGTCTTCGGTGCGTTGTAGCCAGGCACGCTCCAATTCTTTTTCCAGCACTAGTTCGCCCGCCTCTGTTTCTCCTTCGGATAAAAGATCAGGAGTTTTTGACTTCAGACGGCAAGACTCCAAAGCCACTTCTCACGATATGGAGAGGTGAGGATGAGCCCGCGTTCATTTCAGCGGGTTAACAATAAAATATCATTTAAGCCATGTTTGTGCAAACGGCAACGTTCTCTTCTGATTTCGCTCATTTTACTTCTAGTGCTTGGAAGACCCGCAAGATAAACTTATTTAATAACAAATTTAAGGAGTTTCTTTCCATTAACCAAATTGTTGTACTAGTTGTTGAAGATGTATTCGATCATTGTGCTCCTAATCATAAATGAACTACTAATCGTTTGTCCCACGATGTGGGATGTCTATCAATTGAAGAGACCATTTATCGATTGTAGACTGTGACCTTTCAACTGCCTTGTTGCTAGTCTCTTTCCAGTCGTTTTCCCACGTAACATCGGGATGTACAGTTTATAGCTCGAATCTACAATTTAAAGTGACTCTAGAAGGTCAGACATGATAAAACATTCGTTTTTCATACTTTATTACACGACTCGGGCAGTCAGAGGGCCAATAACTAAAATCAACCAATCAAAATGCTCTATTGCCGGTCCAGTATTCTCTAAGTATTAGATCCGGGCACTGACCCAAATGGTCCCAAATGGTCCCGAATGATGCCGCACTTGTGTCCCTTTGAACTTCAGTCGTGTAATAAATCTCTTGTTAACCAAGCTTGCTCGGGACCGTACTGGAAGATATCGGCCCTCGGTCTTTTTTGTACGGACCTCGCTGCGCTCAGTCCGTACTGTCAAGACCTCGGGCCAATATTCTCCCAGTACGGACCTCGCGCTTGGTTAATAAGATATGGTTACCTCAGGAGTAAGGCTAATATGAGGATCAGTCTCGTGGCTTGATCGTGTCTTGAGCTGTTTTATTTGAATGGAAACATTGCTTTTTTCAGAATTGAAAGCTTGGATCCTCTTCATGGTCTCGTTAATTCTCAACGCCAGGCAGTGAACAACACGTGCGAGGCCATTCGTTGGCTTATACAAGATGAAATAGTCTCAGAACTCCGCCATATTGGACCTGTCAATAACTCCATGCTGGAAAAAGTCGAGCAGCATGTTCAGCAATCAGAAGACCATCCCTCCTGCATTTCTCGCCTCGTTCGCCTGCAATTTGTCTTTGGAGCTGAGCAAAGCTTAGAACTCTTTGTAAAAGAATTTGAGAGAATCAGCTTGCCAGAATACGTCCTGAAAAACGTTGACAAATATTACTATTTGACAAGCTTTATAGAGAAACAGGTTGCAGCTTTGTCGCCGTTGACTCTAGGAGAAAATGGAGATGATTTGGATAAACAGCAGGAAGAAGAGGCGACAACACCAAACCCAGAATCAAATAGTGAAAATGGTGACCAAACAACTTTACCTCAACTTGATGTCCAAACTACCCCTGAATCCCATACTTCAGCTAATGATGGTCTGTTAACGATTTACATTGGAAAACACTCAACAAACAGTCAGCATGAAGAAGTCGCGGTAAATAATCTCAGAGAGAATGAAATGAACACCCCTCCCTCTAGACCACCGCATCTTGGCCAGCTAGGCAAGCAGCATTCCGAAGAAGAGGAAGAACCAGGTAGCACTCATGCATCCACCCCTCTCAACGACGCTTCATTCGCTTCTTCCGCTGGTAGCACCCCTCTACAGAAGCTGATCATGCCAGGTGAAGGCGTTGGTGCCGCTGACTTAAGTAACACAAAGGCGGAAGAGGACGACAGCTGCTCGCCCAGTCCATGTACCCCACGCCAGGATAAACAGATTGTTCCATCAGCGGAATTGTGCCTAAAATTCTGGCTTGTTATGAAAATATTGGACAGTGAAGTGAATATCGTCTTCCATCAAAGGTGGGAAGTCGTGATTGCTATGCCTTGTACATTTTGACGTCAAATTGTTCTGTGTTAGAATATAGGGAAAGTGTGCGCCCACATTTACAGTTTTTTTTTTCCTTCTCTCCTCCATTAAACAATTATTTCACGTTGCCGTGCGTCTTTTCAGTGATAGTTCTCAGATGACGTCAAACGGCAGGAAGGACAAAAAAGTAGCACACGATTCGCAGCAGGGTGTATCACTGATGTTCTTATCACATTTTGACTTCTACTATAGATCTTTTTCTGTTCAGACCCAGAACAACACGGAATCTATTTGTGTTTTTTTTTGTGTGTTTTTTTTTTGTTTCCGACTGATCGAAACAGACCAATCACGACCGACTTACGTCACTTGAGTCTTACAGCCAATAACATCACGGCAAAACCAACCGATCCTTTCACACGAACTGGAATAAGAACATTCTACTGACAACAATCATTCACTTGACTCTGATGATGACTTCCACACAGGTTGTCGAAACGTCAGTCACTACCATCGACAACAGTCCTTCTCAGGACTACACTCACCCGGACGATCAGACTACACCTTCACATTTTTTTTTGTTGTTAAAAAAGCAAAATGTTGTCAATTTTGACGTCATCTATACGTCTGTCCTACAGTAGATCATGATAAAAGACCAATCGAAATGCGTGTAGGACTCAGCTTCTCGTATAATGGTAGATTCCTATTGAGTGGATGGATACCTACACTACATCATGACAAATAGCTAACAAACAACAGTTTTTGCAGTACCAACCTATTTCAGCGCCAAAAACAGAGAAAGGGGATTTGACTGTGACAAAATGTTACAGGCATAACTTCATAGAGAAAATTACTTTTGCATTATTTTGTTATTTCAAGGTCATTTTTTTTTTTTTTCGTCTTAGCTGTCCACAACGCTGACAGAAATTAAATTTTTGGCATGAGCTAAAGAAGGGTTTCTGGGATTTATCTGTGAACCAAAGCTACACATTATAAATGTGTCTTATTTTTTTCAAACGCAGAGAGTCAGATGATGCGAAGTCTTTCTGTGCTACGAGAGCAAATGGTCTGGTTGAGATGGTCACAAATGCTGTACATGAAAAATGCCGCATTGTCAATCAGGTGGGAATATAAATGGTCACGATAAGGAAGGACTGTAAAATAATTTATTACATCCATTTTGAAGTCACTGGTGGTCCCTGTAATCTGATTGGCTCTAATTGGTGCGATTTATTCACGAATCGCACCATTTTTTGCTCTAAATTGCATCATATTACGCTTGACTGAGTTTTCGACACATCAAAGTCTTTCTGTTTTGCATACAAAATAAGATGTAAAAGCATTTCTGGTTCTGCTTTTATTTAAAAACCGGCTCAGTACTGCATCAAGAAAATATTTGAATGGACCAAGTCCTGTATTTGGGCGATTTCAAAATGGATGTAATAAAGTGGTAATTGAACCTCGTGTCATGCAATTTTGGTCTGAAATCATACTTGTGATTTCAAATCAAACTCGAATTGCGCGCTCGTTCGATTTTGAAATCACAGGTGTGATTTCAGCCCAAATTGCACTCCACTCAGTGGACGATTGGTTCAGAGGCAGTTATTGGCGTATATTGTGACATGTGAAAGTAATAACTACGGAACGCCATATTTGTTTGTGGCAAAAAAAACTACTCCTCTCTATCAGGAACACTTTTGTTTAATACATGAGGAGTCCACAAACATCCTTTGGAAGACTTTCAACCCTTTTAAACAATTTTAAATCAAATATGCCCACGATTAAGCATAAATACACGATTAAGCATAAATACACGATTATATGGAAATATAACGTCATTACAACTTTTCCTTCACATCACAGTTTTTTCAGGCGTCATACAATTTTGTGTTTTGAAGAGAGTTGCCAAATAATTGTTGCGAGTATGAGACTAAGAACAAAGTGAATCTTCAGATTCCTTAAGAGTCAGATCAGAGGCTCTTCTAACCAAGACGCAGAGAGTCCGTTAGCGAGCCAAACCATAGGCATGGGTCAATGCTGATGAATGTTTGTGTTCATGCTAACAAAATTATAGAGCAGATCAACCAGAGCCGAGTTTACTAATAAACATGCATTCCCTTTATCCATAGCGAATGTTGCTGCATGAATTATACGAGACCAAGATGTGCAATTCAATGTTATTCCCTGAGTCGGACGAGGACATTTGGAAACATGAAGAAATCCAAATGTCAGTTTCCCCACTGGGTGTTCATATGACCAAAGGAGATAGCAAAGGTGAGAAAAGATTTTGAAAGACACTTTGTTAGTGATCGTTAATATTCTGAGTTGGGATGAAGGTCTTAGTCAAGAATAGTGCATTTGCCTCAAGGCCAATGACTGCAGCTCAGACACATTTTAAATTTTTAGACTGAACATTAAGTACAATGTTCGCCCCTCGCGTCAAAGTTGAAGCCCAAAGTTTTCCAAGCTTCACTTTGTTTTCGTTTATTCTTAAACTCCTTGACCTCTGAGAGTGACTAGCATCTAAATTCTCCTTACAATATCACCCCTGAAACACAAGTTAAGGTCAGGAGAATAAAGGAAATAATCATCAACTAAACAAGCTCTTGATTGTTTGAAAAATTTCTTCTTGTTTACCCCTGAGGAAATGTTTGGAGAGCAGTATGGAGAATATGCGCAATGATATTATGGTGTAAAGCTTAACCTCAGGCAATCTTAGGAGATCAATCCGTCATTTCTCATCACATCCACGAATGTTGTATTTCATACATGTTAGTCGTGATCACAAGGGCGACGAATTCAATAGAATAGGGAGATTTAGCTCCGCGTTTACGTGAAACGTGAATGGCAAGTGTGACCACGTGACCAAGTTTTTCCCGCCATTTTTTCACGTTTGCCGTTCGCGCTTTGCCGTTTCTATGTGAGAGTAACCTGCTTCGCGTTTGCAGTGTACGTAACATTTTCTTCACTTTTCCTCTCACAGAGTAGAAGTTAATATCCGAAAAAACTGCACCCAAAATGTTCCGTGTAAGTCATACAAGGGCGCCTTTAAATCCACCTCGACGTGAGCTCACGCGAAGCTAAAGCAACAAGGTTCACGCTATTTTGATGATGATGATGATAGAAGGTTTATTAAAAGTATTCAAAAATGGCACCCAAGTGGTGAAATACATGTGAATTTACAAGTATACTTTAAATATTTAAAAAATACGAAAATCTTACATTTGACTTTAAAATTAAGAGTCTAAAGGGACTGGGAATTACAAGAATCGGCAGTTACATACCAATGAAAAACGCTTAGGTTTGCTTGACTACAAGAACTGGGCGTTAGACGCCATTGTTGGAAAGAAAGATTTTTTAAATCTTTCGGTCCGGCATTTAAAGAGTGATACATGGTTTTTGTTGCGCAACTCATAAACGTGGCAATCGGCGCGCTTTGGTGGAATAAGGTGGTACAGCCGTGACCCAGGCACACAGATACCGCCCCAAACTTTCTTGCAGAGTTCGTCTCTTCTCACATTCTTCACTCTTCTCACATTTTACACGAAACGTGAAAGGACAAGTTGACGTTTGCTGTTTCACGTAAACGCGGTGCCAAATCTATCTAATAATAAGCCCTGCTACCAGTACGTGACTTTGTAACATACTCGTGAGGGTGAAAGGGTTTCAGGAGGTGTATTCAGAGTATACTATCACATTACAAAGAATCCTGATTATTTTTTTGTCTAGGTCGTGTCACTAGTAAGTTTGTTCCAGTCCAGTTTCTTTTCCAACCCGGACACTTTGGCTGTGATAGTAAATGGTACACGCACTTACCTGTACATCAGCGACTCTTTGAAGCTTCGGCTCGAACAGGAATGTCCCGCGGGTTGAAAGTCATTAAAAGTGTATTGGACAAGTTTGAGGTGAAGAATAGGAAGGACATGTTTGTGTACAAAGAGAGCGCTGGTTCTGTCTTCTACTTCAGGTAATGAAAGTTTTTTTTCTCCTCTTTTGAGGTTTAAATAAAAAATTTTAGATGAAGTTTTGTTTATGTGAAATCCGTTTCTTGTTGACAAAACTTTCCTCTTAACTAAGGTGGGTGAAGTAACCAAATTATGATTATTAATTACCTAGGGCGCATGCGCTTTTCGATCGAGTGTAGTGAAACCAACTTCAATGTAATCGCAACGGCAAATCACAAGAAACCAGAAGACGCCAATCAGAACTTTAAGTGAACAGATACAACCGGTTTGAAGCGTGGAAAAACATAAATGACCAATTCACAGTTGTTTTTATTTTTTGCAATTCAGGGTAGCGCGATTTTATATTCTACAGTCACAGCGTAGTAAATTAACACCAAATAAATCCCGAATTTACTTTCAAAAAATTTTATTTATTGCCATCTAGTCGTGTAGTCCTGGGGCTTTTGTTAGCAGCTATTGTTTGGTAAAAACTAGCGAAAATCATCCTTAAAGGCGCGTTAGTAAATGAACCAATTTCTGGTTAATTGTAGACATAGAGATGTTTCATCTAATGCATTCCTCGGTAAGAAGACATTACTGATGTAAGATTTAATGAACGACTGATACTTAGGTATTGAGACACTTACAATCTTTCCTTTGGCTCATGTCATTCTCTCTTTTACCTTTCAGGTTGTTCGAGTCTCTATGCTCGAGTTCAAATCAATTTGCCTCTAACCTTCGTCCTTCAGAAGAAGATGATGACGACGAGTCTCGGCCTGGGTCATCAGTTGCATCACTGGCTGGTTCAAGAACGTCATCACAGTGGTCTCTCGTACACAGAGAGCCGGGAGATACGGAAGAAGACGCTGTAAGTTGTTAAAAAGTCCCAGCTGGCTTAGAATGTAACATTGTTAATTCCATCCTTGAGTGAAACCATTGCATAGACATCCCCGGGGGGGGGGGGGGGCACGTACCTCTTAGTAATAGGCTAATGGGAATGTGCCGTGGGATGGGGTCGTATTTTCACGACTGAATTGACTCTGATGGGGTTGCTATAGAGGTACAAGGAATGGGGACACAGAATTTCGGGATTGTGGAGGTAAGAGAATTGTGAAAGTTGGGATTGCTTAGGACGGGGTCTATAATTGTTCTATAACTGTTCTCTAACTAGGCTATAATGGGGTAGGGGTTCTGAGCGGCCAGCGACCACTACCCAGCGAAATTGACCCATGTACACCCCTCCCGGATATTTTACCTGCGTATATTGACAGTTGACCATTTGAATAAAAGCTACTGACCAGAGCTTTCAGCTTGTCATGTTTACTAAGTTGTATCTTCATTATTTGTGACAGGAAGTGAAGTCAAAGAAGCCTTCAACGGCTCAAGAGCAAGACGCAATCAGTGTTCATTCGGCACAGCCCGTCATAGACAAAAGTATAGCCCTTCATGTATACGGCGTGGACGACCCGGGCCCACAGATCACTGAAGACCTTGTCGAAGTTTTGCAAAACAGAATTAATGATGCTATGGTCGAAGTGCTGTCAGTTCTTCTTGCTAGAAATCCAAACTGTAAACTGACGTATGCAGATGTTCGGGTAAGCTTTCGTAGGATAGAAAAGTTTAATATAAGAACGATAGATATAAAAGCAATGAGAGTGGTGCTGGTGATTGACACGGATTACAAACGATAAACATCAAAAGTTCAAGCCGATTGTTGTAAGGATACATTAACTGTGACTTGGTTTCTTCAAGAATTTGGAAACACATGAGATAGCCTCCTTAAATAGTTATCAACACTCTTGGTCACTTCGTATCCAAAAGCTGGGACAAGCTCCGGCGACATGAGCCTCTTGTCTCAAGTACACCTACACAATGTATCATTGTCATTAGTCTGTTTTTGGTATAACAAAACTAATGAAATAAACGGCGATGAAGCAAAACTCGTCAAAAAGGGTGCAACGTAGAGTTTATGTCATTTTGGGGCTTTTATCACTTTGAGTGTTATTATGCTTGTTGCAACGAACTGTGTTCAAAACATTTTGAGAAGGCTTCTCTAACTTTCCACATATTTCATTTGTATAGTTTATACAGCCTCAAAGTGAACCACCAAAAACAACTCTCACTCTTCTAATTCCAAAAATGGACGTCAATTTCCTCTGTCCTTTGGTTTTCTACTTGCGACAAAACCTACTGCAGCTCCTACATTCTCCAAGATACATGGACTCGGATCCCAGCCATCATTTCAAGGCCGTGAGCGGTAGTAAGTTGGACGCTACCGGTAGTGCCGGTGGCGAAAGCCGTAAATTGGAACCAGAGATCTACTTGTACAACAGACCGCATTCATCTGGAGGAAAAGGTTTGACATAACTATGCTGTAGACGTCTTAGTGTAACGTACAACTGATGTCGAAAGTAATCCTTGACTTCAGGGGTTTTACGTAACTATGCCCCGTAAGTGATCACAAAGAATCTTGCGTCAGTCTCACAACCCACCAGGTGCAAAACTAAAAGCAGTTGCGTCAAATCACTTGTGTTTTCCCGCCCTTAAGAGAGTGAGTCATTCTGATTGGCCCTTCTGATAACTTGGATTTTATTTCGTGGTAATTAATCCTTCAGCGCGGTCTCAAGTGTAAATTGTGTTTTAAATTTGTCCATATAGTTCTCTTTTCTGTGTTCCCATGATTAATTAATGTCAATCAAAACGCATTCCGGACGTAGGCATCTATACGACATAATGCTCTTAAACCTCTCTATACCTTCCAGAAAATTCTCTCTTTTCAGACCATGTCCACACGTGTACGTTAATCTTCTTAAACGCATTGGTAGTTTTTGTCCACACGCAGGGGGACGCTTATACACTCAGGCGAGTGGTCGGTTGCAGAGATCGTTCACGTCGTTTACTAACATACCCATACGTAAACACGTAGACATGGCTATAATCAGTAGCGAGGGTGACATAAGATAATTTAACTATCGTTATGCCATTTTACTCCGCTGACCATTTGCACGCCGTTTATTATATTTTCAGGCTTGGCTTGTATATCCGTGTCCGTTCTCAACTGGCGTGGTGGATATATTTACATTCCATGTGGAAAGTCAGTTTGTGTGTATGCTGGGGAGATCGACTATTTTGAATACTTGACTGAGGTGTCTTCGTGTCCAGATGAACTTCACTTAGGTAGTTATTTAGAGCAGTAGGTAATGGAGTGCCGTGGTTTTGCGTGACTTCTCTCAGCGAGTGGTCCAGAAAACTCGTGCCATCTTCTCAGATTCAAAACTAAAACGAATCAGGATTTGGTCACTCGTGTTTTCCCGCCTTTCATGCAGTACACCTGTTTTTATTTGGAGTTCTAATTGGCTAAAGATGATGTAAACCTTCCCTCCGATTGGTTGTTGTATTTATTTTCACTTTTTTCTAACTCAACTGAAAACTGTTGTATCTCTTAGGATATGTAAACAGGGACTTGTTTGAGTTCGTTTTTTATTTATTAATTCATTTATATATTTGCGTCTTTTAATTGAGTGATGTCACAGTTTTAATAAAAAAGAGGAGGCCTCTTTCTTGTAGTATTTTGAGGTTATTCAAAAGTGATGTGATTAGGTTATCTTGTTTCTTTTCAGCCGATGATGATATCAAGGTGCAATTTGCAATCTGGGAGCGTGGCGATATCGGCCTTAATCAACTCGCTGGTCAGCTAAAGCTCACTTTAAGGCATGCTCTTTGTGACCTCTTAACCGAGTACTATCTCTTGGCGGCGCCCTTATCCAAAGTGCCAAAGTTGTACCAGATTTCGTCGAATACACGCGCTCGGTCTTCCTCGGAGCCACTCTCTCCCTCATCCATATTACCTAAGGCTCCCACTCATCTAGGGTCCCTCCCTGAGAGGCCTGCCACGCCTTCCAAGCGGCAACTCGATTTTGGCAGCCAGTCCAGCTTTCGAAACAAGAGGGCCTCAGTTTCAGGTCATCGCCGAAGCCCGTCTGCAGGGAGCACCCTGTCATCGGGTTCCACAGGGGCAACAAGAAAGTCCCCACAGAATCCGTTCCTCTCTCAACGGCAGAGTGTTTCTACTCCTAATGCTGTATCAAGGCAAAGCACAGAAGAGGATGAGGTTTTCCAGACGGACTCAACTTCACTTGGTGCAGACGTCACAGAAGTATCAGCCGAGGAAAACAAGGCAGATAGCCAGGGCGTTACCGAGTCAACTGATGAGTTAAATCCAAAAGGTAGGGTCTTACAATGCTTGAGGTCGATGGGAAGTGTTACTTTTGGGTTATCGCAGGCTTCTTGTGGTCTTTAGCCTATTCTGATCAGCCGCAGTGATTACTTTGGGGGTGTGAGACAGACACCCTTCAGATAAACTATGTAGGTTCATTGTATAAAGTAGGCTAATTTTTTGTGCTTGCAGAGTTGACAAGAAGAGGCGAAGTAACATCTGAGGGCAAGGACAAACTAGGGTTGAAAAAGGCGTCGGAAAAACCAGACAACTCGTCTGACATGGAACCAACATTTGAAAGTTTCACCGCGGCTGAAATCCAGGAGTCTCAAAAATTTACTTCGCAACCCGGTACCCCAGTCACAGAAAATGCGGCGTTCCTCTCAAAGAAGGAGGAACAGCTCTCTGAGAAACTAAACAAACCCTCAAGCTTATCCTCTGCGAGTTCCCTCAGCGGCTCCAAGAGCTTTACCTTCAGCGGAGTGGATTCATCAAGCGTCGGAGGACAATCTAGTGATGTCCAAGGCACCTGGCAGGATGCTGAGGCCGTGAGGAGGAAAGAAAGAGAAAAGAAGAAAAGGCGTATTCAGTTTGAGAATGGAGAACGTGGTGAACTTCATCCAAGGTTGTTAAGTCGTCTCTGATTTCTTTTCTAATTTAATCCCGTTCATTTTAAGATGTCCTGATTAATTCTCGCTTCCTGTTGCCATATGCCTTTTGGAGATTAATTAAGAGAAATTGGTGGTATATTAAGATAATCCCTAAGGCCAGGTTGTTCAAAACACGATTAACCTAATCCGTGGTTGGTGAAAATTTTTAATTTTCTTAAAAAACTCTGGAAAGGCCTTTTTCTTTTGAATTTTTTTTTCAGTTAGTTTGGAGTCATATTGAGAGAAGATCCAACGAAGCCCTGGCTCTAACGCACTCTTCTAAACGAGAAATTAAAGCCAAGGTTAACTTTTAATCCCAGAAAAACGTTAACGCCCTAACAACTCAGCCCCGTTTTTCATTACCTGTTTACACGTTATTGTAATACAGTGTGTGGATGGGTTTTATGTTTTTCACTTCCAAGAAGGCCTTAGTGCTTATATTGATTCTGAGTCGTCATCATCGTAGAGTGAGGGTTCATTATTGCCGGGTTTATAAACCTCATTTCGTAATAATAACGCTGGAAATCAACGAATGATCTCGTGATTCATGCGTGCGTATAGTTTCGCGGTGCGCAGTATAGCGTGATTCAATTTTCGGTAAACGTGATATAGCTTTTTGTTACCGTGACCCCTAATCTAACATCTGTGCGTTATGTTTCAGTGGGCCAACTTTTGCCATTTAAATAGTAATGTAACATCTTAATATTTGATAATTTGCCATCTTATCTTTTTAGTCTTCAGGGTTTGTGTCAAGACATGTTCTCTTTCTTTCGAGGACTTGCAGTCCCATCGGTTTATTGTATTGAAGGAAAATTGCTCAACAACTTTGCTTCAGACGCCTTTTTAGCTGAATTGTGCCACTCAATCTCGTCTGTGTGTCCTGATATGAAACCTAAAGTCTACCGTGAAGCTCCGGTGTAAGTATGAACTTTTTTATACTCATGTTCAATATTCATTCAACTATCCACAATATTCATTCAACTATCCACAATATTCATTCAACTATCCACAATATTCATTCAACTATCCACAATATTCATTCAACTATCCACAATATTCATTCAACTATCCACAATATTCATTCAACTATCCACAATATTCATTCAACTATCCACAATATTCATTCAACTATCCACAATATTCATTCAACTATCCACAATATTCATTCAACTATCCACACTATTTACAGTAAACACAGCTATCTATATTAGCTGCAGTTGATACAGCCATCTAAACTGTCTGTGGTAGATACAACTATATACACCTATATACACACGCCGCAGTAGATACCGTTTTAGAGTAAATACAGCTGTTAATGCTATCTACAGAACATTCATCTATTTAAACTGTCATCAACAGCTGAATGAAGGGGAAATTTTTCTAAAGAAACTGTAGTGCTGCGTCGGAGAGGGGTATTTCAAGATAATTTGGTTTTATCAACTGAGTTGATAAGGTAGATTGGCCATCGTAAAGAGTTTCTTAAAGCTGACATTTCGAGCGTTAGCCCTTCGCCAATCAGAGCGAAACATGGGACTAATGCTTAAAACGTCAGCTTTAAATTCTCCTTATGTCACAGGCATCCCAAGCTTACGTCTTGAGGAAATACGAAAGCGAAAGCGTCGCCCGTTGTTTAACGCGATGTTTAGTTATTGCTATCTTGTGGAAATATCACATTGATTCCATTGTAACAAAAATTAGTAAGACTATCGGGTTAATTGCAAAGTTACGCCATTTTGTACCTCGACTTGTACTACTGAACATCTATAAGTCATTAGTATATCCTTATTTAACTTATGATCTCGCTGCCTGGGATCAGGCATGCAAGACTTTTCTTAACAAAATACTAATTCTTCAGAAAAGAGTGCTTCGTTTATTATACTTTGCCGAATGGCATGACCATGCAATTCTCTTTTTTTCGAAGCTAACATGCTTCCAATAACTTTTCTTTACCACGAGTCCGTATCAACGTTAATGCACGACATCGGTAATGGTAAAGCCCCAGCAAACAGGTTAGATTTATTTCAGGAAGCGTCTTATATCCACTCATACAATACACGATCTTCTACGTCTGGCAAGTTTTATGTTAAATATTCTAGACTTGAAATACAAAATAATTCTTTTTCTCGGCTCGGTGTTAAACTGTGGAATGGGATACCAAGCTACATAACCAATCTCCCAAAGAAAGCTTTCAAAAAAGATCTCCCCAAATTGTTACTTGATATATTAGTGAAGGAGGATAATTATATTGAAATCCCCATGATTATTAAAAAAGTAGGATCATAGAAGCGCGTGCTGAGGGTCCCATTTTACGTCTGTTTTCCTTTTACAACTCCTTGTCTTTATACATTGTCCGTCCGTAAGTGCTGTGTTAATTTGATCTCCCAACTTCTGTGTTTTATTTATCTCTAGTTGCAATCTGCAAGGTTTTTTTTCTATTAACATACGTTTGCCTTATTTATAATTATTCTTCCATAACTTGTTATTTTAATCACGTTCTTGTTTTGCCCCGCCGCGACTAGCTTCTTAGCTATTTTCGGGGCAAACCATTTTAATCATGTATTTTTGTAATAATAATTTTCAACTATGTTTGTCTGTAATCAGAATAAGAATAAAGTTTATTTGTTTGTTTTTTTGTAAAGGAACCGTCGAGAATTTGAATGCGTTATAAGGAATAGTATGGGAAACGAAATATGGTCCATTTACAACACTAAATATTCTGAAATATGAACAGTTTACACTTAAGATTGACGTGACGCTTTCAGGTAATAATCTTCCGTTTTTCCTCGAGACGTGAGCTTGGGACGCCAGTGCTTACGTTGGCCAATTTACAGCTGTCATATCCAAATTATCCTGTTAATAATAGAGACAGCTATTTAACTGTCTTCCTTGGGTATGGCTAGTGTTGTATCCATTGTGCACAGTGTGGTTTGATGTGCCTAAATTAGAGAGAGTGGATAGCTGTATCGGCTGTGGACAGTGTAGATAGCCAGTCGTTGTTGTGGAATGTCTTTACTGGAGACAATCTGAGTATGGTGTTCATGAGTTTGTAGCAGTTCTTGAATGAAGGATCTATCAAATCCAGAGGAAGTAAAATTAATGAGGCGTTTATCTCAATTGAATTGAAGTAGCCTTGTCTTCGATTATCAGTGAGTCCATAGTAATTATTGTTAGTTATTTTTTGTTTTATGAATGAAATGGTTTCGTTGGCCAATAGGAATTCTGCTGATGGAAACGAAGGCGATTTTAGTCAAGAATTTCACTGCCTGCACTATTACCCAGCGAGACAACCTTTGAAAGTGAGTTATTTATGGAGTTCTGAAATTGTTATACAATATCTAAAGTAAGAGTAGACATCTAGCCCCTTCAGTGTAGTAAACGCTGGTATCAACGGGGGTCCTGTTACCCACCCATCCCTTACCCACCCATCCCACCCCAGGGGAGGACATCCATCTCACAGTAATCTTGTGCGTGGGAAATTAACGTCTCCTGCCCCTAACCCTGCAGGAGACGGGACCTCCATTTATTCGTCTCTATCCGAGAAGACTAGAATATCTAACCATTTCTTGATGTTATAGAAAGGTAGCATATTCTTCTCAATTATTTTAAGACCCTGAGTGTTGGTCCGGCCGGGGCTCGAACCCTTGACCTCCCGCACAACAGTCCAGCGCTCTATCCATTGAGCTAACTGGGAGGCGGTAATGTATGTAATGATACTGGCGTAGACTAGCGCTTTGTTGACTGATTTTGTCTGTCTGTTCCTCAGTCAATTATTCAGTCAGACAGTCGGTGGGTTGGACAGTCAATTTGTCAGTCCTTCTGTCAGTTTAATAATTTGGATATATCAACAAAGTTAAAATGGTAAATTGGCCACCGTAACGATTACAAAAGCTGACGTTTCGAGCGTTAGCCCTTCGTCGGAGCGAATGGCGAAGGGCTAACCCTTGACCTCCCGCACAACAGTCCAGCGCTCTATCCATTGAGCTAACTGGGAGGCGGTAATGTATGTAATGATACTGGCGTAGACTAGCGCTTTGTTGACTGATTTTGTCTGTCTGTTCCTCAGTCAATTATTCAGTCGGACAGTCGGTGGGTTGGACAGTCAATTTGTCAGTCCTTCAGTCAGTTTAATAATTTGGATATATCAACAAAGTTAAAATGGTAAATTGGCCACCGTAACGATTACAAAAGCTGACGTTTCGAGCGTTAGCCCTTCGTCGGAGCGAATGGCGAAGGGCTAACGACAAAGTGCTAACGCTCGAAACGTCAGCTTTTGTAATCGTGACGGTGGCCAATTTACCATTTCAACTTTGTTGATATATCCAAAATATTTCGTTACCCCCACCGACGCAGCTTCAAACAGTTTCTTATGAAACTATCAGCCTTTATTCTTCTGTCAGTTTGTTTGTCATTCGGTCAGTCAGCCATTCAGTCAGTCAGTCAGTTAGTCAGTCAATCAGTCAGTCAGTCAGTCAGTCGGCCAGTCAATCGTCAGTCCGTCTGTCTGTCTGTCTGTCCTTACGTCAGTCAGATAGACAGTCAGCATATATTGCAGTATTTCTCGAAGCCAATAGGCTATTCCTTTTCCTTATATCTAATCTCTACGTTTATGTTGTGCATCTAGGTACAAGACATCGAGGAGTCCACCACTGACAAATCAGGAAAGCCGTTCACCTCTCTTCCAAACTCGTCACAGTTCTTTGTTGTGGTTGGTCGAAATGTGGACCAGTGGCGAGCTAGTTTGGGACTCGAAGAAGGTAAGAACGTATGGCTGCTGTTGTGGAACGGCAGAAACAAAGCAAAAAAGAACAAAAAGAGAAGAACAAATCAGAACTCATCTCCTTTATGATAGAAAGTTTGGAATTTCACATTTTAAAACGCTTCAAAACAAGTTGAATACAAAGCATTATCAACTTCAAATTAAAACGAAGTGTGTTTTATTGAGGTAGAGATTTTTTAATGTTCTATCTCTAGTATTTTTACTTTCAGATTTATCTCAAGATGACACCTTGGGCCGTCCGCGAAGTACGTAGTTTCATCCAGATATCGTACCATTTCAAATAATTCCTTTGCCTTCTTTGTTTTCCTGCATTACTGTTTGTCTGTGTTGTGAGGTGAACTGGAGGTTGTTGTTTTGAGACTTTTCTAGTTAAGCCTTTTGTTTTGTTAAGCCTTAATAATGATAATAATTTAATATTTATATTGCGCAAATTAGCATGTCGATATAATCAAATGCGCATCACAACACTGTTCGGGGGACTTTGGCCAGACTGTATCAGCAGTTGCCTGTTGCGCCTACGTGTTGTTTTGGTAGATTTATATTTTCTTGGCCCAGCTCACGGATTTCCATGTTACCGTGTTAGACATTTAGACAATTAGACAGTTTCACAGGTGGTCGTGTTTGCGTTGGTAAAGCTGACCTTGAGTTCTACCCACACTGAAGTTCCTGTTTGTGTGCGCAATTCCTGTGCGCAGCTGTTAACGTTCAATTGGTTCCTTGGCGCTCGACGAGTGCTTCGGTGAGGGCCAACCAGTTTCCCCCTTTTTACAAAATAAACGGATACACTGTGGAAACTCTCACGGTCAGCTAACCCAAACATGTCTACGGTTTTCCTACTTAAAGCGTTGGTTCCTTACGCTAGAGCATGATGATTAGATGCGTAGAACATTAGATGCACAGGGCATCAGATGCACGGGGCATCAGATGCACAGGGCATCAGATACATAAAGCGTCGCTGTAGTAGCTCTCGAGAAGAGAATAAAAGAAGAAGAGTACAGATTCTTGGCACCTCTCGTTAATTCGGCCGAGCGAGCTGTAGAACCCCCAACAAATTTGGTGGAGGACCCGGACTTACCCAAATTTATGTCCTCCCAGTTATCTGCCAAACTTTCTACTATTCCTTCATTGAGGTTGACTATAGCAGCATTAGAACAAGGTTTGTCTGTTCTGGCTAGCCCAATGGTCAGGATTTGACAAACGATATTTTATTGTTAGCACCAGAGATTGCAGATAAAGACAGTTTCTGCGTCGTACAACATTTGACTCCACTTAAGTTTAGTATTTCGGGTAAACGTTTTTCAGGGCCTGTCCAACACACAAACCTTGCTTTAATTAATTGTCCAAATTCAAGGCTGGTAGTCTCTTTAGACGCATTAGATAGGTGTTTTAGAAGTGAAGTATGTTTCTTATGCCCTAAGAATGTCTTAAAGTAAGTTTCTAGCTTGCAATGGTTAGGTTTTGCTTGGAATCCAGACCTGAAACTTTCCTTCCCACGAAATCACCAACCCACTTCGAAGTGCGACCATGTCCATCCGTTAGTTCATCTTGGAGGCAGTAGCTGTAGTAGCTACTTAATTCGGCCGAGTGAGCTGTAAAACCCCCAACATCTGTGTGACTATATGTCTGCCTGTCCCTCAATCATTCTCGATAGTCAGTTTATGTTCCTGTACTTATTCAGTTACTTATGTTTTTTCTGTTACTAATATAACATTGTCTGCTAATTTGCTTGTTTTGCTGAATATTCATCGGCCTGTAACTCTCGATAAATAATTTCTTTCATTTCTTCTTTTCAGTTCGCACGAGTCTCCAGCGTTTCAAGGCACTGGACCCGAATGCACCCGTACCTGGCCGAATTCTCGCTGATAGCGTATCTCTTTCTAGTTTGTCTTTGGGTGGGGTACCCCGACAGAAATTCCTTCTGGTAACAGTAATGGATAAAGAGGTGCGTAAAATGACAGCAGCGTAAAACAGTCTCTTTTTGTGGATAGAACTGAAAGGTAGTGTTAGACATGTGTTTGGTAATCATGCAATTTTGCCTACAGTCATTGATTGTAATTGTCTGCTGTATAACGTCGATATAAAAGTAGTCACCCTTTTTAGTCCTGAAGCTGTCTTTGGTCATAACTTCTTAGAGATGGTAGAAGTAACATGTCTGTGAGCGCAGAGCTTCGTGAGGTTTTGTAGTACATAAATTTATTTGATTAGACGTGGATTGAGGAGTTTTTCAAGCTTTGACGGTAGCTCACCTTGATTAAGAACTTTAACTTGTTTGTTTTCTTAAAAGGTGACGGCCTTCACGTATAACTGGGCTTCAGAATTAAACACTACCTTCGATAAGCAATTGCACCGGCTGATAAACTGGAGCAACGCCCGGTGCCACCTTACCTATTGTCTTCTAAGTCAGAAAATGGGACTGTATCATCACACATTATTTACAGACATCAACAAGGACAAGGAATCGAAGGTTGATCAAAGCTTCCACGAGTCTTCCAATGAGACATATGTTATTTTGTTCGCTATCTCAAGTTCACCAATCAAAACTCAGGAGTTGTAATGTACCAACATTTTCGACTTGGATTTAAAATGCAAACGTTTGCAGCTTTCAGAATGTTGACTGAGTTTGTCAAGATTTCTTTGCTAGTTGCTAACGTTACAAGTGATTATGTGAGCAAAATAACTCGCTGGTGTTCATTTTTTCATTGCCTTGCATATAGTAAGGTCCACGAGACAAAATACATCAAAGTCTTTGATTTTTTGCCTTTGATATTGGTCTGCGATTTTGAATGAACTGAATGTATGTCAATTTTCATCAATCCGAATCCTTGCATAGCAAGTTTGTTGGTTTTGTTTGTTTCGGTGTTTTTCCCTGACTCTTAAATGAATAAAAAAAGAGTTGTTTTTTTTTTTAATTGCAGGACATGAATCCTTTCTGTTTATCAGCCAATGATAAGGACATGTCACTTCTGATAAGCTACCCCGGACCATATGTCCCCGATGTAAGTAGATAACAATCATTTTCTTTTTTACAATAGCACTGGTTCCTGATTCATGGAAATACGTACTTATCTGACAAACCATACGATGTCCCAATATCATTGGGAGGAAGACCCAACTTTTAAGAGCTAGGACGGTCTTCATCATTTGTAGCTAGATAAATTTTCCAACTCCGAAAAGATGTTTTGTTGTTACAACTCTAAAAAGATGTTTTTTTTTGTTGTTGCGGATGAATGTGTCTGAGCAACTGCGCAACTACCCATCCCCTGACTCAACTACAGTCAATTGATCACAAGTAAGGGTGAATGTTGCGTTAGGAGAGGGCTAGCTGTGCAGTTGTTCAGAGACAGACATTGATCCGTCGTTATTTTCCCTTTTTTGAGGTTTCGTAATGTGTGATAAGAAGTATTAGTGTGGTATACTGAATTTTTTTTCTTCAGCGTGAGCGTGCTGTGCCGCGATCAATGCCGCCATCTCCGAGTATTCTGGTCTTTGATGAAGTTCTCCGTGACGTCACACCTCCTAGACCTCTTTACCGCACCTCTTACTCCCACAACCGAGATCTCGTTAAAAGGCATGGGTACCAGTTTCAGGTGAGGCCAGGTCACGGCTTTGTCATCTTTAATCTTTGTTAATCTTTTCCATCCTCAGCAATCCTTGTTTCCTAATGGTTTATTTCTGACCCTATTGTGCTCTTCCCTCATGCTAAGCGAGTATTTTGAAGTCTCAACAAAAATAGGAGGTAGCTTCGCGACTTAGCTCCTTTCATCTTTTTACCATTTTAGTCTCTTGGTTTGTCGTAAACTTTCAAGGGAAAGTGAGGGAATAGGCAAGAACTCGTAGAGGGGACAATTCGATTCCGCTTCTGTTACTGTTTTAATTCTTAACGGAAATTTTTCTTCAAACATTTACAACATAAATTTCTGCGCAAGAAATCCCAATTCCCACGTTTGAGTAAGTCCATTTTTTAACAAAACCAATCTCCCTGCTGTCAGCTCGATGTGGGCCTTCAAGAGGGATTCTTAGGAAACGACTTCGGTCCAAAAAAGCTATCTATGAATAACTTCACGAGGAGGACACATCATTAGGCTTGGACCGGAAGCCTCCCTTTTTGTCCCATGATTTTCGCTTTAAACTTTCCGGTTTTGTTTGTTTGCTTGGTAGGTCTACACAATCACATTATATGGTTCGACACTTAGACTACTTAATACGATATTTATCTACCTAAGACATTATTGTGACTACTTATTCTTCTTTCTTTTGTTTTCCAGGAGGTCCGACAAGTCCAGATCAAAAGTAACCAACAAAAATTTTAACGTGTCCTAAAGTCATAAATTTATGCAGCCCACCTCAGTGACCTCAGTCCTTATTTTCTTTCCCTCTGCTTTGACTAAATGGGTTTGACTCTTTTCTTGCTCTCTCGTTGTTAATTTGCAGAAGCGATTTTGGCGCAAAATTTGGAAGAGTTGTATATCATGTGGCAACTTAGGCCTCCTCACGTGCACATCACTGTAAGTTTAGATGCTCACGAATTCACGCCCAGTCTCTTACCCAACGAGAGATGATTGGGAAATTTTGCGAACGTTTCGCTAACGACCAATTTGCTATTGTCTCGGGTCGATAAGAAGTCGATTAAATTCTAGCGATGGAATCAATAAACGTTTTGTAATACGTTAGCGAAACGACTTAGACGATAACGCACAGGTCGTTAGCGAAACGACGTAGACGATAACGCACTGGTCGTTAGCGAAACGACTTGGACGATAACGCACTGGTCGTTAGCGTAACGACTTAGACGATAACGCACTGGTCGATAGCGAAACGACTCGTCGGCGAAACAAGTGGTTACCCTCGAAAGTGCTTCCCAGCAGCTAAGGATGTTCAGATGTTATTGACTTATCTCAAGGTCGCTCCGTGTAGATTTTGACATGTCTTACAAACTTTACATCTCTTTGGTTCTCTTGTTTCGTCCAAATGGATGGATGTTTTGCACCAGTTTTTGTTATGCATTATTTTGGTACTGCTTTACAGGAGGATAAAATCGAAACACTTAAGCGCTCGTCCAGGTTGATCCACTATTGTGCAGCCCCTCTCCTATTCCATCCAGAGTGGAGGAAGCTGCGTTCTTCTACTGGCTCAGAGCATACTACCGTGACCCCAGATGAACCATCCAGTGAAGAGAAAAAACAGGAAACTAAGGAGAGAAAAACAAGTAAAGTACAGAAAACGATTGACGGTGAGTGACAAATAACTGTATGCAGTAAATGGTTTGAACCCGGGGGTAACATGTGAAGGTGTAGTCTGATCGTCCGGGTGAGTGTAGTCCTGAGAAGGACTGTTGTCGGTGGCAGTGACTGACGTTTCGACAACCTGTGCGGAAGTCATCATCAGAGTCAAGTGAGTGATTGTTGTTCTGCTGACAACAATCACTCACTTGACTCTGATGATGACTTCCGCACAGGTTGTCGAAACGTCAGTCACTGCCACCGACAACAGTCCTTCTCAGGACTACACTCACCCGGACGATCAGACTACACCTTCAAATAACTGTATTACAGCAAATGATTTGAGCTCTGGGGTAACACGTGATAGCGTACTCTGATCGTCCTGATGGGTGTAGTCCTGAGAAGGACTTTTATCTGCAGTGGTGATTGACGTTTCGACAACCTGAGCTATCATCAGAGTCAAAGATGATAAGTTATTGAGTAAGGCATGCTTTTATAGCTACCCACTACAGGAGGTAGGCATACGAGACTGACTTGCCAAGCAACCGGAAATTTACTACCTTAGTTCTCGCTATATCTCCAACAGTTTGTCGGTACCCATATCTCATCCTAGATGGAGCAATATAGATCTTTTTAGAGCTTCTACCCATCTTCGCTCTCTAACTCATTGTCAGGCATGACCAAGAGATATTGAAACTGTTCCTCAAGATCTGGTTTTGAATTCTCCCCTCTAGTTGCTACACATTTCCTTGTAAATTAGTAATGAGAATTTGGTGTTAGGTCAAGAAAACAACTTTTGCCTGATAAGTTTAGGTATTCTCATTACCTGTTTGCTGGATAATGTATATGATATTATAGGGAGAAATTACATGTTAATCGCTTGTGGGAGTTAAAGGTTAAAAGAGGGAAAAGCAGATTGTCTAAACAGGAATGTCTCCAAATATGAAGTTCATACAGAAATTTTGCCATGTAGAAATGAAGAATGAAAAAACGGCTGTTGAAGCCGAAAAGAAACCACCCACTGAAGAAGCCTGGCACAAAGAGCTGCGGTCTGCTTATTTGCAGCAATACGTGCAGTACATGCAGTCTCTATGCTTTATTGTGGTGCAAACCAGGCCGCAATCGCCAAAGCAGTCCAGAAGGTAATACAAAGATTCACAAATCTTGACTCGCAAACCAGTTTTGCATCTATTTTCGTTAATTGTATGGATTCACTGTAGAGTTTCATCCACAGACCTTGAAAATAAAACCTTTCTAGACAATTTAACAAACATTACCACGTGACCTCTCGCTTTCACTGGATTGGTCACATCTTTGAAGAGCCATACAAAGTAACCTCAGACACTGACTTGGCACCGAGAATTACGATTAGTGTTTTATCTTTTTTGCCACAAAACATATCTAAGACGACAGAGATTACAGGTATTCACATAATTTACCATAACAGTGCAGTAATATTTGGAATTTAGAGGGTGTGGCGAGGAAGCCCCACAAAGGTTGGTATCTTGTCACAGTATTTGGTAAAGAGAGACTGTTGACTATTTGTCCGATATTACCACGAAACATCCGGGTTTCATTGAATAACAGTTAAACATACCGCTGACGAATATTTCTATCAACGGATATGAAAGTCATAAGTTTTCACCTTTCAGGCATCTGGGTCGAGGAGCTGTTAATACCAAACCGAAAAGAGAAACCAGTCCAGCCGATTTAAAGAAGAAATCCTCATCTAAAGACAGGAAGGATAGTTTACCAAAAGCTCTGCAGTGTTACTTACAGAAAACTTCTCGTGGAGGAATCATGCTGATGGAATTAGTGTTCCAGGTTAGTTTGCGTACACGGTGAAGGTAGAATCTGTATAGAAGAACACCTGCCGGAGTTCATCTTGGTATTGTAGCAGGAAGGTACTAAGAGTATTGTTACACCTCGTGGAGGGGATGTTACTCTATCACGTATAATTTCTTGGGATAACCCCCTGTCCGTGCTTATCTTGCTTTTCATAACAAGAAGAAACTGGGAGAATTGTTACATCTTCCGGATGGGATGCTACTCCATCACGGGGATAACCCCTGGGATAACTCCTGTTGCTTATCTTGCATTTCATGACTTTAAAATAATGGTATTGTTACATCTTCTGGATGGGATGCTACTTTATCTCGCGGGTAACCCCCCTGGGATAAACCCTAAGATAACTCCTTGCGGTTGCTTGCCCCGTATTTCACATTTCCTTAATGGGATATCACTCTATTTTTACTCTAAAAATGGCAAAAGCTAATCACAACTCAAGGCATTGTATTCGTGGGAAGCCATGCATTTTAATAATGACGCTTTTTTTCCACCAGGGCTGCTTTTTTATCGTTCGACTTTATGCTTTGGGATGTTCTCAGATTCCTTCCGGCAAAACGGTTGCTGTGCAGGTGAGTACGTACACGAAAGGTGAAGGGTTGTACCTGCAGCCGCGGCTTGCTAAGTGGTCCACACCGTCACACCTCGCTGCGGCTTCTTACCATGAGGTAACAAGGCGTTTTGTTAACCCTTCTCCCCCGCCCCTCCTTGTGATGATAGATGGGATGCCAGTCTGTCGCTTTTTCCGATTTGATTGGCTAAAAGAACGAATCATGTGACTTCCTGACCCAGTCCCAAAGGGCTGGAAATTAGAGCACAACCAAAGTAACTCTTAAAACCATTGAACTATCGATTTTTTTTTTTTCACATTTCCTTTTTACACAGATCTGTCGTATGTTTGTGGAAGACTGCAATCGGTACAGAGAATACATTCATCTTCTCTCGTTCAACTATGACTTTCACTTGTGTAAAGCACAGCTTTATTTGAATGGAAGTCAGAGAATTTTCAACAAAGGCTATGGAGTCACACACATGCTGAAGGGACTGTTGCAGGAGTACTTGAACAGCCCTGTGTTCGCAAGGAACCGCCTTGGTTATGGTATACTCTTAATTTCTGTTATATTTTAACTGGCATCACCACAGCCCTGTGTTCGCATGGAACCGCCTTGGTTATGGTATACTCTTAATTTCTGTTATATTTTAACTGGCATCACCACAGCCCTGTGTTCGCAAGGAACCGCCTTGGTTATGGTATACTCTTAATTTCTATTATATTTTAACTGGCATCACCACAGCCTCGTTCGGAGGCGTTGGTTGATTTTCGTCACGCAACCCGATGCCCGTAGCGTGGCGAGACCAAAAAAGGGGTCCCTCTTTGAACCTTTTCACTGCAAAGAGTGATCAGCACTTAAGCGTTTTCCTCCTAGGGGTGACCAATACGTAATTTCCCCTTACAAATCAATACATTGCCGACCAGAGAGGTGGTAAGAAGAAAGAGAAGTATCAGCTAGGGGATATTGCTAGATGTAATGCCGAATTATCTGCGCTTATTTCGTAAAAATGTTATATGGAAGATAGTAACTATCGTGAGAGCTTGGAAGTTAAAGGATTGAATTCCTCTTACGAAGTTGATACGACTTCCGACACTCTGGTAATGAGAATTTAAGACATGACAATATTAAAGAGCGGATTTTTCCCGGATAAGGAACCAAATTCTTAGGACAGCACAATGAAGAAATGTATTGGTGCGAGAGGGTTTCCTAAGGTCTTCTTAGACGAAACTCATCTATTTTTATTACTGTCAAGTTTGGAAAGTGTGACGAATAGTTGCCTTCCAAGAATAAAAAGTTTGAAACCAAAATGTTTTACTTGAGTGTCGAATTTGAACAGTGGAGGAAACTGTGGAATAACGAATCTAGTCCATGTATTCTAAGGGCTCAAATACAATGTAGTCGAGAGAGGTCACAACTCACGACTGAAATTACTATTAAAGGAAAATCATGACTCCAAATTCGGTCCACGTGATCCCACCTAGAAGCAAAACCGTACTAAATCGAATAACGAAGTGTAGGTGTGTCATACTCTAAAACGCTTTTTTTTTTTCAAGGTGAAATTTCAGTGCCGTTGCACCCAGGAGTCACACCCCGAGTTGTGTTTAACTACCTGGTGAAAAACGCTTCGTTCTACGATTTTTCCACCCTACCTGTGAAAACAACAAACGCCTCGAGCTGCAACACTGACCGAGTTCTTACGCACATTCTCCGAGAATATAACGATTATGACGTCAGATTCGTTTTATCGCTGAAGGAAACAAACGAAGAAGGCGTGGTCACCTTGGAGTATATTGTCTTAATGACTAGTCGCAGAGAGATTTATCCGAAGTTGACTTTGGATTTAAGACTTACAAAGAAGTCGCCATCGGCAGGTTCGCTTTCAACAGTGAGCAGTGGAAGCAGAACTGTGGGTTTGCCAGAATACGGGGAGACAGAGCAAGAAATAGGTAATGGTGAATAAGTGTTAAAAGTACCTTACCAGTTGAAAACGATTCTGATTTTGCGCACTCACTCGGCTGCGCCTCGTGAGTCCACAATATTTTCACCACTGTGATGAAGAATACCGTTGTTGATCAGAGTCCAGACCATGCTAAACCACTGTTGATTTGTTAATTAGCAGGGTTGATTCAACATTCGAGATTAAATAATAAATAATAATGATAGTAAAGGTCTTTATTAAGAATTATTGTGCAAACAGACTTGCAACAATTCACATGGCTTATGTGGTATCTTAGTATTGGGTGTGCACTCAACCCTCAAAAAGCACTTTAAAGTAGCAACACACAACAATTTAGTGTACTTACTCTAAAACTGGCGTCTTATTCCGTTTACTAGCGTCACGTGTCCGATTCAATTTACCCACGGGAAGTTCCCAAGGAATCCCAAGCCTCCCCTCCCTTGGTGAGTTCCACAGGTCCGCCTCCTCACCCCACTCCCTGTACGCATTGGGTCACGAAGTTAGTTCGAAGATTCTCAACGTAACTTCGTCACGCTCGGACGAAAAGATTGGTGACTACCACCGGAATGTCCTTCCGCCGATTGCGCCAATTCCAGAGCACTATGAAGAAGAGTTACCCGAGAATGTTGCCTTGCCCGAATCCACGCTCCTCAAGGAAGCTTCCCTGCGTGGTCGTGATCATTTGGTACATATAATCTGTAGAGCCCAGACTCACTGCAATCGAGACTTGCTATGGCATCGTTTGCTGGCAGGGGAGACTGGGGATGAGGAGAAAGATGGAGGAAAGAAGAGCAGGCGTAAGAGTGTCATGCGCAAATCCAACTCAGAAACGAGTCTGAAACAGAGCTGGGCGAAGAGTTTGGACACGCTTAGCCCTGGAGCAGATCAGGTACAGTCCACTCAGTTCTTTTAGAATGGTTCCTGTAAATTCCTTGATAAGATTTTGGTAAAGGTTGGCTAAGCGCTACGAGAGAACGTATTGTGGTCATGCGGGACAGTTTCTGTTGCTTAGAAGCAAGCAATGGACCCATGTTGTAAGAAGTTGTTAAACAACTGATTGCACTTTGGTGAGCAAAATGTTTGCAACAACAGTGTCAATACCTTGTCTAGCAGGCATGTGACGAGTGAGTTAGGCGAGTGAAGAGTGAGTAAAAACAGTGCACGACAAATGAGCGAAACAAAGTGACTTGAGTGACAAAGGCGACATATTTAACCCTCAGCATCTTTCTTCACATTTCATTGTACATTACTTTTTTGTAGATGTCACCGTCGCGCTTGACTTTTGAAGATTTTAAACATCTTTTATCTGTGGTTGGAAGCAAATCTTTGAGGGAGGAAGATCCGCGACTGATTTCTCTTTTGTCGATGAGGGCAGCCTGGTTTCAAAGTCTTTTCCGGTTGGTGATAGTTAGAAATTTTTTCCTGTCGTTTTACTTTTTGAGTTAGAAAACGAAACAGTTTCATGTTAAGGGCACACAAAAACATTGTAGGTGATCGAGATGAAAAGAAAAAACAAAACATAGTAAGAAACCAAGTGGAAAGAAGTATACAGGAAAAACCGCCCTGTTTAACGCAAATAAATTAATGATTTTGGAAAGATGTGAAGGCCGAGCCAATCGTACTGCAAGGATCACCACTGGCTTCAAAATGGATGTAAGGCATAGGCTCAAAACACTTTTGAGTATACTTAATTATTTGAATTTCTTTTTCTACAGAGTTATTTGTGCCAAATTTCCAGATGAGCATCGTTTATTCACGGACGAGGACCATTTGGTTCATTACCTGGCTGTTTTGAATCGTGATTTTCCGAATATGTTTGTTCTGTTGTATGTGGACGAGCACAATGATAGTGCAGTGAGTATCGTAGTAGGAAACCATTGCGGAAACCATTGTCTATAACTTGGAGGCTCCTTTTGATATTATTTGCATATAAAAAACTCGTATATCTTACAATTCAACTATCGCTTATTCGATCTTGCATTTTCCCGCAGGATATTTCAGTTGTCTTCCGTGAGGATTTGCCAGATAACAAGGAGAGCTCACACAGATCACGTTTACTCAAAAAGGAAGTTAGAAGTCACGTGTACGGTGTGATAAACGCTGTCTGCTTCCACTTATGGACAGGCTTACTTCCGGTGTAGCAACGGTGCACGTGACCGGAAATGCTGTAACCAAGCACGACGTTGACAGCAATGGTGGTACACGTTTTGGCAGTCGTGCAGTTTTTACTTTATTTCTGTGGTATAGTTTTGTTCTGTCAGTGGATAGTCAAGGGATGAAAATAAGTTTCAGTTCAGGGTGTTGTATTTTAAGCCCTAACTTATTCTGGATATGTGTCTGTGGCTAACGACACGACCGTCTATCTGTTCCCGTAAGGAGGTCCATGGGAAGTAAAACCAGAGGGGCACCCACATGCTAATAGCGATGTTTTATTTGAGTGTCGTGAACCTTGAATTACGCGTGTACTCGGAATTGGGTTCTAATCACCAACTCCAAAAGAGACTCGCTTCTAAGTTATGTGTAATTTATTTGAAGATGTCTTCACTTACGAGATTATGTCACTCAAAGAAATGCTTCAATGCCAACCATCTGCAATTAGTAGCTCTTTATTCGTCTAGTAGGACACAAAAAGGGAGGGGGGCCTTGTTTTTCCTTATGTATGCCCTTTGCTCTGGTATGACACCCCATTTCTTGTTGAAATAATGTTCACCCCGAAATAAATTATTTGTAACGGTCCTCTTCAATCCATGAAGAGAACATTTCAAAAAATGTTATCAGTTATTAATTCCGCATTCAGAATTAATATAATGTAAAGAAATATGAATAAGATTATGAGGGAGCAAATTCATTTCGGACATTGTGCAACCCCTATCACTCTCTCACTTTCCAATTAAAGGTAAGCCTATCTGGAATTCAACATAACGCCTGTTAAAGAGATAGCCCACAAACGCTTGCGCTAAGTTGTATCGCAATGTGTTATTTAATTGTAGACTCCCGTAGATGTGTGTGATTGATAATGAATTATGGATTCTCTAATTTTGTAAATAAAATAAAGACGAAGTTTGTAGATATCTTCACGAAATAAACTTTGGGTAGCTTATAATTGATATTTTGGGATTTGACATCTCTTTTCGAGAAATTACTCTAAAATGAGATACTATGTACTTCTCCTCTGACGAAGGGCTAACGTTCGAAACGTCGGCTTTGAAACTCTTTACGATGGCCAATTTACTCAATCAACTCAGTTGATAAAACCAAATTATCTTGTTTTACATTCCCAAACCATGCAGCACCACAGATTCTTTAGAAACCTACCCTCTTTATTTACGTACTTATTGACTGAGCGAGGAAACGAAGTCATGAAGTTCGAACCAGGTGCAGCGAGAGAGGATATTTATCTTGGGTGTTTCGATAAAAGTGCGCGCAGGGCTGTACAGGTCTTTATAGAATGATGAGTATGTACCAAGCAAGTGAATAATGCCTCTCGCGCGCGCTGATTGGCTTGTTTGAAAGCGAATAGCAAGCACTATTCACCACTGAGCAGCGGAAGAGACCAAATTTCACGTAAAAAATTAATTTCCACCCATTTTTTTTTTTTTTTTTTTTTTGGATATTGACAAAAATAATCAATTTTTTTCCGGTTCCTTTGTGACATCTACTAATACAATTATACACCTCAGGATCGGTGAATAATTGATAATAATTGGTACTTTCCTAACAACAACATCATCAACTTTGATTCAACTTGTACGTAGTCATTACTCAAGTAAAATCTTGGAATTAATGGGTTTTTCTTTTTACAAACTTTCGAATTTTATCCATGCAGTGCCGACGAATTAAAAAGATTTTTTTACGTTGAAAAGTGTACAACAGATGGTTTTTATTATTGGGTTTAATATAATACTATTGCACCTGAGATACACGAATCAGGACGTAATGAAATACAGTACGCTGTTTTATAAGCACTTCTCCATTAACCTTTACCGAGATACACTAACATAAGTTTTTAAATTCTCCACACTATTCGCCTCGCATTTACAGCTGTTTGCAGCATTTTTCATTATTATTTCATGGAACATTAAAAGCCAATTTACACAACCCGCACATAGCATTAGCTAATCTTGGCGGGTATTAGTAATAAATTAGTAAATACTACACATTGTAAGCTATAGAGATTTCATTACTACTACAATTTTACTGTTATAAGCTATGTATTTACTACATTATAAGCTAAAAGATACGTACAGTTGTCATACAAATTAAGTACAACAAAATTACTAGTAAGTTAAACAAAACATAATAATCTAATACAGGCAGAGCAGACTGGAAAGTGGAGAGGAGAGAATTGTGACATACGGATGTGAGCGAAGTACTACAGTTATAATATTCGATAATCATTGGTATTGAATTTCAATATTAGTGAATGGGCGTTAACATAGTAGTCCTCAATCCCAAGTTAAGTCAAAAGCAAGTTAGGAATTTTCCTTGTAAATGCATTTGCTAAGGTACTGACTAAGAGAATTTGTTTGGCAATCAGGAGCTTCTAGACTAGTGACTATTTCCTTTATTTTCATGACCTTTACATTTGATTCCATGGTGATAAGGTAAGGAGGAGTTAGAAGACAGTCGCCCTTAAGGGTTAAAGGGTTAAAAAAACATCTTTTTTTAACTGTCGTCTTACTTATTTTCGCTCTCTTTTCTTATATCAAGAGCTATACGGCAAAAAAAAAAACTTTCTACCTGTAGAGAATAAGTAGTTACTAGTAAGCTGCATCCTAGACGCATTAACAAAAGTTAAGTGATATTTACGACACAAGTACGGGCTTCGGAGAATGTTTTTTGGCAGTGTCACCCACCTGCCTTGCAATGTCACCTTTAGATGTGTGGGTCTTATTGTCCAGCGGTTTGTTTGTTTGTGACAGACTGGGACAGGGTGGTGGCATGCCCCTTACTTGTACACCTCGCAAACGCATTTCTGATCTCTGCACTCAGAAGGATGTAGAAGAATGGATGGAACAGGCTCCGGCTCTGATACAAGAAGGTGAAGATAATCACCACTCTGTAATCCACATTACGCCAGTCTACGATGAAGAGAGATTCCACGACGGTAATGCCAATCCAAAGGGTCAGATACAACAGGAACTGAGCGCACGAGATGTACAGCACTTCCATGTTGGGGAGGTTAGTTCCTCCCCTGAAAGACCCAATCATGGTAGGTGTCGGGGGTGGCAGTCTTGGTTGGTTACTCACCGGCATGGAGGAAGCCGTCGCCGCGGGGTGGATGGAGTTCTTTTTCAGGATGGTAACTGTGATCGCTAGAATGGTGAACACAATTGTAGGGCCCAGAGTGATCAGAGTGTGAAAAACAGAGTAGGAAAGAGAGGGGAGGTTACCCTTCTCCCAAGACAACCAGCACGTTCCTTCAAATTTTCCATAGGATCCCCATGTGCCAGGATTCAAGGGTGGAGACGCCAGGAAACCTGCCCCAAACCAGATGGTGAACATCAGTAGGCGGACAACGGGCTTGTTTGTAAAAAACATGCAGTAGGCACTCGGGGACGAAACGTACAGGAATCGGCTGATTGAAGAGAGAGCGACTGTTGCTAAGAACACTGTTGCCAGAGTGTTGTGGAAGAATCCCTGTACGCGACATACGGACGATATCATTCCTAGCCCGAGAGAATCGGCCCAAACACCCGCGGCCCAAGGGCCCGCTGTTACCAAGGAACTGACTATGTCGATCACCATGAAATTTTGAATAAGCATAAATGGTGCAGTTTTGAATCTTTTGGAAGTTACTATGATCACAACAAGGTTGATGAGAAAAGCCAGTGAACTGATACAGGCAAGAGCCTTTAACTGAGCCCAGACGGCGCTTGCCTCTTGAGGCTGCCTGAACAAAGGTACAGGTTCTGTTGGGGTGTAGCCACGGGTGATGTTGGTCATGTTGGAGTAATTTCTTGAGGTAAAGGTGGAATTAATCTGCAAATTGTTCCCCATTGTTTAACTCGCTTTAGGAACTGAAATAACGTGAGCAAGAATATTTTGATAAGATTTCTTTAGCTTTATACAAAACTGTTCAGAACATTCCATATTCTTTATCATATTGGCCTGGCATTATGTTTCCCTCCTCGCTTCACTCTAATCATTGTTGGAAATCATTCCTCGTAGCTTTTACACCTGTTGGGGAAACTTAATGAGTAGGAATAATTCTTATTAGATTTCTTAAGTCTTTGAAAAAAAAATTAATCAATTATTTTGTTTCCATGATTGCGATTTTATTATTGTGATGTTTCTTCACCCCTTGCCTCTAAACGCTGTCTGGTTTTAGTAGTTGTAGCGTGGCTGTGGGGGGATCTAAAGGAGTCTGTGGTACACTTTGTCAAGCGAAAGGTGGCACCCATATCATAATGAAACAAGTTGTTATACTCCTATTATCTAGAAGAAAATTGATATAGAACACTTCTTACCCTTCCGCCGTGAAGAATGTTTTAGTTAGGCTGCTATCCGATCGAAGAAAACATTTTTTTCCATACTGTGCAAAACAATTTGTTACTGTAGTTTCTTTGTGTATCAACTATTTCATTGGCAATGCGAAGCAAAAATTTTAATTAAACGTGGACTGCTTGGTAAACTAATTAGTGCCTCCTTGGCTTGGGCTTTGTCGTTCTTACTGATATGGCGAAGAATTGCTGAATGAAAATGTTCACCGGGCTTAGTTATTAAAAAAGCATGGTCGGTTTTTTTCTTTGATTCTGAGATTGTTAGCACTTTAAGAAAGAATAGCTGAATACTTTCAGCCGATAAACCTCTGTAGGGAAAGGATTCTTCTCTTTGACAATTTGTAAAATTAAATGTAAAGTTTTTGCTAACTTGCTCAGTAAGCAAAAGGACAATTTTTCAATGAATCAAGAAAGGAATGAATTTGGCTTGTCAATTTTTACATTTTTATCAAATTTCGTTATTAACTTGTTTACTCGTAGAAAAAGAGCGAAAAATGCGATCTTTAGAGGGGTAGGACAGGCTCTTAATGTCTTGTAAAGGAAAACAACATAACTCGTCAAATTTCATTTGTGATGATCAATGTGCTTTCTGGAAATTTGACAAACAACAAGCCACATGATAAACTAAAGGAGCAGTCTTTGACATTATAAAAACATTTTCTCTCTTGGACACAGATCTTTGTGAACTAATGAGAGCAGACATTTAAGAGTTTCGAGAAAATTAATCACATTGGCAATAACAAAAAAATAATTATCCACTCCCAATAGTTTGCAGGAATTTTCATGAAACCTTTTTTTTACCAGTTGTGTGTAGTTATCCTCAATTCTGCAGTAACCTATGACAAATCTGAGGTTGATAAAAGGAATCACTGAGATATAAAGATACCACAAAATTGCTACTCGGTACCTCACATCGTTCATGAGGTTTTCGAATGAGATTTTCGTAGAACATTTTTACTGAATATAGGAATATCCTTACCTTGTTCGCTTATTTCTATGTTCTTCCTCCAAGTGTTTTGGAACTGGGATAAAAAGAAGAATTAAATGGGGAAAAATCTCCTCGCTAAACGTCTTTTGTTTAAACTGTTTGAACCGCCCTGTTTCGTGATCAGAGGCGTCCACTAAACTGAGATCGATTAATGGTAGCAGCCAACTTTTTAATAATGCAGGGATGTATTTGCTTTCCTTTACAATGGCGTTCCCATATCCCGCAGTCCACGTCTTTTTAATAATGCAGGGATGTATTTGCGTTCCTTTACAATGATGTTCCCATATCCCGCAATCCACGTTATTGTTGCACGGTCCCAAAGTAAAATTGAATAATATTCTATCATTTTAGAAAAAATAAACTAGAATTTTAAAGTCATAGACGTAAATGGTTCATTTCAATCTTCGAAGAGCGAGCCGCTTTTATAAATTAATTCTAAACAATAATATACCTGCCTCTACAAAGCAATCATCAGTGGTAAAATTTTCCTCTTTTCAATTCAAACTCAGCTGTTGTTCTATGAAAAAGGAAGATTTTAATTCGACCTCAGTGAGATTCAAGTTTTCATTATGCGCCTGGGAGGCGGTCGACTCTTGTTTGTACCTCCAAGTTTGAAGAAAAAAAATAATTACTTTCTTTCACGTAAGGACCAAAAAAAAAAAAAGAGAATTTTTCTAATGAGCCCTTCACTCCATGAATCCGGCTGCGATTTAATTTGTTAGGTAAGGGACGACCCAGGAGGTGATCTCTTCCCCTCCCACGATCCGAAACCTGATTTTTCTTACTGACGGCTCTTCAAGTTCACATATTGTCATCAACTGGCAACTGGCTTTGGTAGGATATAGTTGGCATCCAAGAGTGATTCTCAAAAACTAAGGGACGCCTTGCTGCTTGAATCTTTGTTGCGAGTAGTTTACTTCTTTGTCGTGAATTAATAGTCTATTCGTTAAAATACAAACAGCCTATGATATCTTAAAAAACAAATTCAGAACTCTCAGTTCCATGTTAAGGATTTGAATGCTCACTTCTTCAACTAGGGGTTGCTCACCAATCAGCAAATCACACGCCTCACACAGTCTTTTATCAGAGTTTATTCTACCATTTCGTTTCTTGTGTTTATTTCCTCCTTTTTTTCTCGCAGTTTATATTACAGTAATTACAGTAGATTGCTATGCAAGGAATTTCTTCCAATACTTTCAGTGCAGTATTTGAAATGGTCATCAGCAACTAATACTGGTGTAGATAATCAAGAGAAAGTTAAATGACAGGTGAAGTACATATTAGACAAAGGACTCAAAGTTAACAATGAGCCAAATGCATAGCTTTAGTACTACTCAGGAAAAAGTTATCACTGACCAGAGTCGAATGGGTGAGGGAAAATCGCTCGTGGCAAAACCAACACCTCGCACTTTCTGTCGTCCACACAAACGGATACCTGCGCAGAAGCTCTACTCCAGGATACTGCCTAACATTATAGCATCTTTGAAGTCTGAAAAGCTTTGTTCGGTCGACGTCAGTGTCTTACTTAACGACGAATTTTGCGTGGAAATCGCTAGTCGGCCTTTATCATTCTTTGGGCGCTTGCTGGCTTCAGTCCTGGTTCACATTATCGTTACCATAGCGACCGCAGCTCAATGCTTTTTTAAAGCTGGTTGGAAACGTGGATTCATTATCCCATAGATAATCGGTTTTGCTTAACTACTCGAGAACATCCATTAGATAACTGTTGCAAAGATTTACACCCAACAGTCTCAATAACAACGACAATGGATTTTTTCTAAATATAGACTAGTGGGCAGCACTTCTGCGAACAGTAGTTGTAGCTAAAACCGTAGCCCCCAAAATATTTTCCCAACTTGCCTTGCACGTTTTAAATTTTTCACAACTTCGCCGGTTCCTGTTCGTAAGTTCGGCCAAGCCTCTAGGGTTATACTTGTAAAGCTCCCAGAAGAAGTCTACAACAGTAAGACGAAACGCGTCAGAAAATAAAAACAGTTTTACAACTACTTTTCGCAGAAGTGCCGATCCCTAGTCTATATTTAGAAAATCCCTCGGGATATCACACCCAGCAGTCTCAATAACAACGACAATGGAAGCAGGACCCCAGGTAATCACAAAAACACAAACCACAGTAAAACTGGCCTTCAACAATTTCATGTCAGTGCACTGAGCATTTGATGCACTGAAACAATTTTCTTCATTGTGTACGTTGATATTTAGCGAGCTGTGTTTCACTGTTTTGATAGATTTTATAATAGCTGTAAAATATTGCGATTGTGCAACCGTTTACAACTCCCCCAACAACTAATATAAGGTATGAAGTTTGTTTTATCTCCCAACTGAAAGCGCAGACAGAGAATTTCTTGTGATATTCAAACTTTCCCCGTCCGTACAACGGAGGTGTGGCACAAAGAAAAGCAACCAACCAGACGAGAACACAAAAGAAACAGGCAATTCTCCTACTGGGGAATATTCTGCAATAAAGGGCTGGTTTTACAACTCATAGATCGATTTAGTGCAATTACGCCCATATTCAGAATGGAAGCGATACCCAGTGTGAATTGTGTCATTGCAGCCATCTCGCACCACTGCTGGGAGAAATTCCAAGTTCCGGTTCAGAGACTCCCAAAAGGGCGTGTGAAGCGTTGCTTTGGTGATGTCAGTTATTGCCAGATTGTAGATGAAAATGTTGGTGATACTCTTGAGCCTAGAGTCTTTACTAATCACATAGATAATCAGAAGATTACCGGGTACACATGCAAGGCAAACGAGAATGGGCAAGCTCACCTCAAAACTAATCTCAGCGCGTGAACGACCCAGAGGATCCAAAGAGATTGAGCCATAGCTTTTCACCATTTTGTGATGGAGCAGTTTGACTAATGTTCATCAAATTGGATGAATATTAGTCTTTATAAAGATTGCTAACCATGGCGGACCAAAATTCACCTACTGTTTGGAAAAATAAAACTTGCTACTGATTATATTTTAGCGACTAGTTAGCTGTTGACGCCTTAAGCAATCATTAGCATTTGTAATTAAGAAGTGCAAGGACACTACTTATTTTCATCAACACGTTCGGTAGTGCGATAGTGGTGTTGGAAATTGTGAAACTAAGGAATGAGATTCACTTGAAATCTTCTTTGAAGAATGAACAATTCATAGATCTTCTCAAATTTTTTCTCCTCTCTCATGCACTTGAGTATGATATTAAAAAATTGTATTGCTAAAAGAGGGCAAAAAACATGTTTCCAAGCTTTTCAATATTATCCAAGGCTGTTTCAAAACTATTTTTGTTCTCACCTTCCAACTGTCAAATCTTATATTAATGAGAACACCTGCAGTTTCCTGGTTGTTTCAAATATCAAGAGAATTAAGCTTTTCAGTTCCAGTTTTTTGTGAGTCTTATTCCGAAGTAGAAGCATGAGGTACCTATCTGTAAACGAAATACTCAAATTTGAAATTCAGAATTACATGCTTTCAACTCCTCATGAAATTTATTTTGTCGTTTTTAATTTTCGCATGTGTCAATCAACTAGGGGAGAACAGCAAATTCAAGTTTGCTTGACTGAACTGTTATATTTGTTCTAAGAAAGACATCAAATGAGTAAGTTAACGAGGCCCGTTGAGTTATTTCAATTCGACAACATAATTTCCCTACGCACGACCAGCTTGAAGGATGATCTTCCAACTCGGTTAAATTTAAATCACGAAACTCTTTGTCAAATTTTACGGTGCCTAGTTAAAAATAAAACTCATTATCTTCCATCCAGATCTTAATTTATCTAACGTTTGCTCTTCGTCAGTGATTCGGCGATGTATTCTACCCAAAAACATGGCCAGCCTTCATATATGACAGGTGGAAAACGCGTGCACTGTAAGTACCTCCCGTTGTCCCATACAAACTTAGGAAAAGAATTCTTAGCCTGCGAAACTTAGCCTTAGAAAACTTAGCCTGCGAACAGGCTCCCCGTTCAATCAGACTTGGGGACACGCGCGCCGTTGTGCTCCTCCAAGCCGGAGGCCTGTTCGCAGGCTATAGAAAACTTTTCTAAGGCTTTGTATGGGACAACTGGAGGTACTTACAGTGCACCCATTTTCCATCCTGTCATGTGGCATTAAACAATGCCCAAACAGATTACATTCAATTGAAAATTCATATATTATTTTTCTAACACTCCGAACTCACTCATTTTCTTTGTTATATTTTGCTGGTCTATAGGTACATGTTCCATGCACGACAAAGCCACAAATAGATTTTATATTATTCTGTATTATGGTGTCTTGTATCTGCTTTTGCGACATATCCCATCAGGGAGAATTTTTAGAGAATTCGATTGTCCGCCACAAATCATCAAACAACTATTTCCTTTTTCATTTTAAATCGAACTTTTCACATGAAGTACTCGGAGGAAATTCTTATTCATCTTCGTGTCGCGTAAAAGTAGAGCTTCATGTTCATTTTTGTGGCCTGATTTAATTGAGGGAAATAGAGGTATTATGCTGTGGTTCTAGTAAAGATACGATAGCAAATTTTGCTTTCCATTGACTCGGCTCCCGAAAATTCGTCTCTACAAAAACATGACAGGGGTTAGAACTAAAACATTTCTAAGCTATGTAAAGCCACTGGCTTCGGCGCCTCTAAATCCTACAATGTAAAATTAAAAGAAAATTAATATTGTTTCTTATCATGCGTGATACACAATAAGCCGTATATCTTCCATTCATTAGGAATGAGCGCTTTCAAACGAAAAAAAATCACTATTTCGATAATTACTTTTGAAACTGTTTCAATCTTTACGATTCAACTCACCTTTTCGTGCAATGCTCTTGATATCTGTAACCTTTGCTTGGTACTGATTAAAACTAAGGCTGAGTAGTTTAAAACCTTCTTATAACATGCTAGTTTCTAGCCGCAGGTGAATTACTAAGTGACTTTAAAAATGATGAGAAAAACACTTTTACAACATCAGGTTTATCCACGAGAAACATTCAAATGGATGCAGCTGCAAGTCAAGTGATTCTTTAAGAAGAACAATATTACAGGTTTTTTTAGAGCAAACTGTAGCATATAAAGCATTTATCAGAAAAGCAAATATTAACGGAGTTCCAAGAGATGCAAATTGGTCACTTCATTTTATGAGTGATCCAGTAGTTTCTTTCAACTTTCCGCTTTTCCCCCTACGATTGTTTGTTTCTTTGTTTTTTTCTGTGGAATCAAATGTATTTTTTTGGGAGCTACATTGGCTGTTAAGATATTGTTGATAATCTCAAAGAAAACCTTCCTTAGCTAAATTTCATTACGACCCTGATTGTTATTATTTCGGCCATGCATTACGACCACAACTTAACGCCTTCTTAAGGACTAGTTTGAACTGTGGATTTATAATCCTGTAGATAATTGGATTTACCATACTACTATATAATACTAAATAAGCGCATATTGCGTAAACCTCTCGTGGAATATTACACTCAAAACTTTCCAAAACTATCCCTATAGACAATGCAAACCATGCCATTACAAAGAAACAAACGCAGTGAAACAAATCTTCAACACATTTATGTCACAAGGACTGCAATGCAAACCGCATACGGAAAATAATACAACCAAGCTTTTCGCTTTTCTGAGTAAACTTTTGCTACTCAGACTTATGATGAAACACCGAACTAAGCAAAATAAAAGCTCTAACATGTTTTGTATAGCTCTTCTTCTTTGATTATTGTGATTTACACAGAAAAATTACGACAAGTCCCTTACTTTACTGATATACAGGTTAAGAAGTATTTTCAGTGTTTATGCTACTTGCAGCTTATACAATTAACCTTACTAACTCATAGTACTCTCCCTTAAAACACTAATTTAAGCTACAGAAGGTTGTAATGCGAGGAGGGAATTTATTGAGAACCTTTCAGTGCAGTATTTGCAGTGATCATAAGCAACTACTGCTGGTGTTGATAATCAAGAAAAATTTTAATAACAGGTAAGCTGAATATGTATTACATTGAGGCTTCAAAGCTAGCAATGAGCCAAATGCATCGCTATAGTCCTAACCATAACAGGGTTATTGGCCAGAGGAGCCGAACGGATGGGGCAGAATCGTGCAAGAGAAAACCAGCCCCTTGCTTTTCCCGTCGCCTCCTTAAACCGAGTGTGTGGAACGGATCCTTGCTACTTAAGTTACTTCCTTGGTTAGATATTCTAGTCTTCTCGGATAGGGACGAATAAATGGAGGTCCCGTCTCCTACAAGGTTGGGGGTAGGAGACGTTAATTTCCCACGCACGAGATTACTGTGTGATGGATGTCCTCCCCTTGGTGGGATTTAATGGGTGGACTACTCGCATGCATGGATCACATATGTTCTGTTCTAGTCCTACCCTACTGCGGTAATGCAGTGGAAATGGTGAGAAACATGAACATTGACATTTTTTACTGTCAGTAGGTCTAAAGCGCTTTGTTTGGTCGTCAATGTTTCACTTAAAGCAGAATATTCCGTGGACACTGCCAGTCAGCCTTTATCATTCTTTGGGCGTTTGTCTCCTGCCCTCCCCCTGGAGCTTTGGTTCACATTATCGTTGTCAGAGCGACCACACCTCAGTGCTCTTTTGAAGGCCAGTTGGAAACGTGGATTCATTATCCCATAGATAATCGGATTTGCATAACTACTCGAGAACATCAAGTAGAGAACTGTTGCACAGATTTCCCTCGGAACGTTATATCCAGCAGCCTCAATGACAACGACAATGGAAACAGGACCCCAGGTCATCATAAAAACACAAACCACAATAAAACTGGCGTTCAAAAGTTTCATGTCATTACGCTGAGCATTTGATGCAGTGACACGTTTTCCTTGATTGTGGGCGTTTATATTATGCGTGCTTTGTCTCACTGTTTGATAGACTTTATAATAGCAGTAAAATATTGCGATTGTACAACCGTTTATAACCCCCCCGACACCTACTATCACATACGAAATGTGTTTCTTCCAAGTTAACGAGCATGTAGAGAAGTTCGTGTGATATTCAAACTTTCCCCATCCGCACAACGGAGCTGTACTGAAAAAAAGAGCAACCAACCAGACGAGAACACAATAAAACCATGCACTTCTTCTGCTGGGAAATATTCTGCGATAAAGGTCTGATTTTACAACTCTTACATATCGATTTAGTGCAATTACGCCCATATTCAGAATGGAAGCGATACCCATTGTGAATTGTATCATGGCAGCCATCTCACACCATAGTTGACTGAAACTCCAAGCTCCGGTATTGAGGCTCAGGATCCAAAATGGCATGTGAAGCGTCGCCATGGAGATGTCAGTTAGCGCCAGATTGTGAATGAAAATGTTGGTGATACTCTTGAGCCTGGAGTCTTTATTAATCACATAGATAACCAGCAAATTACCAGGTAGACATGCAAGGCAAACGAGAATGGCCAAGCTCACCTCAAAACTAACCTCAGCGCGTGAACGACCCAGAGGATCCAAAGAGATTGAGTCAGAGCTGTTCACCATCTTGTGATAAAGCAGTTTAGAAGGTAAAGGGGCCTAAACATAAAATTGGCTGAACGTTAGTCGACATAGAGAATAGAATAGACTGCTGAGAATGGAGTACTCCAAAAGTCAATTCCTGTTTTAAAAAATAAAACCTACTGTTTATTTAAGAATTTTTAGCATGCTTCTATTGAGTTGGATGCACGCGGGAAGTTTGGAAAGCACGAGAGAAGTGAGAGTTAGTTTAGCCTCTGTAGAGGAACTGGTGCTCCAAACCAGTGCTTCAACGATCATCCTCCTATTAGTTCTAAAAAACTTTATTTTCACGGTTTCTTCTGAAGTTCATTTGAGGCTGACTTTCTTCTAAGTTTATAGTTAATGTAATTATTTGGTGCTTAAGTTTCCCTTACGGAACAAAGTGAAGGTTTATTAAGCCGCAGCCAGTCATTCCACGGTGTTCTTGGGTTGTCCTCAAAATCTTCGCGACGTGACCCGCGGAATTACATGATATGGCGTTTAGATGTTTCTCGAATTAATATCCCAGAGGGCATCAAACTTGAGGCTTATTCCCGTGCATAAGCTGTTTCATCTTTGTAACTTCAAAACGAAAGCGGGACGATAACTAAACACGGAAGAAACAGTGGGAAATAGAGATATGTGGGCATTTGCTGTTCGCACACTTTGTCGGCAAAGTAATGATTTTATAGTCGTTCCCTTTGTTTTTAATTTAAATAAACTTCAAAACTTAAAAGCAACTAAAATCAGGCAACTGTTCATCAAAATACGGCTTCCAATTAAGATGTAGGCTTGTAGGAAAGGGGCAGGAGCTGCTGAAAAACCCCGTACATTCTCCATTAAGAATAAGCGGTTTGAGACAAGAAAAATACCATTTCAAAAGCTACCTTTGAAATTATTTCAACCTTCATCGTCCAACTCACCTTTTCGTGCAATGCTGTTGATATTTGTAGTCCCTTGATGATTCAGTCAAACTGAGAAAGATATTGAAAATCTTCTCATTCATAACACGTTAGTTTCTAGTTACAAGTTAACGACCAAGTACAGTACAAAAGTAGAAAAATCCTTTCATGACAATAAATCCATGGGAATCATTCAAATGGATGCAGCTGCAAGGTAAGTGACCCTTAAGAAAAAAATTACTCGTCCCAAACTTTTTGAGGACGAAGTATGGAAAAAAGCATGTGTCAGGAAAAGTCAATATAAAATGCGAGGGGCATCTGCGAGTTTCTTTCAGGTTTTTGCACATTTCCCAACGCGATTCAGTGTATTTTATGGAATTAAATAAGTTTTCTTTTTATTTTGTTTTTTTTTTTTTTTGAGGAGGCCACATTGGCTCGTGAGGTATTGTCAATAATCTCAAAGGAAACGTGCCTCATATACAATCAAGTAATATTAGTTTTTGGCTACAGCATGAAAGAAATAGTCTGCAAAGCGTTACGCATGTCAATGCAACGTAATACTGTCAAACTAGGAGGAAAGAGTAGAGTGCACTACTTGAGAAATGACAAAAATGCTTGTAAAATTAAAATCAAAAGCTTATGCGTGTCTCGTGGCTAACGTATACCTCAAAAACACGTAGAAATGACGAAATTTGAAAAAGTTTCATTTTTGTTTCAAATTGAAGGCGGGACAAGTCCAAAAGTATAAATTTTTACTCAGATAATGGAGATCGATAGAGTTCGTCAAATGGAGAATCTTTAATGTTCCTTTGTGCTGATAGATTGATCCGATTTTTTTATACTTTTTTTTATGAAGCAATAACTTATAAAGAAAATGTAAAAAAGCACCAAGTAACGGTGTCAAGCTGCACGATTGCGGAGAGCAATTGACGAGATACCACTTGATGTCATTTAGTTAAGAGCTCTCGCCTCTGAAGAGTTTAAATCTTATTCAGAATCAACAGGATTTGATCACAAATTGCATCAGGAATAGGTTAGAATAGCCCTTTCTGATATTAGCTCTTGGCTACAGGGTGAAGTAAATGGTCTTCGATACTTACAAATATCAATTCAACTTAATATTGTCAAGCCAGCAAGAGATGGTTCTTATGACAGACCCATTTGCGCATCATTCAAAATAATTTGACAGATCGACACTGTGAACTTATTCACTATGTGAGAGGACCGGAAAGGAAAATATTTTTCCTCGAGTAATGACGCACGGACCAAGCGATATATCTGTGAGATTTTTCATACAAAGGTCCAAAGGGACTTCAAAAACGCTTCGACATTTTTTCGATCTGGTAATAAGAAAATCTACCAGATTAATGCAGGGATCGGTTCCGTGGCAAACAAGTCGTGAAAAGGGAACAAGACAAGATCGATATGAGACTTAAAGGGTAGTGTTGATACTTCAGTCAATGGTTGAAAGAAAACAATTGATAACATTTGTTAATTGTCGTTAGGAATTCTATTGGTTTTCTGTCACTCAAGTAAGTCTCTTCGAAGTGAGGATTTCCCTTACCATATTTAACCAATGGCGTAACGAAAGAATATTTTTTATTTAAATGATTTGAAGTTGTCGTCGCCATTCGAAATTTATGTCATAAAGATGTATTTTTGGTGGATGTATGCTACTGTTTCGTTGAGAAAAGTATATAATTAGGTATGAGTCACAATTAATTTCCCTTTTTATTAGGTTCCTGATAGACTTGGGATTAGTAACTTCGTAAGATCGCGCAACGTGTTCAAAGTTCATTTTAGAAGGAATCGCTCCGTGCTAAATTGTTCTCTCGCTGACCGGGGTTTCATATGATTTTGCCAACCGGATGCCCAATTGAAATGCCAACCCGTGTTTACGAGTGATTAGGAAAAATCTGCTGGATATCGTCACAGAAGTAAGTGGTCGATGATATGCGATTAATCACTGTAGTTCGCTTATGTTGTAGTTTGCCCTGTAGTTTTCCCTATCTAATATTATGCAACGTTTTCCTTAATAGATCGAATAAATCCAGACATCAGTTATACAGTTTACGTCATCCAAGTGATTAATAAGCCCCTTTTCTCCCTGGATCAGATACATTAAGAAAATGCACGACAAAGCCACAAATATATCTTATATTATTCTGGTGTCTTGTATCTCCTTTCGGGACAGATCCCACCGGGGAGATTTTTAAAGGGTTCGAGTGTACGCCACAAATCATCAAACAACTATTTCCTTTTTCATTTGATATTGAACTTTTCACATGAAGTACTCAGAGGAAAGTCTTATTCATCTTCCTATCGCGTAAAAGTAAAGCTTCATGTTAAATTTTGTGGCCTGATTTAATTGAGGGAATTAAAGGTATTGTGCCGTAGTTCTAGTAAAGATACGATAGCAAATTTTGCTTTCAGTTGACTAGGCTCTCGAAAATTCGTCTCAACAAAAGCATGACAGGGGTTAGAACTAAAACATTTCTAAGCTATGTGAAGCCACTGGCTTCGGCGCCTCTAAATCTTGCAATGTAAAATTAAAAGAAAATTAATAGTGCTGCTTAACATGCGTGGTACACAATAAGCCGTATGTCTTCCATTCATTAGGAATAAGCGCTTTCAAACGAAAACAAATCACAATTTCGATAATTACTTTTGAAACTGTTTCAATCTTTACGATTCAACTCACCTTTTCGTGCAATGCTCTTGATATCTGTAACCTTCGCTTGGTACTGATTCAAACTGAGGCTGAGTAGTTTAAAACCTTCTTATAACATGCTAGTTTCTAGCCGCAGGTGAATTACTAACTGACTTTAAAAGTGATGAGAAAAACCCTTTTACGACATCAGTTTTATCCATGAGAAACATTCAAATGGATGCAGCTGCAAGTCAAGTGATTCTTTCGGAAGAACAATATTGCAGGTTTTTTTTTAGAGCGAACTGTAGCAAATAAAGCATTTATCAGAAAAGCAAATATTAATGGACTTCCACGAGATGCGAATTGGCCACTTTATTTTATGAGTGATTTAGTAGCTTCTTTCAAGTTTCCGCTTTTCCCACTGCAATTGTTTGTTTTTTTTCTTTTTTTTTTGTGGAATCAAATGTATTTTTTTTGGGAGCTACATTGGCTGTTAAGATATTGTTGATAATCTCACAGGAAACCTTCCTTAGCTAAATTTCATTACGACCCTGATTGTTATTATTTCGGCCATGCATTACGACCACAACTTAACGCCTTCTTAAGGAATAGTTTGAACTGTGGATTTATAATCCTGTAGATAATTGGATCTACCATACTACTATATAATACTAAATAAGCGCATATTGCGTAAGCCTCTCGTGGAATATTTCACTCAAAAGTTTCTAAAATTATCACTACAGACAATGCAAGCCATGCCATTACAAAGAAACAAACCGCAGTGAAACAAATCTTCAACACATTTATGTCAGTAGGACTGCAATGTATACCGCATACGGAAAATAATACAACCAAACTTTTCGCTTTGAGTAAACTTTTGCTACTCAGACTTATGATGAAACACTCAACTAAGCAAAATAAAAGCCCTGACATGTGGTGTATAGCTCTTCCTCTTTTATTATTGTGATTTACAAAGAAAAATTACGACAAGTCCCTTACTCTACTGATTTACAGGTTAAGAAGTATTTTCAGTGTTTATGCTACTTGCAGCTTATACAATTAACCTGACTAACTCATAATACTCTCCCTTAAAGCACTAATTTAAACTACAGAAGGTTGTAATGCGCGTTACGAAAGAATATTCTTTATTTAAATGATTTGAAGTGGTTGTCGCCATTCAAAATTTATGTCATAAAAATGTATTTTTGCGTGGATCGATGATACATTAGGAAAAAGGGTTTTGATTGGTGGATTCACACACACACACAGACACACACACACACACACACACACACACACACACACACACACACACTCACACACCCACACACGCACACACGCACACATCATTCAGTTCTGATCTGATTTATTTCGACTGAGGGGGAGGGGAAGAACATAAAATATCTGCGCATAGATAATGGTGCAAGAACCAAGCGATTGTCTGCGAGGCAATGTACATCAGTTGAAGAGGAGCTCTAAGATTTTATCGATCTGGCAATGCAAGCACTAATTGGATGAATCTATAGAATAAAGAGAAAAAGGGAAATGGCTAACGCTGAGGGAAAAAGCGAGTGAATTCTTAATCATTTTGAAGCATCTGAACCAATCTAATACATCTACCGAGAGGAAAAGACACCAAATCTCATTTAAGGATTCAAATAGGTGCTTTATTGTTCTTTAAAATACTGATCAAGTCAATCATATTAGCATTGTTACATCCAAGATGGATGACACTAGTCATAATGCAGGTACAAATGGTAAAGAAATGTTTTGAGCTGTATGCGAAACGATATTTTAGGACGTTTGAAAAATTTAGGTGAAGCCTTTTGATATGCTCAGAACACGATAAAGCTACTTTGAATGTATCGTTGGACCCGAATAGGTGGAAAAAGGAAGAAGGTCGGGATTCTCCGTCCTTCTTTTTGCAAATAACGCCTTGAAGGCTGGCTTGAACTGAGGGTTCAACATTCCATATACGATGGGAATTAAAACAACATGCTAAGAACACAAGATAACTCGATATCATTAATGGCAAAGCTAACCCTTCTCTTCCACCTCCCAACAAAAGAACGAGGATTGCCTTTGGAAGCCAACAAAGTACGACAACGCAAGCTATGCCCAGTGTGGTATTAATGCACATGTTCTCGGCGTTATGAGCGTTCTTGCATGCGGCACGATTTGCTCTTGTGCAAATCTGGATTCTATTCCGTCGAACAGTGTTATAAATTTTGAAGTAACACCAGCAAATTATGTAAGGAGATGGTTGTGTTATCATAAGGAAGACCAAGTAGGAGACATGTGGTCCATCAAATGACCATTCAAACGTTCAGAGAAAAGACTGAGGGTAGAATCTGTACTTCCCCCATCCATACAGCGGTGGACTTCAGAGGATGAGAGGTACAACCCAGCACAGGGAAAGAAGGATTTTTGGTCTGCTTTTCTCTGAAAAGAAAATGCCATTATACAATTGGGGTTTCACGACCTTGAAATACCTTCTGAGTGCAATGATTGTTTGTTTGTTTATTGTTTGGTGGAATCAAAATGTATTTTTTTTGGAGCTACATTGCCTGCTAAGATATTGTTCATAATCTCGAAGGAAACCTGCCTTAGCTAAATTTCATTGCGACCCTGATTGTTATCATTTCGGCCATGCATTCCGACCACAACTTAACGCCTTCTTAAAGGGTTAGTTCAAACTGTGGATTTATAATCCCGTACATAATTGGATTTACCATACTACTATATAGTACTGAATAAGCGCATGTTGCGTGAACCTCTCGTGGAATATTACACCCAAAAGTTTCCAAACTCAGTATTACTATGGACAATGCGAACCATGCCATTACAAAGAAACAAACCACAGTGAAACATATCTTCAACACATTTATTTCAGTAGGACTGTAAGGTATACCGCTGATTCCGTTGGTTCTGTCCTCTTCACCGTGGGCGTTCATAGTCTGCGTGCCTTTCTTTGCCTTTTCGTAAATTTTATACTTGGAATATAGTATAGCAATCGTTATCCCTTTCACTGCTATCAATGTGCTGTGCGAACTGTGGTTTATGTGCCAGCTGAAGGGACAGGCAGAGAATTCGAAATGAGACTGGTTCCCCAACCGCATAATGAAGGTGTAGCGAAAGCACAGCAACCAACCAAACAAGAAACAATACAGCCTAACTAATTTTTTGCTGTAGAACAGTTTTCTGTATAATGCACGTTTTACTACAGTGACGTATCGATTTAGGGCTAATAATCCCATTATTGAAGTATGACACGAAGTAGCCAGAATGGACCCGGATACACTTGGCATAATACCAAGTTCTCGCATACAGGCTCCCCTACCCAGAAAGGCGTGTATTTGGTTGCCATGGTGATGTCAGACAAAGACAGATTATGAAGGAACAACGGTGACGTTTTGCAGGCTGGAGTCCTTATTGATGACATAAACAACCAGCAGTCGTAAAAAATTCTTCTTTTCATTTCATCCTCAGCTTCTTTGCCATAAAAAATGAGGTTTTTAATTGAACGTCAGTGAGATTGAAGCTTTCATTATTTACCTTCAAGTGTGAGGAAAGTTTGAGGGAGCTTTCAAAAAGAGATCTAAGCAATCAAATATATTGGTGGAGATTTGCTGCCACAAATCACTTCTGTCAGCAAAATGCATAGCTGTGCGCCACCTTTACCAGTTTAATCCCAAATCCAATGTGTAAGTCTCCCATTTGGCTGCTTTGAATTTCGTCCTCGACTGGTTATGAAAATTTGATTTTCATTGAAAAAAAAAAACCCTCCAGCTAATGAGTCTATCTACTTTCCTCAAACAAATGCAAATTCTTTATCTCCTTGCTGAAAATACAAGCAAAAGGTTTCTCGTCATAAGGTGGTCATCTGTGCCCCACCGCACAAGAGAGATGTTGCAAAGCTAAGGGCACCTAGCCATACGGAAAATAATACAAACAAGCTTTTCGCTTCTCTGAGTAAACTTTTGCCACTCAGACTTATGAAAAAACACCGAACTAAGCAAAATAAAAGCCCTGAGATGTGTTGTATAGCTCTTCCTCTTTTATTATTGTGATTTACAGAGACAAATTACGACAAGTGTCTTACTTTACTGAATTACAGGTTAAAAAGTATTTTCAGTGTTTATGCTACTTGCAGCTTATACAATTAACCTGACTCACTCATAATACTCTCCCTTAAAACATTAATTTAAGCTACAGAAGGTTGTAATGCGAGGAGGGAGTTTATTGAGAACTTTTCAGTGCAGTATTTGCAGTGATCATGAGCAACTAATGCTAGTTTTGATATTGAAGAAAAAGTTTAATAACAGGTAAGCTGAATATGTATTACATTGAGGCTTCATGGCTAGCAATGAGCCAAATGCATGGCTCTAGTCCTAACCATAACAGGATTATTGGCCAGAATAGTCGAACGGATGAGGCAGAATCGTGCAAGAGAAAACCAGCCCCTTGATTTTCCATTCGCCTCCTTAAACCGAGTGTGTGGAACGGATCCCTCCTACTCAAGATACTACCTTGGTTAAATATTCTAGTCTTCTTGAATAGGGACGAATAAATGGAGGTCCCTTCTCCTACAGATTAAGGAGTAGAAGACGTTTATTTCCCACGCACAAGTTTACTGTGTGATGGATGTCCTCCCCTGGGGTGGGATGGGTGCGATCTAATGGGTGGAATACTCGCATGCATGGATCGCATATGTTCCGTTCTAGTCCTACCCTACTGCGGTACTGCAGTGAAAATGGTGAAAAACATTAACATTATAGCGTCTGTAGGTCTAAAGCAGAATATTCCGTGGACACTGCCAGTCAGCCTTTATCATTCTTTGGTCGTTTGTCTCCTTCCTTCCCCCTGGAGCTTTGGTTCACATTATCGTTGTCAGAGCGACCACACCTCAGTGCTTTTTTGAAGGCCAGTTGGAAACGTGGATTCATTATCCCATAGATAATCGGATTTGCATAACTACTCGAGAACATTAAGTAGACAACTGTTGCACAGATTTCCCTCGCAACATTATATCCAGCAGCCTCAATGACAACGACAATGGAAACTGGCAACCAGGTCATCAGAAAAACACAAACCACAGTAAAACTGGCCTTCAAAAGTTTCATGTCATTACGCTGAGCATTTGACGCAGTGACACGTTTTCCTTGATTGTGTGCGTTTATATTACGCGTGCTTTGTTTCAATGTTTGATAGATTTTATAATAGCAGTAAAATATTGCGATTGTACAACCGTTCATAACCCCCCCGACAACTACTATCATATAAGAAATTTGTTTCTTCCAAATTAACGAGCACACAGAGAATTTCGTGTGATATTCAAACTTTCCCCATCCGTACACCGGAGCTGTGCTGAAAAAAAGAGAAACCAACCAGACGAAAACACAATAAAACCAAGCACTTCTTCTGCTGGGAAATACTGTGCTATAGAGGGCTGGTTTTACAACTCTTAGATATCGATTTAGTGCAATTACGCCCATATTCAGAGTGGAAGCGATAGCCAGTGTGAATTGTATTATGGCATCCATCTCACACCATAGTTGACTGAAACTCCAAGCTCCGGTATAGAGGCTCAGGATCCAAAATGGCATGTGAAGCGTCGCCATTGAGATGTCAGTTAGGACCAGATTGTAAATAAAAATGTTGGTGATACTCTTGAGCCTGGAGTCTTTATTAATCACATAGATAACCAGCAAATTACCAGGTAGACATGCAAGGCAAACGAGAATGGCCAAGCTCACCTCAAAACTAACCTCAACGCGTGAACGACCCAGAGGATCCAAAGAGATTGAGTCAGAGCTGTTCACCATCTTGTGATAAAGCAGTTTAAAAGGTAAAGGGGCCTAAACATAAAATTGGATGAACGTTAGTTTACATATAGAATAGAATAGACTGCTGAGAATGGAGTACTCCAAAAGTCAATTAGTGTTTTAAAAAATAAAACCTACTGCCTATTCAAGAATTTTTAGCGTGCTTCTATTGAGTTGGATGCACGCGGGAAGTTTGGAAAGCACGAGAGAAGCGAGAGTTACTTTAGCCTCTGTAGAGCAACCGGTGCCCCAAACCGGTGCTTCAACCATCAGTCTCCTATTGGTTGTAAAAAACTTTATTTTCACGGTTTCTTCTGAAGTTCATTTGCGGCTGACTTTCTTCCAAGGTTATAGTTAATGTAATTATTTGGTGCTTAAGTTTCCCTTACGGAACAAAGTGAAGGTTTATTAAGCCGCAGCTAGTCATTCCACGGTGTTCCTGGGTTGTCCTTAAAATCTTCGCGACGTCACCCGCGGCATTACATGATATGGCGTTTAGATATTTCTCGAATTAATATCCGAGAGGGCATCAAACTTGAGGCCTATTCCCGTGCATAAGCTGTTTCATCTTTGTAGCTTTAAAACGAAAGCGGGACGGTAACTAAACACGGAAGAGACAGTGGGAAAGAGAAAAATGTGGGCATTTGCAGTTTGCACACTTTCTCGGCAAAATAATGATTTTATAGTCGTTCCCTTTGTTTTCAATTTAAAATAACTTCAAAACTTAAAAGCAACTAAAATCAGACAACTGTTCATCAAAATATGGATTCCAATTAAGATGTAGGCTTGTAGGAAAAGGGCAGGAGCTGCTGAAAAACCCTGTTCATTCTCTATTAAAGAATAAGCGGTTTGAGACAAGAAAAATACCATTTCAAAAGCTACCTTTGAAATTATTTCAACCTTTATCGTCCAATTCACCTTTTCGTGCAATGCTGTTGATATTTGTTGTCCCTTGATGATTCAGTCAAACTGAGAAAGATATTGAAAATCTTCTTATTCATAACACGTTAGTTTCTAGTTACAAGATAACGACCAAGTGCAGTAGAAAAATCCTTTTATGACAATAAATCCATGGGAATCATTCAAATGGATGCAGCTGCAAGGCAAGTGACCCTTAAGAAAAATATTACTCGTCCCAAGCTTTTGGAGGACGAAGTCTCGAAAATAAAGCATGTGTCAGGAAAAGTAAATATAAAATGCGAGGGGCCTCTGCGAGTTTCTTTTAGGTTTTTGCACATTTCCCAACACGTTTCAGTGTATTTTATGGAATTAAATGATTTTTTTTTTGTTTTTTTTTGTTTTTTTGAGGAGGCCACATTGGCTCGTGAGGTATTGTCGATAATCTCAAAGGAAACGTGCCTCATATACAATCAAGTAATATTAGTTTTAAGCTACAGCATGAAAGAAATAGTCTGCAAAGCGTTACGCATGTCAATCCAATGTAATACTGTCAAACTAGGAGGAAATAGTAGAGTGCACTACTTGAGAAATGACAAAAATGCTTATAAAATTAAAATCAAAGGCTTATGCGTGTCTCGTGGCTAACGTATACCTCAAAAAGACGTACAAATGACGAAATTTGAAGTTTCATTTTTGTTTCAAATTGAAGGCGGGACAGGTCCAAAAGTGTAAATTTTTACTCAGATAATGGAGAATCTTTAGTGTTCCTTTGTGATGATAGATTGATCCGATTTTTTTATACTTTTTTTAATAAAGCAATAATTTATAAAGAAAATGTAAAAAAGCACCAAGTAAAGGTGTCAAGCTTCTCGATTGCGAATACCAATTGAAGAGATACGAGTTGATGTCATTTAGTTAAGAGCTCTCACCTCTGAAGAGTTTAAATCTTATTCAGAATCAACAGGATTTGATCACAAATTGCATCAGGAATAGGTTAGAGTAGCCCCTTGTGATATTACCTCTTGGCTACAGGGTGAAGTAAATGGTCTTCGAATAGTTACGAATATCAATTCAACTTAATATTGTCAAGCCAGGAAGAGATGGTTCTTATGACAGACCCATTTGCGCATCATTCAAAATAATTTGACAGATCGACACTGTGAACTTATTCACTAAGTGAGAGGACCGGAAGGGAAAATATTTTTGCTCAAGTAATGACGCACGGACCAAGCGATATATCTGTGAGATTTTTAATACAAAGGTCAAAAGGGACTTCAAAAACGCTTCGACATTTCGTCTATCTGGTTATGTGAAAATCTACCAGATTAATGCAGGGATCGGTTCCGTGGCAGACAAGTCGTGAAAAGGGAAAAAGACAAGATCGATATGAGACTTAAAGGGTAGTATTGATAGTTCAGTCGATAGTACAAAGAAAACAATTGATAACATTTGTTAAAGCCTGATAGTTTCTAAAGAAACTCTTTGGGACTGCGTCAGTGGGGGTAACGAAATAATTTGAATATATCGAGATAGTTGAAATGGTAAATTGGCCACCGTTACGATTATAAAAGCTGACGTTTCGAGCGTTAGCCCTTCGCTTCGACGAAGGGCTAACGCTCGAAACGGAAGCTTTTATAATCGTAACGGTGGTCAATTTACCATTTCAACTTTGTTGATATGTTCAAATGATAACATTTGTTAATTGTCGTAAGGAATTCTATTGGTTTTCTGTCACTCAAGTAAGTCTCTCCGAAGTGAGGATTTCCCTTATCGTATTTAACCAATGGCGTTACGAAAGAATATTCTTTATTTAAATGATTTGAAGTTGTCGTCGCCATTCGAAATTTATGTCATAAAGATGTATTTTTGCGTGGATCGATGCTACTGTTTCGTTGAGAAAAGTATATAATTAGATATGAGTCATAATTCATTGACAATTAATTTCCCTTTTTCATTAAGTTCGTGATACCCTTGGGATTAGTAACTTCGTAAGATCGCGCAACGTGTTCAAAGTTCATTTTAGAAGGAATCGCTCCGTCCTAAATTGTTCTCTCGCTGACCGGCGTTTCAAATGATTTGCTAACCGGATGCCCAATTGAAATGCCAACCCGTGTTGACGAGTGATTAGGAATTATCTGCTTGATATCGTCACAGAAGTAAGTGGTCGGTGATATGCGTTAAATCACTCTAGTTCGCTTAATTATGTTGTAGTTTGCCCTGTAGTTTGTCCTATCTAATGTTATGCAACGTTTTCCTTAATAGATCGAATAAAACCAGTCATCAGTTACACGGTTTAGGTCATATAGTGGATTAATAAGCCCCTTTTTCTGTCTGGATCAGATGCATTAAAAAAATGCACGACAAAGCCACAAATAGATTTTATATTATTCTATATAATGGAGTACTGTAGTCCGCTATTGCTTGCAATAAATAAAAATCACTGAGCTCTAAACTGGAGTCAGTCAATAAGTACGCACTCAAAACTTTGCTTAATCTCGGCAATAATGTTGATTACAATACAATCTTAGCTAAAAGCAACATGAAAACTCTAGAACATAGGCGATTTTATATTTCCTTGGGTTTACTTTTTAAATGTATGAAATGGAACGGTCCGGAATATGTTAAAAACTTTTTTAAATTGCGGGAATCTAGATATAGTTTAAGGAATAAAGGTGTAAATCTAGTGCAACCTGGGTATAATAATAGATCGTATCATAATTCCTTTACATATAAAGCTAGTCACCTTTGGAACAGTTTACCAAGAGAAATTAAAACAGCATCTAAGCTTAGCGATTTCTGTAGTAAACTTAAGAATTTCGGTTTTAGCACTCTAGGACCAATCTGTAAATGTTATATATATAGTTGACTTTTATTGTACATACACATACATTGTCATTCTTACTCATATTCATCTACTGCAACATCTTTCACCGAACATAATGTTTAGACTCTTTTAACTATCAATATTAATCACCTACAATTTGTTCCATTCGCATATGTTCGCATATGTTCCGTTCTAGTCCTACCCTACTGCGGCAATGCAGTGAAAATGGTGAGAAACATTAACATCATAGCGTCTGTAGGTCTAAAGCGCTTTGTTTGGTCCTCAAGGTTTCACTTAAAGCAGAATATTCTGTGCACACTGCCAGTCAGCCTTTATCCTTCTTTGGGCGTTTGCCCCCTTCCTTCCCCATGGAGCTCTGGTTCACATTATCGTTGTCAGAGCGACCACAGCTCAGTGCTTTTTTGAAGGCCAGTTGGAAACGTGGATTCATTATCCCATAGATAATCGGATTTGCATAACTACTCGAGAACAACAAGTAGATAACTGTTGCAAAGATTTCCCTCGGAACATTATATCCAGCAGCCTCAATGACAACGACAATGGAAACTGGTACCCAGGTCATCATAAAAACACAAACCACAATAAAACTGGCCTTCAAAAGTTTCATGTCATTACGCTGAGCATTTGACGCAGTGACACGTTTTTCTTGATTGTGTGCGTTTACATTATGCGTGCTTTGTTTCAATGTTTGATAGACTTTATAATAGCAGTAAAATATTGCGATTGCACAACCGTTTATAACCCCCCCGACAACTACTATCACATACGAAATTTGTTTCTTCCAAATAAACGAGCACACAGAGAATTTCCTGTGATATTCAAACTTTCCCCATCCGTACAACGGAGCTGTGCTGAAAAAAAGAGCAACCAACCAGACGAGAACACAATAAAACCAAGCACTTCTTCTGCTGGGAAATACTGTGCTATAGAGGGCTGGTTTTACAACTCTTAGATATCGATTTAGTGCAATTACGCCCATATTCAGAGTGGAAGCGATACCCATTGTGAATTGTATCATGGCAGCCATCTCACACCATAGTTGACTTAAACTCCAAGCTCCAGTATAGAGGCTCAGGATCCAAAATGGCATGTGAAGCGTCGCCATGGAGATGTCAGTTAGCGCCAGATTGTGAATGAAAATGTTGGTGATACTCTTGAGCCTGGAGTCTTTATTAATCACATAGATAACCAGAAAATTACCAGGTAGAGATGCAAGGCAAACGAGAATGGCCAAGCTCACCTCAAAACCAACCTCAGCGCGTGAACGACCCAGAGGATCCAAAGAGATTGAGTCAGAGCTGTTCACCATCTTGTGATAAAGCAGTTTAGAAGGTAAAGGGGCCTAAACATCGTATTGGATGAACGTTAGTTGACATATAGAATAGAATAGACTGGTGAGAATAAGGTGCTCCAAAGTCAATTAGTGTTTTAAAAAATTAAACCTACTGCTTATTTAAGAATTTTTAGCGTGCTTCTATTGAGTTGGATGCACGCGGGAAGTTTGGAGAACACGAGAGAAGCGAGAGCAACCATAGCCTCTGTAAAGGAACCGGTGCTCCAAACCGGTGCTTCAACGATCATTCTCTTATTGGGGCTAAAAAACTTTATTTTTATGGTTTCTTCTAAAGTTCATTTGCGGCTGACTTTCTTCTAAGTTTATAGTTAATGCAATTATTTGGTGCTTAAGTTTCCCTTACGGAACAAAGTGAAGGTTTATTGAGCCGCGGCCAGTCATTCCACTGTGTTCTTTGGTTGTCCTCAAAATCTTCGCGACGTGATCCGCGGCATTACATGATATGGCGTTTAGATGTTTCTTGAATTAATATCCCAGAGGGCATCTCAATTGAGGCTTATTCCCGTGCATAAGCTGTTTCATCTTCGTAACTTCAAAACGAAAGCAGGACGATAACTAAACACAGAAGAGACAGCGGGAAATAGGGAAATGTAGGCATTCGCAGTTTGCACACTTTGTGGGCAAAAATTTGATTTTATAGTCGTTCCCTTTTTTTTTAATTTAAAATAACTTTAAAACTTAAAAGCAACTAAAATCAGGCAACTGTTCATCAAAATATGACTTCCAATTAAGATGTAGGCTTGTAGGAAAAGGGCAGGAGCTGCTGAAAAAACCCTGTTCATTCTCTCTTAAAGAATAAGCGGTTTGAGACAAGAAAAATACCATTTCGAAAGCTACCTTTAAAATGATTTCAACCTTCATCGTATAACTCACCTTTTCGTGCAATGCTATTGATATTTGTAGTCACTTGATAATTCAGTCAAACTGAGACAGATATTGAAAATCTTCTCATTCATATCACGTTAGTTTCTAGTTACATGCTAACGACTAAGTGCAGTAGAAAAACAGAAAAATCCTTTCACGATAATAAATCCATGGGAATCGTTCAAATGGATGCAGCTGCAGAGCAAGTGACCCTTAAGAAAAATATTAGACGTCTCAAGCTTTTTGAGGACGAAGTATGGAAAATAAAGCATGTGTCAGGAAAAGTAAATATGAAATGCGAGGGGCCTCTGCGAGTTTCTTTCAAGTTTTTGCACGTTTTCCAACACGATTCAGTGTATTTTATGGAATCAAATGGGTTTTTTTTTGAGGAGGCTACATTGGCTCTTGAGGTATTTTCCATAATCTAAAAGGAAACGTGCCTCATATACAATCAAGTAATATTAGTTTTTGGCTGCAGCATGAAAGAAATAGTCTGCAAAGCGTTACGCATGTCAATCCAACGTAATACTGTCAAACTAGGAGGAAATAGTAGAGTGCACTACTTGAGAAATGACAAAAATGCTTATAAAATTAAGATCAAAAGCTTAAGCGTGTCTCGTGGCTAACGTATAGCTAAAAAAGACGTAGAAATGACGACATTTGAAAAAGTTTAATTTTTTTTCAAGTTAAAGACGGGACAAGTCCAAAAGTGTACATTTTCACTCAGATAATGGAGATCGATTGACTTCGTCAAATTGAGAATCTTGAGTGTTCCTTTGTGATGATAGATAAATCCGACTTTTTTATACTTTTTTTACGACTCAATAACTTATAAAGAAAATGTAAAAAAGCACCAAGTAACGGTGTCAAGCTGCTCGATTGCGGAGAGCAATTAAAGAGATACCACTTGATGTCATTTAGTTAAGAGCTCTCACCTCTAAAGAGTTTAAATCTTATTCAGAATCAACAGAATTTGATCACAAATTGCATGAGGAATAGGTTAGAATGGCCCTTTATGATATTAGCTCTTGGCCGTACAGGCTGAAGTAAGTGGTCTTCGAATAGTTACGAATATCAATTCAACTTAATATTGTCAAGCCAGGAAGAGATGGTTCTTGTGACAAACCCACTTGCGCATCATTCAAAATAATTTGATAGATCGACACTGTGAACTTACTGACCGGAAGGGAAAATATTTTTGCTCAAGTAATGACGCACGGACCAAGCGATATATCTGTGAGATTTTTAATACAAAGGTCAAAAGGGACTTCCAAAACGCTTCGACATTTCGTCGATCTGGTAATGAGAAAATCTACCAGATTAATGCAGGGATCGGTTCCGTGGTAAACAAGTCGTGAAAAGGGAACAAGAAAAGATCGATATGTGACTTATAAGATAGTATTGATAGTTCAGTCAATAGTTTAAAGAAAACAATAACATTTGTTAATTGTCGTAAGGAATTCTATTGGTTTTCTGTCACTCAAGTAAGTCTCTTCAAAGTGATTATTTCCCTTATCATATTTAACCAATGGCGTAACGAAAGAATGTTCTTTATTTAAATGATTTGAAGTTGTCGTCGCCATTCGAAATTTATGTCATAAAGATGTATTTTTGCGTGGGTCGATGCCACTGTTTCGTTGAGAAAAGTATATAATTAGGTATGAGTCATAATTCATTGACAATTAATTTCCCTTTTCATTTAGTTCGTGATACACTTGAGATTAGTAACTTCGTAAGATCGCGCAACGTGTTCAAAGTTCATTTTAGAAGGAATCGCTCCGTGCTAAATTGTTCTCTCGCTGACCGCCGTTTCATATGATTTTGCGAACCGGATGCCCAATTGAAATGCGAACCCGTGTTTACGAGTAATTAGGAATAATCTGCTGGATATCGTCACAGAAGTAAGTGGTCGATGATATGCGATTAATCACTGTAGTTCGCTTATGTTGTAATTTGGATATATCAACAAAGTTGAAATGGTAAATTGGCCGCCGTAACGATTACAAAAGCTGACGTTTCGAGCGTTAGCCCTTCGTCGGAGCGAATAGAGGAATTGTGGGTTGTGTGTGTTTTTAAAGGCAGAAAATGGAGCTACGTTATTGGTGGGAACATGGCAACGAGAAAAACATGAGTAATTTAGTGGAATGAAAAGCGTTCGTTGATCCTTCTGGGACTTAGACCGCCGGTTTGAAAGATGAGCTTTTGTTCAAGATTTTTACGGCTTTCCGTGCTACCTTAGTGCAAGGAAAGACCGCAGATTGCCATATGTTGCTTAGAATGATTAGGTAAATTAAAATGTCTAGCGACTGGTTTCGAAGTGTCCTTGTTATTCCTTTCCACGTCTCGAAGGTGTTCTCGGAATCGGTCACCTAGTCTTCTGCCTGTTTCGCCGATGTATATCTTTTTGCAATAAGTGCAAGTTATGCAATAGATTACGGAGGTGCACGTCAAGTGATCGGTGATCTTAATGGATCGTTTAGGTCCCGATATTTTATCAGTGTTGTGAATGAAAGGACAGGTTTTGCATCATGCACGAGCGCATTTAAAAGTGCCTGGTTGGTCATTAGTCTGAAAAAAACTTCTAACTAAAAATTGCCTATGTTTTTGTCGCGTTTGAATGAAATAAGCGGAGGCTGCGAAAAGATAGTGCTTGTCTCTGGATAGTTTGCCCTATCTAATATTATGCAACGTTTTCCTTAATAGATCGAATAAAACCAGACATCAGTTATACGGTTTAAGTCATCCAGTGGATTAATAAGCCCCTTTTTCTCTCCGGATCAGATGCATTAAGAAAATGCACGACAAAGCCACAAATAGATTTTATATTATTCTATATAATGGTGTCTTGTATCTGCTTTTGGGACAAATCCCACCGGGGAGAATTTTTAGAGAGTTCGAGTGTACACCACAAATCATCAAACAACTATTTCCTTTTTCATTTGATATCGATTTTTTTACATGAAGTACTCGGAGGAATTCCTTATTCACCTTCATGTCGGGTAAAAGTAGAGCTTTTGTTGAATTTTGTGGCCTGATTTAATTGGGGGAAATAAAGGTATTGTGCCGTGGTTCTAGTAAAGATACGATGGTAAATTTTGCTTTCAGTTGACTCGGCTCCCGAAAATTCGTCTCTACTAAAACATGACAGGGGTTAGAACTAAAACATTTCTAAGCTCTTTGAAGCCACTGGCTTCGGCGCCTCTAAATGCTACAATGTAAAATTAAAAGAAAATTAGTATTGTTGCTTATCATGCGTGATACTCAATAAGCCGTAGGTCTTCCATTCATTAGGAATAAGCGCTTTCAAACGGAAAAAAATCACTATTTCGATAATTACTTTTGAAACTGTTTCAAATCTTTACGATTCAACTCACCTTTTCGCGCAATGCTCTTGATATCTGTTACCTTTGTTTGGTATTGATTCAAACTCAGGCTGAGTAGTTAAAAACCTTCTTATAACATGCTAGTTTCTAGCCGCAGGTGAATTACTAAGTGACTTTAATAATGAGAGAAACCCTTTAACCACATCAGTTTTATCCACGAGAAACATTTGAATGGATGCAACTGCAAGTTAAGCGATTCTTCAAAGAGAACAATAGTACAGGGTTTTTTTAGAGCAAACTATAGCAAATAAAGCATTTATCAGAAAAGCAAATATTTACGTATGATGCACGATGTATAATGTAGTAGAAAGCGCTATTTATGCAATAGCGAAAATGAGACCTGAAAAATATCAGGCCTTTGCGGGATTCGAACCACTGACTTCTGCGATAAAATTAAGTTTAAAAGCTTATGCGTGTCTCTTGGCTAACGTATAGCTCAAAAAGACGTGGAAATCACGAAATTTGAAAAAAGTTTCATTTTATTTTTCAAATTCACGGTGAGACAAGTCCCAAAGTGTACATTTTCACTCAGATAATGGAGATCGATAGATTTCGTCAAATGGAGAATCTTGAGTTTTCCTTTGTGATGATAAATTCATCCGATTTTTTTATAGTTTTTATACGACTCAATAACTTATAAAGAAAATGTAAAAAAGCACCAAGTAACGGTGTCAAGCTGCTCGATTGCGGAGAGCAATTAAAGAGATACCACTTGATGTCATTTAGTTAAGAGCTCTCACCTCTAAAGAGTTTAAATCTTATTCACAATCAACAGGATTTGATCACAAATTGCATGAGGAATAGGTTAGAATAGCCCTTTATGATATTAGCTCTTGGCCGTACAGGCTGAACTAAGTGGTCTTCGAATAGTTACGAATATCAATTCAACTTAATATGTCAAGCCAGGAAGAGATGGTTCTTGTGACAGACCCATTTGCGTATCATTCAAAATAATTTGACAGATAGACACTGTGAACTTATTGACTAAGTGAGAGGACCGGAAGGGAAAATATTTTTGCTCAAGTAATGACGCACGGACCAAGCGATATATCCGTGATATTTTTAATACAAAGGTCAAAAGGGACTTCAAAAACGCTTCGACATTTCGTCGATCTGGTAATGAGAAAATCTACCAGATTAATGCAGGGATCGGTTCCGTGGCAAACAAGTCGTGAAAAGGGAACAAGACAAGATGGATATGAGACTTAAAGGATAGTATTGATAGTTCAGTCAATAGTTTAAAGAAAACAATTGATAACATTTGTTAATTGTCGTAAGGAATTCTATTGGTTTTCTGTCAGTCAAGTAAGCCAAAGAAAGCGTCATGAATCATCGTAAACATGTATGCAAATTGGACCCGGCTTCCGTTGGACTCCCTGAGGATGCCTCGTTAAGCGCGGTTAGAATTTTTGATCATTTGTCACTCCGAATGCAAACAGTCCTGTTCGAGGCGAAGAAGTTTAAAGAAGAGCATTATTACCAGTACTGTTGGTCAAAGGGCTCCTTTGTTTATTTACGGAAAGATGCTACGTCTCGAGCTATCAAGATCAAGAATATTGGTGATTTGCTCAACCTGGAAAACGGAGACCAAAGCTAAGTATATATCTTGTAATGACAACTCTCAATGGTAGTCCTAAGTGACAGATATGTTTGCCGAGCAAACAAATCTTTATTAAAAAACCTTCCGTTCTCAAATGTTGATATCATCCGAACGCATGGTCAGTTCAATAATAGCCTGAACAGTAACTTGCCAACGAAAAAGTACTTAGATAAGCTCCGTAGCCTCCATGAATTAGATATTTTTAGTTTGAATACTCAAAGTAGTGTCAATCCTGATAGCAACCTAAATAATCAACAAATTCGAAGCCGATATTTCTCACCACATAGCTTTTGTAAGTTTAAAAACGATCTCATGCGAGATGAAAACAAAACATCTTTCTCAATTCTACATAATAATGTACGAAGCCTTCGCCGTAACCTTGAAAATCTGCAAGTACATTTACTGGATAC